>NC_028458.1:59542-367453 GCF_000263155.2 Setaria italica
TCCAATCCCGAATCTGTCGTCTCCTGATTTGTCGTATCCTTCAGTCCTTCTGCCGCCGCCACGCCTTCGCCTCGTCCACGTCACCCCACCCCACCCCTCGTCCACGGCCGCCTCCACGCATCACCCACGCCGCCGCCACGCCAATCCCAGCCTACTACACGACCGGTGGCGGCGGTCCGAGCTCTCCAAGAAGCAGGACGAATCATATGCGAACCCGGCGGCCGAGCTCTCCAAGAATACGGCGGTGTCGGCGCCGACATGGGCGCCCTATCGGCGTCGACTTCGTCGGTGAACTGGCTAGTCGAGGACGACATCCTCCTCAAGAACGCTGTCGAGGTAACCCCCCGCCTCCACACCTTGTACCCCCAATCTCAGTTTTCGGACTCCATACTGTTCGTCTCGAGGTCAATGTTTGGCATTGCGTAGGAGTGAACCAACAGCTTAATCTAATCAAAATGGTTGCTTTCCTAATTCATACATCATGTTGTCTCAAACAGTCAAACTTTCACTTATTTGCCTTGCAGCTATATTTTATTCTTAGCAAATTTTCCCTCAAAATATATTCTGAGCAATTCTTGTTGTTTTATCTTTAGTAGCATACTGACCTTGTAATCCTAAAAACTGGGCTTGTGATTCTGTGAAGCCGATTCTGTATACCAAACCTCAGTGTAGAAAGCTTCTCCAACAGTTGGATCTACATGACTTTACTGCTAATGCTCTATTTTGTGCAAGTGCTAACTGGTCTTTGTGATACTTGCAGACTGGTGCCTCATTGGAGTCCTTAGCAAAAGGAGCTGTATGTTTTTCCTGTAAATTCACACTTCAAGAAATACAGGATCGATGGAATTCATTGCTATATGACCCAGAGGTCTCAACACAAGCTTCTTTCCGGATGGCTGAGTATGAAAATGAACTCTCCACATCTGACCCAGCCAAGGCACATAAACTTTTCAATTCAAAAGCAAAGGATTTTTCGTTTCAGAAACGGAAAATTGACAGTGTGAAGAACCTATATTATGCAATGAGAAAGAGAGTATGCAACGATCCATGCAACACTGCAGACCTTGGATTTCTTGTTGCCCCCTGTTCATGTGTAGCAAATGGTAGTGAGTGTGTCTGTGGAGGCTTACCTAATAATATTGAGCTAGGGCTGAGTTCAGTGAGCCGCTATGGGCAAGTGGGTGCAAGCTACAATGGTGGACATACATATCCTGGAATGAATGGGCATTCTTTTCACACAAAGCATGCTGAGAGCATGGTAAGAGATGGGGATGACACCAATAACGTTGCGTATGGCTACTCAGATGTAGGTCAAATGTATGAGCATCATGCCTACACTGCCAATAATCATGGGAGTGGTGGCAGGAATAATGTTTCTCTAAAGAGTATCGCGGATTTTCAGGATTCTATGCAGTTCCAGCGATTGGACAGCAATCAATGTGGTAATGGAGTGGTAGACTCCAAGGCATTGTTGATCCCTAACCATTTCAGTGGAAATGTGCAGGAACCTATCCCACTCCAAGTGATTGGTCAACCTGAGGGTTCTGAGGCACCTGGTGGTGCAATTTGGAGCGGGGTTCAGCGAAGAGGCACGCTCACTCTTGCTGATGATAAGAATGTAAAGTTAGAAAACAGGGACCCTCACCCATTTGAAGCAAATTTAGATGGTGGGATTTGCACATCTGGTTTAGAACACGAGGCAGATTTCATGGACTTCCCATTTTTCAGTAATAGTGAAGAATTTGATATCCTGAATGGTGAAAACTTTTTGAATTCTCCGAGCGAGGGAAACCAGGAGGATTTAGATGATCCTGCCTTCAAGGTTGTTCCTGGGGTTAGATCAACCATGCAAAGTCTGGCGCATTCCAATGAAGCCAATACGTCATGTGATCAAGTAGATCCTGGCCATGTGGAAAGTAATGTAGACGTTTCTGGTATAATGTTGGTTCCTACTTCATTAGTCGTGCCATGTCCTGGCGTGTATGTTGAGTGCAAATTGAACACAGAAGATCCTGAAATCCCTTGCAATGATGATGTTGCTACACCTCCTGAGTATCCTCTTGAATGCTGTACCTTGGGCCAGAAATCGGAGAACACTATCTATCCAGTCTCCCCTGCAACCAGCCCTGCACCGAATGCTGAACATTCCAAAGCAAATGACTTGGCCCTGATAAAGGTGGAGGATATGGCAAATGCCCAACCTTTACAAACAGTGAAGATTGACCCATCCACTTCAGAACAAAAAGAAGATTCAGTGGCACATGATAAAGGTGGTGTCCTAGGAGCTAAGCTGTTAGAAGGTCCTTCAACAACTGGAGGCCTTTTGACTACTGCTAATATTGTCACAAATGATGCAAACACATGCATGCTAGCTCTGCCCTCGTTCAGCGCTGCTGGATTTGGCGAAGGATCTCCTTGTAGTTTAGGACAACACGAGAATTTTATTAACTCTCATGGCTTGACTGTACAAAATTCAGTTCAAGCTCCTGATCAGATGCAACACAGCTCATTTGATGGTCAACCAGAATTAGGTGATGAGGCTGCTCTACAGAACTGTATGCCATCAAATGCACTATCGGATTTGGGTATTCAAGACCCTATTTCAACAGTGCCAACACCAGCTCAAGCAGAAGAATGCCCTGACAATGAAAACGATGTTCCAAATTACTATGATATAGAAGCTTTGGTAGCTATCTTTTAGCCCAGCTACTAGGATCTCTTTACCATGACATTGCTGACTAGTCATGTACCGTGTTCATTGCAGATTCTTGACCAGGATCTCATCCCGTGGGATCAGGACTCTGATTTGATGCATCCTGAAGGTAAATGTGTATGCGTTACACAATTTGCTTGCTGTTCAAGATACTGTATAGAGATGCTCACTTTTTTGTTTTTAGTTAGCATCGGTGTTCTGTGATGACAGACTTGGCTTAAGAAGTATTGTGCTGTTGAGTGTAGAGTCATTAAAGGCAAGATTATCCATTTACATCAATTGGTTGACTGAGGGTTTAAGAAATGATCTAATTCATAGGCTCTAAACATATGAAGAATTAATAATCTAGGTGAAATCACTGTGAACCGTACCGCTAATTGTCTTCTCAGGATATGTAGCCGGTATGTCGTAAAAACTATGTACAATGGAAGATAATATGTTCTTATTTTCTTCTTTTTTTTGTTGATTTCTTCAGTTACCAGATTTCATCACCCGGAAAGCAGGAAGGCATTGATAAGATTAGAACAGGGTGCTCGGTCTTATATGAACAGAGCTATCATGTCACATGGTGCCTTTGCAGTTATCTATGGATTGCACTTGAAATACTACATAAAGGATCCTGAGGTCAGCATCTTTTTTAGCTAATCAGTTATAGGATGTGAGGGGGGATAACTACGTGTACAATTTTGATATCTATACCTTGTGGTGGACAGTTTCAGTGGTATCGCATTAACATCCAGTCACTCAGAGATACAGATGCATATGATTTTTGTTTCTAGAACTTGAGATATATCTGTCAATTTCTGAATAACACAAGGGTCACCATTTTGTTTCCATTTTGGAATTTTGTATTCTGATCCGAGAGTGATCCTGATTAGGAGCCGTGAGATTCAACTGTCTTGCTTTTGTGCATTTCTGGAGTATGCAGTGAATATTTGTGTAATATCTTGCTACCATCTTCTAATTTTTTTTCTTTGCTCATGCAGGTTACTCTTGGAAGAGAGACAGAAGATGTTAAAGTTGACATTGATTTGGGAAAAGAAGGGAGGGCAAATAAAATATCTCGCCGACAGGTAATTCCTTGAAAGTTTCAGTGTGCGTTAAGAAATGTCACTTATATTTCCTTATGAAATGGCTAATGCTCAATTATAGTGAACTTAACTGCATTAATGTTTTTTAAAAGATGACAAACATATATGCCCTGTAGTATGAGAGGTTAAATTTATTATCTCTTGTTTTTCACTTGCACACATCATTTGCATTGTCCTAACTGTGCTGTGTTGAAGGCAAAAGATTATTTTAGTACCTCAGTGGGTCTTTATCTGATCTGCAGCCACAGTTGGTCTATGCCGCCTTCATGGCTTTGATAGACGTTGTACTACTACATGTGTCTTGTTGCTCCGATGCTTTCCAAGCACATTTTGGCATGCAGGCTGTTAGGTTTGCTTTGAATTAGCAAGCCAATGCTTGCTGGAAATGCTTCCAGTCAATGAATTGTGTTTCAGCTAGGTTCCATTTTGTTAATATAATGAATTTGTGTTTCAGTTGGGGAATTTGAAGCATTAACACTGTTGTTTGATGTTTTGAATGCGTACTAGTGTATTTTTTTCCAGCTGTGTAAATTGACCACAAGTTTGTTTTGGAAATTGTCATGGTTTTAAAGGTGTCGCCTAGGCGACGCCAAGGCATCCAGGCGCTCAAATGATTCTGGGTGTCCCCGTCGCCTAGTAAAAAACAGCAAGAGACAGGGAGGAGGAAGAATCGAAGGGAAATCAAACAAAAAGGCCCAGCAGCTGCCGCTGCTCCATCCCCGCTAGCTCCGGCGCCGGCGTCTGATGCAGAACCCACTCCAGTCAGCTGCTGCACGGTCGATCTGAGAGGGTGCAGGCGCACAACTTCGTGGGGGTGCAGAGAAGCGATACTGAAGATGGTTGGAGGAGCTGTGGGCAGCAGGGGTGCAAGGAGAAACAGAGGGAGAGGGGGAAGCGAGCGGCGGTGCAAGGAGAAAGAGGGAGAAGCGAGCGGCGCACGGAGAATTGACGAGCGGTGCACGGCACTTTGCCGACCGAACAGGGAAGGGGAGAAGGGTCGGGGAGTCTTATCCACAAGCCAGGGGAGGATTTTATGGGCTGTCTGGTGGGCTGGGCCGGCCTCTTGCATCCCCTTCCCCCTTCTCCTTTTTTTTTTCCTTTTCTTCCCCCTTCCTCCTGCTGTCTTGCTGTTTCTCTGATTTGTAAGGCATCGCCTTGCTCGCCTTGTTAGGGCCTAGGCGTCGCCTAGGCGGTTAGAATGTGGTCCAACGCCTCGCCTTACCGCCTTAAGAACTATGGAAATTGGAATTGCTGAAAGTGTGGCACTGGATGGTCATAATACCATTTGCAATAACTTTTGCATCACATCTTTTGATCATGTCATTCTGAACCATTTTCAAAAGCAATTAATTTTGTGGTCCCCCTTTAGTTTCATCCTGCTGACTGCATTACATACTATTCCCCTTTAGTATGCACACTGCCCTAAAAGATGATAATTCCTTGTTTTACTAATTCAGTTTCTTCAGTACACTTTTCGCACCATTATATTTAATATATGTATGTATTGGTCTGACAATCAGGCTGTTATCAAGATGGATGAAGCTGGGTCTTTTCATATCAAGAACATTGGGAAATGTCCAATCTTTGTTAATAGCAAGGAAATACCAAGCTGCAAACGCATCAACTTAAGCTCTGACTCATTAATTGAGGTACCAATACTTTCTCTTTCTATGATTTTAATTAAAACCTTCATATGTTCTTTTTTTACATTCTTTGTGTCCTTGATGTCTAGTCTTGGACTGTGCTAGCGTATATGCTTCCTACTAATATGAAACTATGAAAGGCAGAGAACCTGCCATGGTCCTAAAAAAATTGAAACCTTCACATTTTAATACATTTGTGACTTGGTGATTTATCAATTGACCTTTTTTTGGTAAGTATTCCGACCCTGTCATATCCTTTTGTGATATAACTATTAGAGTGCTGCACACCTGCATAGTAATCCTTATTCAAAAGCTATTCCTATTGATCACTGTATAATTTATAATTTTACTGATAAGACGTAACTAAAACTTTACTTCTTGCCATTCTGTTATTATGGACTTTATGTAGCATTTAAAAATAACATGACTCAATGTGGTAGGCATTTTATAAGCACATGTGTAACAATTGCTTTCCCTATTAACTGCTGTGCTAGGTTGCTGTCCTTGATTTTTGGTGGGAAAATGTATTTCATTAAGTATCCCATGCCATACTTATTTAGCTTCTGATTTTTGTTGCAGGTAAAGGATATGAGGTTTATTTTCCATGTAAACCAGGATGCTGTGAGACAGTACATCGATCGTGACCTGAAGCCAGAACGCTAATTTCGTTTCGTTTGCACGCTGCGAGTGCATTAACTAGGATAGTAGCAGTAAATGTTGTTCATTTAGGATGTTCTCCATGTGACCATGTAAGTTAGTCTCACTTGTGTCCAACCTGGGTCAGTTGTCTGTAAATGGTTGTAGTTTCATGCGTTTTTTGTCGTTCTGTGCTGTTGGACGAGCGAGCTCAAATCCTTCATGCCCTGCACCGTTTCTCGCAGTTTGTGCTTACACTCCCAGGCATAATTTCATTCGGAAACTGGCACCCAAGATTGTGGTTGGTGCCAACCACTGCAACCGTGAAAAGAATCAAAAGAGGGGAAGATTTTTGTGTAGAACAAGAGTTAGCACATGCACTTGTGCAAGAAACCGTTGGATTATTGCATCAAAATACCTCTGATTCAGTTCTTGACGGTGGGTTTGCGTGTTGGCCAGGTGGGAAGCAATGTGCGTGCCACACAACCCAAAACAAAGCCTTGAGATGGAATGTGTGGGTGGGTCGTGGGCATTTCCTCAGCTGGGTGGGCGCCTCCAGTCTTGTGGGCTAGATCAATAGGTCCACTTCGAGTATACGATCCTGGGCTGGCGGTGATTCGCGCAAAAAGAAGTGAGAGGAGAGAAAAAAGATTTTCCCAATTTACCCCCTCCAGTTATCCATCCGACACCGCCGCAGCGGCAGACGGAGTGAAGCCGTCCCTCCCTGCCCCCTTCCGTGCCTGTACACGCTCCGCTTCCCATGGCGCTCGCCACCTTCAGGTCCAGAGGAGCCCCGCCGCCACCTCCTCCAGGAGCCCCTTCCTGCCCTCCTCCTCTCCGGTACCGCCGGTGAGGGTCCCGAGGAGGCCGCCCGCCACCTTCAGGTGCAACTACTACTACGGCGACGGCGGCGGGTTCCGCAAGAACTACGACCACATCCCCAAGCAGTTCCGCGAGGAGAATCTCAAGGATGGTCGTGAGTGCTCTCTCGCTTCCAGCCAGCTCTCCCCACCGCCCGTGATGTCTATTCCTACATGGTAGTTATCTATTTTCACATCTTCGTTCAACTTTAGTGACTAGTATCGCTGTTTTCGAGCTTACGTGACTTATAGCATACGTTTTTATAGCTGAATACGCGTCCAGAAGCAATTTTCACATCTTCTGTTCATCCTCACATTTTTTATCCTGGTGACCGGTATTCCTGTTTTCGGGCTTCCACGACATATAACATAGATTTTTATGGTTGAAAACGCGTCTGGAGGCCATTTTCACCTGTTCGGTCCAACTCCTACATTCTCGTCCTCAGTGGCCGGTGCGGCGTTTTCGGACTCCCATGACCTATTTCACACGTTTTCATGGCAAAAAACACGTCCGAAGGCCATTTCACTTGTTTGGTCTATCCCCTACATTTTCGTCATCGGTGGCCAATGTGGCCATTTTCGGGTTCCTGTGACCTATAGCACACGTTTTCATGACCGAAAACGCGTCCGAATGTTATTTTCACATCTTTGGTCCATTCTTACATTTTCGTCATTGGTGACCGGTGTGGTCATTTTCGGGCTCCTGTGACCTATAGCACACGTTTTCATGGTCGAAAACGCGTTCGAAGGTCATTTTCACATCTTTGGTCCATCCTTACATTTTCGACCCCGGTGGCCGATGTCGTTGTTTTTGACTCCCGTGACCTTATAACACAGGTTATCATGGCCGAAAACGCGTCCGGAGATCATTTTCACTTGTTCGGTCCAGCCCCTACATTTTCGTCCTCAGTGGCCGGTGTGGCAGTTTTCGGGCTCCCGTGACCTATAGCACACGTTTTCATGGTTGAAAACGCGTCTGGAGGCCATTTTCACCTGTTCGGTCCAACCCCTACATTTTCGTCCTCAGTGGCCGGTGCGGCCATTTTCGGACTCCCATGACCTATTTCACATGTTTTCATGGCAAAAAACACGTCCGGAGGCCATTTTCACTTGTTTGGTCTATCCCCTACATTTTCATCATCAATGGCCGGTGTGGCCGTTTTCGGGCTCCTGTGACCTATAGCACATGTTTTCATGGCCGAAAACGCGTCCGAAGGTCATTTTCACATCTTTGGTCCATCCTTACATTTTCGACTCCGGTGGCCGATGTCGTTATTTTCGGGCTCCCGTGACCTATAACACAGATTATCATGGTCGAAAACGCGTCCGGAGGTCATTTTCACTTGTTCGGTCCAGCCCCTACATTTTCGTCCTCAATGGCCAGTGTGGCAGTTTTCGGGCTCCCGTGACCTATAGCATACATTTTCATGGTCGAAAACGTGTCTGGATGCCATTTTCACATTTTCGGTCCATTCCTCACGTTTTCGACTCCAGTGGCCGTTGTCCACATGCTTCCATGCCTTCGAGTTAGCAGGGTGACGCATTTTGCCATCATGGACCAATTCTTCCTTATGCCATCGCATTTGTGATGATGTGCTCTCTATCATATATAATCCTTGTAGCCGAGGAATAGCATTGTCGTCTACTGTTTGATGTTTGATCAGTCTGAAGTTGGCTTTTACTTTTAAATTGCAATGTCCAACTTTTTAACCATTGTTGTTGCAGGATATATTGTGCCATATACTTTCCCTTCTGCCACTATCAGATGCTGCCCGTGCTGCCTGTGTCTCATAGATGTCTACGCTCTTGGAGATGCTTCCCTAATCTCACATTTAATCGGAAAACTTTTGGCTTGAAATTGAATGAGGGTACATCATATGCAAGGGCGAAGAAACTACTTGACAGAATTGACCACATTATTCAAAACCACTAAAGCATTGGGGTGAAGAGACTTAAGCTTGACGTTCGCTGTTGCGCCGAAGTCATCACGGCTGACCATCTTGACATTTGGCTCCAAGCTACCATTAGATCTGGAATTTTAGATATTTCTGTGGAGCTTCCTCAACATCTCATGCTAGACTACAACCCCGCATGTTCACTTTTATCTTGTGCTGCAAGCTCACTTCAGTCTATCTCCCTCTTCTCTTGTGCTTTTCACCGGACATTAAGAAGTGGTTGTTTGAAAAGCTTGAAAAGCGTGTGTCTGAACCTTGTCCACACTACTGGGGAGGAAATACGATGCCTTTTCTCCAGTGCAATTTCATTGGAATATATTGACCTTACCAATTGCAATGAGACCACTTTCTTGAGCATACCTTCTCATCTGCAGGAGCTTAGTATTCTGAAGGTGTATATGTGCACAAGGCTACAAACTATAGAAATTTATGCTCTAAATCTTACCACTTTCTTGTTCAGTGGCCCACCCATGGAAATATTAATCAGCAACTCATCGCGATTGAGGCCTGGTTTGGTTTCTTTGCTTATTTTTAGCACCTGTGTTTAGATACTAATTAAGAGTATTAATCGTAGACTATTTACAAAACCCATTACATAAGTGGAGGCTAAACAGCGAGACGAATCTATTAAGCCTAATTAGTCCATGATTTGACAATGTGTTGCTACAGAAAATATTTGCTAATGATGGATTAATTAGGCTTAATAGATTCGTCTCGCCGTTTAGCCTCCACTTATGTAATGAGTTTTGAAAATAGTCTATGTTTAATACTCCTAATTAGTATCTAAACATTCGATGTGACACGTGCTAAAAATAAGTAAAAGTAACCAAACGGGTCCTGAAATACATGACTATGCATGGTGTATATTACTCTGGCATGATCCAATATGCTCATATCAAACTCCAATCCATCGCGTCGAAACTTCAAACCCTTACCTTGTCATCATCAAAAGAGGTCTCTGAATCTAAATTGTTAACTTATTCCATGTATACAATACAACTTGGAATATTTATTGTTTTCTTGAACAACTTGAAGCATCTATTAACCTTGGCATATCTTTCTTCGGACTTTCAATACGCTAGTGTTGCCTGGCAAATTCCTCCACCTCAAGGGCTTGAAGATTTATTTTTGTGGCTCTGGATTCGAAAGCTACGGTTATTTTTCTTTGGTTTCTTTTCTTGAAACTTGTCCAACCTTGGAAACTTTCTTCTTGTCGGTAAGTACGTTAATTTCTTAGAGACGTACATGCTACAAAATTAACTTTGAGTATCTCAGTACATCTTCTACATAATCATTTGGCTAAGTTTGTCTTTCATATGATACTTATTTGGCCATGACATAAGCTTATATTTCTCATGAGTTGAGAACTACTCATGCTTAGTATTCTGTAGACATTATTATTTATTAGGTGCCATGGATGATATTCATTACCATGCCAAACACACAACCTTTTACTTGTTCTAGGACTTAAATCTCCTTCTGTGCAGGGCAACTTGTTGGTGACATTTTCATTCTGTAATTCTTTTATTCTGCTAGCTAACAGATCTGCAATGAATATTTATCGTAATGTCCGTGTACTTTAAAGCATTTGGTCATTGGAGGATAGTGGCATCAATATTGATTTTGTGCGGACAGGAGCATATGATCTTGCACGACAGGACACAATACCTCAAGATTTCAATGCAGATTCATTACATATTAGGAGGATTCCAGAATTCCACCATGCCAGCCTCAAGAAAGTATCAATCAATCAATTCTTCTCCTCAAAGAGCTTGATTGAGCTAACATGTCAAATTGTTGAGAATACCTCATCACTACGATACCTTGTGCTCGATACAACCAGCAGTTTTTACCCTAGAAGCACATGTAAAGGAATGTATATGCATGCTATCAGAAAAGCCCGCTGTGCTGTTGAGGCTGTCGAAAGATATATTGTGGGGAAAGTTCCCTCAAGTGTTAAATTTAAGGTTTTGGAGCCATGCAGCTAGTGCCATGTTGCCAATCTTTAGGTTCTTCTAGCTATGTTGTGCATGCTGTGTTCGATGTTAAATTTTGAGGGATTGTTTGTGGACCCTATCTATTCGATTTGTTCGAATTTTTTAGTTTGATGTATTTTTTTTCTACACCAGCTTGTCAATCTACTTGCTATCTGTGGTGTTATAAAATTATAATCTGGTCTCCCTCATGATTCTGTCATCTGTCATTTTTAAATTTCAAATTGGTGGAACTGAACTCCGCAAGCAGAAGCTAGACATCCTTAATACAATCTGAAATTTAAAATGGCAGATGACACTTGACTCGTACTTAATGAATAAAATGTGGTTAAGTTTGCAAGACGACTGACCTTTTTGTAAGATGACTGAACCGAAGGCATGTAGTATTTGTTCTGTTGTCGACAGATAATGCTATCTGAATGCATATGTGAGCGCAGTTTCTAGTTTTCAGAGTGCGCATTTGCAAGCTGCAGGTTTTCCGGATTCAGAAAACACTGTAGGAAATGTGACAGGTGTGTGTGGATGGATTTGGTCATCATTGCTGGGTGCCTTTGTGGCACTGTGCTAGTGTACTACTTGTCATTTTGGATAGCTTAGGGTGCGATTGGTTTCCTTCTCTGCCAAGCCTGGCTCGCACCACTCATTCAGGCTCCCGTCGGCCAAGCTCGCTAGATGCAACCTCCTTTTGATTGGTTGATGTTTGCATGCAGCCTGGCTCGCGTGGGAAGTTGATTGGTTGTCTGCTCCGCTGCGTTTTTTTGCCCGCGTGCTGCATCCATGTATCCGCCGCTGCATCTCAGGAGCCTGGCTCTGGAGATACGAAGGATTTGGTCGCATCGTGGGAGCCAGACTCCAGACGTCCTTTTACATCCTATGAGCCAGGCCCAGCAAGCAGCGCAGGCAACCAATCGTATGGAGGTCGGACGGGGAGAGCTCACCCTAACATTTCATTTTGGATAGTGATACTGTACATATGGGCTGCCAGTTGGCGGCGGCTTTCATCCGGAGCCGTTAAGTGGTGTAAGATCGAACGGCTGGGCTGGGTGGCGGCCTCCACCGACCTACCTGTATTATCTGTATAAAAGGGAGGGAAACGAAACAAACCCCCCAAACCCAAAGCACCCCCTCCACTTCGAAAATCGAAAGCAGAGGCTAACCAATCCTCAAAATCCACCCCGTCCGGCCCCAAATTCGATCAATACCTCCGTGTGAGCTGCCGGGGTTGGGCGGCGACGGGGGGCTGCCGTGGAATGAGGACGGCGAGGAGTTCGACGCTGACGAGGAGGAGGAGGATCAGCCCGTCCCCATCCGCAACCTCGACGCCCTTGCGTCCGTCATCGACCGCCCCGACGACTTCCCAAACCGCTACCACGTCTGCGTCGTCGGGATCCTCTTCCGCGACACGCCGATGATGCTGAAGCGCCTGAAGGAGGCCGCCGCGGCGGACATCGGGATTTCGTTCGTGGGAAACTTGGACCGCCTCCGGCAGGCCGGCGACCTCCACGACGGCCTCACTCGCCTCTCCGAGTCCCTCCAGAGCCTCCGCGCCACGCTGGGCACCGACGGCGCCATCGACTGGCCCGTGGTCCGCCGCGCCCTCGAGGACGAAACGCCTCTGCTCGCCGGGCTCTGCAAGGCGCAGCCGGAGAGCCTCCGCGACCGCGTCCTCCCACTCCTCGAACGCGTGAAGGCCATACTCCACGCGCTCCCTGACGGGCGCGCCACCGACCTCGACAACGCGAGCGGCGATGCGGACGCCCGCCCAACTACTCCGCCGCGCTCGTCACCAACGCCGCCGACCTCGGCAACGCGAGCGGCGATGCCGACGCCCGCCCCAACTCCGCCGCCGCGCTCGTCACCAACGCCGCCGACCTCGACAACGCGATCGGCGATGCGGACGCCTGCCCCAACTACTCCGCCGCGCTCGTGACCAAGGTCGCTCAGCTCCTGGAAGATATGGAGGCGCTTGTGCTTGGAGGCGTGCTCCTCAAGTACCCGGGCCCCGGAGCCGCCACCTTCCTTGCCATGGAAAAGGAGGGCGCCCAGGAGGAGGCTGCGGAGCAGCAGCAGCGGCACGTTGTCTGCATCGAGGGGCGGCAATACCTCACCACTATCCTCGAGGAACCGCACCGCTACTTCCTGCAATCCGACTTCTCCATCGTCAAGTTTCAGATGGCTGACGCACAGACCATGTTCAGAGACATTGAGAAGGCAGTCAAGGAAGACGGGTGGTGGGTCGGAAACACGGACCGGCTCGAGCAGGTTTCCAAGCTCCATCGTAACCTATGTGGCATTTCTCAATCTCTCGAGTACGTGACAATGATGCTGAAGAATGAAGAGATGGACTGGTGGGAGCTTGACAACATCAGGAGGACCACACGGAAGCTCCCCCCTCTATGCGAGCTCCAGCCAGACAACCTCAGCGCCTGCATCCTTTCACTCGTCCCACGGATTGAGACAATACTTAAAGCGCTCCCCGACAAGCCTGACAATGTAGAAGATGAACCAGAATACCCAGCTGACCTCTTCGCCACTCTCATCCCTCAAGTGGCACAGTTGGAGGAAGACATTGAGGGCCTCTGAGGCATTGTCGTCCAGTACCTTGATGCAGAGGTGCTGCCGGCGTCACCCCCACCGCAACCCCACACACACTACTAGTTGATCCTATTGACAAAATCATGCTTACTGTCCAGTTTCAGAATACACTGTTATAATTTTACTGTCCGGTTTTAGAATACACACTAGCAGATCCTATTGACAAAATCATTCCATTTTCAGAATACACTGTTATGCTTTACCTATCGGCCATCACTGTCCAGAGTCAGTGCAGCCAGATTTTTTGTTTGTTGGTAATACAACTTCTCGGCATGTAGGAACTTCCTTTGTTGTTTCCTTTAACAGGTGGAATGGCAGCAATTCACTTCGTGTTTAATGCGTGATTGTCTGATGAAATGCATGTGAGGAGACTTAAGAACTGCTAGAACACTGAACGCTCCTGATAATTCAAGGTCACCCACAGGTCTCAGAGTTAAAACCTGAATCATGGATCTCAAATTATCAGGAAAGCATAAAAGAAAACCTGAATCATGAATCTCGGTCTGTAAATTATGGATTTATGAACCTCGGTTTGATGGTTACAGAATTGAGTTTCGAAGCACATGATTTAGATTGGCCACAAAGCACAGGACACAATATAGATCAAGAAGTGCCAACCCGTAACAAGTTGGGAAAAACATGTTGCATATCAGATTGCATCCTTACAAAGTTACAATTCCACTATTATTTTTTCTTTATCAACAAAGGTATCACTATACATAATATTGTGTCACTCACTGGAATGATATCTCTGAAGCTGAAATTTCGCAGCAGTCTGACTAAATATTTACTAATCACGACTGATGAAATATGTCAATGTGCAGGAGGCTAGTACCAGGAGTGTCGAAGCTTATGAATGGAAAGATGGCGCAGAAATCCCCTCTCTTGCCTATCTTCCTGACCCTGCCTGACTTTAGTTCAACAGTGAAGATTCCGTCATTTGTGTTTATGAAAATGGAACCAGCACCTTCTGCAAAGCCAACTATATCAAGCTTGGTTGAGGGATCACCAATGGCAATGGAGTTCATCATATCAAGCTTGATAACACTGCCCTGCGCTCATTCCCCAATGCCGTCAGGGCCAATCCGCCACGACCATAGGTGCAGGCTGTATCCCTTCACACCGGCGGTTCCCAGCCCTCCGTCCTCAGCCGTCACGAGGACCATGTTTCCTCCATGGAGGGGCGGTGGTTTGATCACCGAAAGGACACGCCCAACCAAGTCGTACTTGAGGATTCTTTGTCCTTCCTCAAGGGTGAAATAAAGTTTATATACCGTTGTCAATGTGCTCAGTGATTTCATCAGATACTGCAAAGTCCCATATGTTATTTATTCCCAGACAATGCCATCAAACCAGGGATGCTTCTTCACAGCTTCAGCACCACTGGTTCCGGGCTCGCACTTTCCTCTACCGCAAGTAGCTGTCGAGATGACATAGAAGAAATTAAGAAGTGCTAGTGTATGAAATCCGAATAAGCTAAAAATAAATGGATTGCAAATTTGCAATTGTGGGGATTGGATATAACCTTGGTTATGAGGTCAATAACTTCCACGCTGAATGTCGATGGAATAACAAGGTTGGCCTTTGGCAACTTTTGTAACAGGTTCCAGCATGGTCAAAGGTTGTCTCACGAATGCGAAGTGGAAGATTGGTTGCTCACCTCTTGCTTGGTCACGTTGATGCCGGGGACAGGAACTTCAACTTTGGTTGTCATGCATTCATATTGGTAGATCATGCGCCCTTCGTCATCTTCCGTCTCAATTTCACCAACATCGCCATCGCATGTGGCATCCTCCTCCTGTGGCCTTCTCTACCTCAGGTCTCGCTTCATTTTGCAAAAAGTTCAGAGGCAAGAAAGGTAAGGTACTGAACATTTGGTCTCTGTGTTCTGTCAGACGTGGAAACCAAAGAGTTCTGTTCTCTGTACCTTTTACTGACTTTGGTATTAAAGAGCTGGTGAGAGCACAAGATAGATGATTTTTTGGGTGACACCGTACTGATCAGGACCTCCAGATTTGGGGAAAAGCTTTCTGATAGTAGGAGGAGGTGTGGAAAGATTCCTGGTATTACTTTGTTTTTGAAAACTGATTCCTGGTACTACTTGGGTTCTCAAAGGCACAAGTTAACACGTTGAAGGCTGGACACCTTCCTCGAACACGGGACGATCCCGGCTGATGAACATGCTTCTTCTCGTGCACTGAGATTAATGCGGGTGTTTGTTATTTTGGTTTCCGAAAACACAGAGATAGTTAGTGGTATTTTTTTTAGAAAGGGCTTCCACTCAGATGCTGTTTTTAGTCACCCTGTAGTCCTTTTACCAAACCTTAATGGTCAGCATGTGTTAGTGCTCATTCATGCGAATGGTATAATAGTTCTGATTAAAATGCTGAAACTTAAATTTCAATACTGGACTCATTCGGATGCTCACGGAAGGATTTAAAGGTCCCATGCATGTAAGCAGAACTAAATAAACACTATATGGTCAGCATGTGTTAGTGCTCATTCATGCAAATGGTATAATAGTTCTGATTAAAATGCTGAAACTTAAATTTGAATACTGGACTCATTCGAATGCTCACCGAAAGATTTAAAGGTCCCATGCATGTAAGCAGAACGAAATAAAGCAAGAGTAGCAATAAACATGGAGAAATAAAGACTATCTTATGAATAAAATTTTGGGACTATCAGACCTTAAGTCTCCCTCTTCCTGCTATACTAATACAAAGACTCATGTATCTGCTGCACGCAGTTGTTTCGTTTAAACAAGAACTATGAATAAAAAGATCTTTTTGCAACCAAATACTGGAAGTGAAACTGAACCAAATTCACAAGTAGGTGGAAAGTGATTTCCACAAAAATATTAGAGGATGATTTGACAGACTTACATTCACAGATGGAGGTGCTCTACCCTTGAGGATCGCAAGCTTCCTCTGGTATGAACTGCCATGCGCCTTGCAACAAAAATTCAAAAGTGGTAAGATGCCTTTAATTACCAAAACGAAATTATCAGGTATACTTAGGTGTTAAACTCTTGGAATAGATATGGTCATAATTCACAATAAGCAGGTGCAACACACATGAACTACCTACCAAATATTTTGTTGAGTCCCAGTTGAAGAACCTAGTAAAAAACAATGGCTCATAGATTTTGGTGTTTCTCGTGAAAGTTTTTTCATAAGGAAATCAAGAACAAGAAATTTCTGGCAGTTACAGTGAGAAAGAAACTAAGAAACGAAATAAAAGAAATCATGATTCCTCAATTGGCAAAAATAGTATGCAGTATATTGATAGCATGTTTATTAACAGAACTAATGACTGGCTGAATAGCATTTAACACGTGAAGGCAGTGTTCAACAGTAGCTGTAAATTTGCAAACAAATGGAGTTCTTCATTTATAGGTACTTCAAATTTCCCCAAATCCTTTATATATAGAATAGATGCACGTGCTCATACATTTCAGTACAGATACTTTATACTTTGCTCAACTATCAAATATATGATCCACTGAAAATGCTTATATATTCTATTGTACACGAAAAGGCTAGCAAATCATAAGAAAATAAGAAAGCTTCACTCCAGAATCAACAAAAGGTACGCTTGATGACATGAATCAGTCAGCAAGGCCAAAGATTAATCAGGCTTACCTGCTGGTCACAGAAACGTTTGCAGGCAGCCGTACTAAGAGAAGTGTGTAACCTTTCTGAAATGCAAATGCTGGCATATCGTCCTTGCCCTCATATTGCTAAAAGTTTGTTGATCCAAGAACTAAAATAGAAGCCTTGATAGTGGCTTCACTATCAAGTGGTAGTACCATTTAATAATCTGCAAAAAAACTAGCTTCTGGTCATCTGGATGGCTACAGGGTCAACGCCCTAAGGACATCGCCCCACTCCTTTACTCCATTTCGCGCAGAAAGAATAGGAGCGTCCATGATGCCCTCAGTCGAAATAACTGGTTACGCGACCTCGCGATTGACCATAACATCACCGTTTCTCACCTAGCGTCGATCGCCCATTTATGGCAAATGGTCAGTGCTACGGACCTCAGATCAGGGGAGGAAGACACTATCACCTGGAAGCTGACAAACTCAGGAATGTATACAACGGCCTCGGCATATAAAGCACAATTCCTGGGCTGCACTGAAACACCATGCATATCCTCCATCTGGAAATCTTGGGCGCCACCAAAGTGTAAATTCTTCACGTGGCTAATTACACATAACCGAATCTGGTCAGCTAATCGTTTGGCCAAGCGCGGCTGGACACACAACGCATCTTGCGCCCTGTGCCGATCCACTTTGGAGACTGGACACCACCTATTAGCTGAGTGCAGATACACACGGAGGATCTGGGACCAAACGGCGACATGGCTAGCGCAGCCTAACCTACGACCAAATGCATGGCGGTCTTCATCCAACGCTCTGGAGTGGTGGACTTCTATCACCACAACGCCGAACTCGCCACGCAAGGCTCTACGAAGCCTCACCCTCTTAATCATGTGGGAAGTCTGGAAGGAACGGAACGCACATATTTTCAACCGACACGAAACATCACCGACGACCCTGATGATGAAAATCAAAGATGAGGCCTCAGCTTGGCTCTTGGCGGGGGCCAAAGATCTAGCGATACTTCTATCACGCGAGTAGTTCCCTCTTGACAACACCTTTTTTCCTTTTTTTCCTCTTCTTCCCCGATCTTTCGGGGTTTCTCCTGTATTTTCCTACTTTATCAATGAAATAGGCACCGCCTCGTGCCCGTTCGTTCAAAAAAAAATCTGCAAAGATGAAAAGATGAAACTTTCAGGTGACATGACAGTGTAAGCAACTTGCAAAGAACCCAAGATTGCATCTTGGCGAAATAGTGATTGTGAAACCAGTAGAAAAACTCCACATTAACAGGACATACTTATTGATATTTGACAGCTAGATATTCAAATTGTGTCAGCTCTCAGTCCCACAAGTGCTTGTGATTCTTTCCTCCACATGCTCTAAGCAGCTATCAGTGCATATATTCCAAGAACAATAACTTAATAGGGATCGAGGAGCGAGAAGAATCCATCTTTACACACTGAAATTCAGAAAACTATTTATTTTTAGACAATCATGCATTACTATTTGTTGACGCCTTTTCTGGCCAACACACGAATGCGCTAGATCACGCGGGTCGCGAACGGACCAAATAGCAGAGATGTTGCGCAGGCCGGTCAGACCGGTTTCCTAGGGTTTAGCTCAAGTCGGTCGTTCTAGGGGGTAAGAACCACACTTACGTGGTGGAGGATGGCTAGGTTTACGAGTAAACCAGCAAAGAGATAACTAACGCACTTACGTGGCGAAGAACGACTAATTTACGAGCAAACTAGTATAGAGGTTGGAAAAGTTTTAGGGTTGAGAAGATAAAAGTAAATTGTATATTGATTCGATTGGGATGCCCTCAATCGGCCATGACCCTTTATATTTATAGGGTAGGGAGGTCTTGCCCCAGTAGGAGTCAAAGATTACATAAATCCCGTGTCAAAATACAACTTCTAACTTGGATTTGGCTGGTCAGACCGGTCAAACTGCCCATCCAAACCGGTCAGACCGGTCAGCCCGGGGCTGAATCTTGTCGAAGCCATAACTCTCTCATCCAGACTTCAAATTAGATGATCCACATATACATTTCGATCGCCTCGATGAGCTCTACGTAATGGTGAAGTCCAATCTGCATTTTGAGCACTTTTGTTCAGACCGGTCTGACCGGTTTGGTGACCGGTTTGGTTTGCCAGATCGGCTGCAGGACCAATAACCGGTCAGATCGCTTCAGTAGGCTGGTCAAACTGGATGGCTCTATCATATCAGCCATGTCTACTACTTTTGGTGTCGTTCCAGGTGCTGATTTGTCCTTTTTAGCACAATTACGTCCAAAGCATCCAAAACGACCCTTTTGACCTGCACAATTCATATTCAAGCTAAACTTGCAAAATATCAAGAGTTAGAGCCAAGCAATTCTGATCTTAACCTCACATATCTCGGGTCGTGCCACTTTTGGGCGTCAACACTATTTATATGGAAACCCATCATTACAAATACTATACATCTCATGTGTCATGTTTTCTGATCTTATGTGCCTTTGAAATAGTTTCCCCTGTGATCACTGAATTTAAGAACAGTAATGTAATTTAGGGGACAAAGAAGGAACAGATGTGCCATAGCACACTTAGGAAATAGAATCCGTGCAATGTTGATAACTAGGGTGGAACATTCAGATAATGAGGGAATATGGGCAACGTGGTGGAGTCTTTCAAATGAAAAATCATTTTTTTCCCAAAGGTAAATATACCACTTCACAAGTCGCCATTCGTATAGAGAGATATAGAACATGTTGTGCTGCCATATCCTGCTTCAGATACAGTCGGTCATGATGCTATGCACTTTTTGCACAAAGACATCCTTCTACTCCTAGTGTGGTGTTTATCAAACTTTGGAAACTGGATGGTTAACGTTAACGTCTATTGATGTTACAGCAACTGGGATGTTTTTCTTTACTGCTGCTAGCTATCTCCACTCCAAAATCTGAAGAATATATATGCTTGAGAAGGCCGGTGAAGAGACTGGTAGGCCACAAAGAGACGTGGCTGATCCACAGTGGGTATGCCCGTGTTAATATATCTTGTAAATTGCACACACCATCTAACAATTTATAAGTAATGATACATTATTTGCTGCCGGTTTAAAATGACCAGCTGTTATGCCTATTTCTGCTGTATTGCTTGATCAAATTTGTTTGTTTTTGCTTGCTGATCAGTAAGCTTATAAGTTCATTTTATGAAAGTATAAGCTGAGAATCAAGACACAAGCCAATCACAGATACATAAAATAAAACAAGTTGTACAAACAAACAACACATTATTAAATAATAACGATAGACTGGCACCCACTATTTACATGAAAGGATTAACCATCCAAGAGGCGAGAGAGCGCCAAAAAGGGCACATTATTGTAATTCTACCTACCATCTAAGCTGCTACGACTTTGTTCCTGTAGCTCCTTGCTTCCCATAGGCGCAAACAAGGCAGACCCAGAAGGCAAGGATGGCAGCAATGAGGATGCTTTGAAGGCAAGCCCAGGTGATGAGCACCCACGACTGGTCATTAAATAACATCGAGAAGCTAGAGGTCAAGGCAACAGCAAGGCCAATCCCCTTGTAACCGACATTGAAGAGAGTTTCCCGCGCTGCTAAGGGTGCCTCCGGCAAGAAGAGGGTGATGTAACCCGTCGCCAAAAAGACCACTGCTGGGTAGACACCGGCCAACATGATAACGGGCAGCCACCGTGGGAAGTCGCTCCAGAAGGATTTGCTATACACGATGTTGGTTGCTCATGCTGAACTGAAGATGAAAACAGGTGGCATGCAGACAACCATTATCCACTGAGCACCGGGAGACATGTTTAGCTATTTGTTCCTTTCCCCAATCATTAATGCTGATGATGCTGGTGACGCTATTACCCACTGAAAAGCACGGGGTATGTTGTTGTCCATCTTCAACTTCAATTCCTGATCGGTGGTTATGTTGTTGTCCATCTCCAACTTCAATTCCTGACCAGTGGTTATGTTGTTACCCATCTTCAACTTTAATTCCTGACCGGTGGACATGATTCCAGTTAGCAAGTGCCTCTCTCGTCAGCACAAAGCAACTCTTGAAAAATAAGATGTGATGTCCTAAAAAATAGAAGCATTTCCTATCACAAGTCTTCCAAAAAAAACCATAAAGACTATCGTAACCAAAACTGCTACACTCTTCCCTTTCTGAAAGATGTTGTCCGTCACCAAACAAGAACACTACAACCGTCTCATCAGCGGTGGTAAATCCTCCACCACGATCCCGACCTCGCCTAGCTGGCTGCCCTCGGTGACCCATCCCGACCTCGCCCAGCCGCCTCTGCTCTCAGCCACCCAACATCTAGAGCTCTTCACCACCACCACCCAACACTAGGTCAGCCGTTGCCGGTGCCCCGTACCGGAACCCTAACCCTAACTCTAACCTCAGGCTTACCTCTGCTAGAACATGGTAGGGGAGGAGGACGCACCTTATGTGTTGGCCGACATGTTTTCTTCAGACCGGTAGGCTGTATATTTATTTGGTATGTCATTTGGAGCAGCTTATTGCCATATCTTTCTCCGGTATGCATGAGATTATTTTTGGGACTCGTCAATAACTTACTTCTCCTTGATCCACATCTCCAGGAAGCCACTAGAATTTAGAAATCCAACCACTAGATCTGAATACTTACTTTGCTTCCCCTTGTAATGTATCCCCCCCCGGTTATTACTCTAAGCCTGGTCTGATTGGGTTAAGAAAGCGCTGGTATGCTATATGATGCATGATTCCTGATATGCAATGTTTGCTTTGATACTCTGATGACCCAATGATTGGGTTAAGCTGCGGCAGCTGCTGCTTGTGCTCTTTTGCTTTTACTTGTGCTTGTGCTGCTCCTGCTGCTGCGGCAGCTGCTGCTTGTGCTTCTGCTTGACGCCTGCTCTTATTAAAGATGGGGGTTGATTAAAATTTTACCTATTAATGAAACTTTAATTAAGCCGAGAGCTTGTCATGATCTATTGAATGAGCACATATTTAGGCCCTGTTTGGTTTGAGTTGCTTATGCATAAGCAACTAAAAATAAGCAACTTATTTGCTTATGAAACCAATCAGTTGCTTATTTGCTTATGAAACCAATCACCCTTGCTTATTGGGTTGCTTATGGGGCTGCTTATTTTTAGCCCATAAGCAACCCTTGTGTTGCTTATGAGGACTAAAAGGTGGTCTTTACCCCCTGCCCTCATTTATAGCTGGGTGACTCCCCCTTTCTCTCCCCCCCCATCCCCACTCTCTCTCCCCTACCGATCCCCTTTCTCTCTCGGTCTCTCCCCCAGATCTCTCTTCCCTGCGTCCCGTGTGCCATCCCTGGCGGCGGCGCCCCTGCGCCATCCCCCCGCCGCCGCATGCCGCTCCCCCCGGATCCCGGCCGCTGAAAGCCCCTGAACTCGCCGCCGCCGGCGAAGCCCCTGCCACGTCGCTCTGGAAGGTGAGCCCGCCGATGTCCCGCGGCTCCTCGAGCCTTCCCGGCACTACCTTGCCCCTGAGCCCCGGGAGCACATCCGCCTCATCCCCCGCGGCTGCAGCCGCCGCGATGACCCGCAGCACGCGCCGGAGCCGCCTAGCCGGCCGCGGGAGCCGGAGGAGGGAGGATGAGGGGAGTAGCCGCCTGGAGGTGGGGGATAGGGCTTCTGGTAGCGGTGGGGGATGGGCTTCCAGCGGCGGCGGGGCTTCCGGCGGCCATCGTGCTCGGAGCCATCAAGACAAGGAGGAGGGAGGGGCCCCGCGAGGCCGCGCGCGGGGAGGCGTGAGGTGCCGAAGGCCATGAATTTGGAGCTCTGCCATGGAGGAGTGGGACTGTGGGAGGAGGAAAAAGGGCAGGGGCAGCAATAATTAGGGGCAAGTACGTCAATGTCCACCTCATTCAATGCTGTTTAGCCCAAGCAACCAAACAGCTAGGACTAAAAATAAGCAACTCCAAATAAACAACTTTTAGCTACTTATAATAAGCAACTCAAATCAAACAGGAACTTAGACACTTCTTATTCTTATGATGGTCAATCTTAGCACATTGATGCACTGTCTTGTTTTATTATATTCAGATGCTTAACCCCTACGTTGTGATCCAGGTCATCGAGAACTCCATCCTGACTGCAGCAGCTGCACTTCCTGTTTTCTTGGCATTGGCGCCACTGGCTGTATGGGTTATGACGAGGTCTGTGGATAGGACTCTTCGGCTTCTGCGCCAAGCATCCCTTTGGGCTGCAGTCATGAACAGCGTGACATGGGTTCTGTTCGCTTTCATAGCTGCCAAGTGGGTTGAGTGCATGGAACTGGTCTTGGCATACCCCATCCTTCTCACCCTAAATTTCACCTACCTGCTTATGGTGTACGGTTACCGCAAGAACCTGTGGATGGTATACAACAACCTCTATGTGTACATTAGTGTTTTATTCTGCCACTATGTCTTCCCTAACGTATCTTTCTCTTTTATATTTTGATTGAAGGCTGCAATTATGAGCTTGCTGGTTCTACCTTGTCTGGGCTATGTGTTCTACGCCATAAAGTTCGAATCATTCCTACCAATGTCTTGAGAAACCATACTAGGAATTGTTGGCCTCCTCATCCTTTTGTTTTCACATGGCTGCTTCATGGATGACATTATGGCAAGTACCTTCTGGATCCCGCATTCCTGCTTATCACGCTGCCTTGATTGAATTGTAGCATTGTCCTATACCTTCAATTGAATGAATTGTACATTGCGGTAAAATATTGAATGAATTGTCCTATACCTTCGAGCAACAGTACATTGCGGTAAAATATTTGTCCTATACCTTCAATTGAATGAATTGTAGCATTGTCAACAAATGACTTCAAATTTAAATTGCAGTACTCTACTTTGCTTGGATTCATCAATGCCATAATAGAGTTTATGCTTCTGATCCACAAGGCAATACTTGACAAGTTTTTAGGAGGCAACAACGGTAAGGAATTTCTTGCAAACATAGCCTGTTTGGACTAAAGCAATGATATCTGTTTGTTGTTTTAGGACCTCCTGCCCTGCCTCCTGATCCGATGAATGATGGTAAGATAGACTTGAACTAGAATCTTTTCTATTTTGTTGTTTTATAACCTGACGGAGGCATCCCTGAAAATATTACCAGCTCAATCACACGCGCAAGCAGCCGCGCATCAGCAACGCAAGTGAAAGCAGCAGCAGCAAGGGCAATACAAATGGCAGAAGCGCTAGAACATTTAGAAGCAGCCGCATTAGAACGACAACGCAATGTCGAATACAATGGTGAGGAACCTTACGGTTTACTTAGCTTGCCTTAATGCACTTGTGACTAAATTATTTTCCATTTTGTTATTTTAGAACCAGGTGATGACCTCAATGGAATTGTTGTTGTCCCTACTGCTGGTAACCATAAATAATATCAGATCATTTTCTTTGGTAACTCAAAATAAATGCGAGGAACCAGTTTCCTTGGACTAAATCTTTATTTTGCTACACTGTGGTTTTTGACATCATACAGAGACCTGCTGGAGGACACCTTCAAAGCAAAACTACACAAGATGTTGGCAGTGGGTTGGAGGAAGGTACATTAGTGTGTTATCTATACGGGAGGAAGGTACATTAGTGTGTTATCTATACGGGCTGTGATTTGTTTTGTTGACCTTATGGTAATGTTTTTATGCACGTTCTACCTATGTTTTAAGTAAACAGAGCAATTTATGTCTATACCTAATTGCGGTTCAAGAGTCCTTGAATGGATAAGGTTTTAGTTTCTCTTATCTTGCTGCCACATAATTTAGTATATGTTAGTTCTTTCAATACATGTTAGTTCTTTTGAGGCTGTCATGGCCTTTGATGAGTTAGGTTTTGATTTGATTTTGCTTATCCTCTTGCTACATAGCTCAATATGTGTTTCTTGTTTTTTTAAGCGGCTGATAACATGTTGTTATTGTTACTAAGATCCTAACTTTTGTATATTGTTATTGTTTTTGGAACCAAAGTGAGCTTTTGTATATTGTTATTGTTTTTGGAACCAACTGATAACACGCTGTTATTGTAACTAAGATCCTAAATTGTTATTGTTTTTGGAACCAAAGTGATCTTCTGTATATTGTTATTGTTTTTGGAACCAAAGTTATCTTTTGTATATTGTTATTATTTTTGAACCAAAGTGCTAGCAAGTGTTGTTTCTGGAACCAAAGATGAAACATGAATGTAATTTGATAATTTGTTGTTTCTATTACTAAACTTGAGAGTGTATCTAATTTGAAACTGATTGAGGTAAGTATGGACCAACGTTGCCCCTAGGCTGCATTATATAGCCACCTCGGTGTCCAGGGAAGGTTCCAGAAACAACACTTGCTAGCACTTTGGTTCAAAAACAATAACAATATACAAAAGATCACTTTGGTTCAAAAACAATAACAATATACAAAAGACCACTTTGGTTCCAAAAATAATAACAATATACAAAACAGCATGTTATCAGCTGCTTCAAAAAAACAAGAAACACATACTGAGCTATGTAACAAGAGGATACGCAGAATCAAATCAAAACCTAACTCATCAAAGGCCATGACAGCCTCCGAAGAACTAACATATACTGAAAGAACTAACATGTACTAAATTATATGGCAGCAAGATAAGAGAAACAACATGCTGCTTCAAAAAAACAAGAAACACATACTGAGCTATGTAGCAAGAGGATACGCAGAATCAAATCAAAACCTAACTCATCAAAGGCCATGACAGCCTCCGAAGAACTAACATATACTGAAAGAACTAACATGTACTGAATTATATGGCAGCAAGATAAGAGAAACTAAAACCTTATCCATTTAAGGCCTCCTGAGCCGCAATTAGGTATAGACATAAATTGCTCTGTGTTTACTGGGAGAATGTGCAATATGCAGAAAAGAAATTTTAGGCATCTTTTTGGATGAAGATAGAAAGTGAAGATTTTTTTTGATTTATGCGTGAATCAATGTACCAAATATCACTGACTCAAAGCTGTCCCCATAGCACCCAAAAATAATCTCATGCATACTGAAGAAAGATATGGCAATAAGCTGCTCCAAATGACATACCAAATAAATATACAGCCTACCACTCTGAAGAAAACATCGCAATTATTAGTGCAACTGCAAGATTAGATGGGAAAAGATGAAGAGTTTTCTTTTTATGAAGCAGCAGACAAGACAAAATGTCGACGGAAACATTAACTGGACCAAGACAAAAGCCCAACCAACAGTCCTGCCCATCATCGATTGTAGCCCATGAGAGGTACTATTGGGTCAAAACCAGCCCAACCAACAATCCTTTTGCCTTCCGGGCCATCTCTCTTCTTGCCTCTCCTCCATAGGGATCCCTTTAGCCTTCCGATCCATCCTGTTGCGACTCGCGACTCGCCCCAACTCTCCGCCGTAGCACCACCGCCTCCGCCTCCTGATCTGGTGATCCCCTTCCTCGATTCTCCTCGACGCGGCGAGTCGGCCAACACATAAGGTCCGTCCTCCTCCGCTACCATGTTCTAGCAGAGCGCGTCCAACACATAAGGTGCGTCCTCCTCCCCTACCATGTTCTAGCAGAGGTAAGCCAGGGTTAGAGTTAGGGTTAGGGTTCCGGTGCGGGGCACCGGCAACGGCTGACCCAGCGTTGGGTGGTGGTGGTGAAGAGCTGTAGATGTTGGGTGGCTGAGAGCAGAGGCGGCTGGGCGAGGTCGGGATCGTGGTGGAGGATTTACCACCGCCGACGAGAGGGCTGTAGCGTTCTTGTTGGTGATGGAAAACATCTTCAGAAAGTTTTGGTTACGATAGTCTTTATGGTTTTGTTTGGAAGACCATTCTTATGTGATAGTAACTGATATTAGACTATGCTTCTATTTTTTCAGGACATATCTCATCTTATTTTTGAAGAGTTGCTTTGTGCCGACGAGAGAGGCACCTGCTAACTGGAATCATGTCCACCGGTCAGGAATTGAAGTTGAAGATGGACAACAACATAACCACCGGTCAGGAATTGAAGTTGAAGATGGACAACAGCATACCCCGTGCTTTTCAGTGGGTAATAGCGTCATCAGCGTCGTCAGCATTGACGATTGGGGAAAGGAACAAGAAGATGAACATGTCTCCTGGTGCTGAGTGGATAACGGTTGTCTGCATGCCACCTGTTTTCATCTTCGGTTCAGCATGTTTAGCCAACATCGTGTTTAGCAAATCCTTCTGGAGCGGCATCCCATGGTGGCTGCCCGTTATCATGTTGGCCGGCGTCTACCAAGCAGTGGTCTTTTTGGCGACGGGGCACATCACCCTCTTCTTGCCGGAGGCACCCTTCGCAGCACGGGAAGCTCTCTTCAATGTCGGTTACAAGGGGATTGGCCTTGCTGTTGCCTTGACCTCTTGCTTCTCGGTGTTATTTAATGACCAGCCGTGGGTGCTCATCACCTGGGCTTGCCTTCAAAGCGCCCTCATTGCTGCCATCCTTGCCTTCTGGGTCTGCCTTGTTCGCGCCTATGGGAAGCAAGGAGCTACGGGAACAAAATCGTAGCGGCTTAGATGGTAGGTAGAATTACAATAATGCACCCTTTTTGGCGCTCTCTCGCTTCTTGGATGGTTAATCCTTTCCTGTAAACAGTGGGTGCCAGTCTATCGTTATTATTTAATAATGTGTTGTTTGCTTGTACAACTTGTTTTATGTATCTGTGATTGGCTTGTGTCTTGCTTCTCAGCTTATACTTTCATAAAACGAACTAATAAGCTTACTGATCAGCAAGCAAAAACAAACAAATTTGATCAAGCAATACAGCAGAAATAGGCATAACAGCTGGTCATTTTAAACCGGCAGCAAATAGTGTATCTGGTAGATTTGTTAGTTGTTAGTTGTTACTTTTCAGTACCGGTAGATTTTAGTGGAATTGATAGCAGAGGGAAGTTACTTTGGAGCTTAGATAGTACTTGGGATTTGAAGATTGCTGCTGTGGAAGCGTGGTCCTGGGATAATGGCATGTGAGTATGTGTAACAAGTTGATGACCTTTGAGAGCCATTTGTGCTAGGAGAGCAATCAGCAATGTCAGGTCCAACCATCCAAGTGCGAGGATGCAAATCCTGGTAGGGCTTGAACCTGTGTTATTTTATAATCTGGCTCAATTTGGTTATTGAAAATTGCAGCCTGTGCTTATTTGTATTTTCATACGACTTCATTGATTTGGGAAGGGAGTTAGCTTCAGATAAGTTGAGATTGAGAGAAGGACTGCAGAATTGGATGTACTATTGGGTCTAAGTTTCTCATATAATAGTTGGAAATTAAGGTGACAAGATTACTGCAGGGCTGAGGGAATATTTTTAATTTAAATTTAGAATTCTCTTTAAGTTTTGTTTCCATTAATTTAGGATTTTCCTGAATAGAAACTCCTATTTCTCTTAGTTGTGAAGTTGATCTTCAGAGTCCAGACCAATGTTTGGAAGATGTAAAAACAATTTTTTTAGTGGTTGCCTTATCTTTATACAAACAACTTCCCTGCAAGAACTGATTGAGAAGTTAAAGATGCCATCCCCTGCTGTGTTGATGAAGATTGCTATTGCTTACTTAAATGATTCCTCTATATCACTGGAGGACCACTACCATGCACTGCAGGAGCTTTTAGTTCTCGTTGAGTGCATCGCTCAACAATGCTAATGGTAAGTATGTGCTTGTTTGCTAATATAGGCGAATGCTCTAAACCTCATCCTTAGCAAGCCAACCCATGTATGAGCATGTAGTTACAGATGCAGATGTCCCTTTTCTTTACTTTTGTCCATAACGGAGAATATGTGCAGGTCGTTATTTACTTGTAATTGATTCATGTTTAGATGATCCATGTACCTGTTACATAGTTAATTGTTTTGAAGGTTAGAAGTATGTTTTGCAGTGTTTTTATGTTTGTTTATTATAGTATATGTAAATGCAAACTTGGATGACTTCCTTTTCTTGATTCAAGAACTTAACTATGTCAGCATGGGTGCTGGGTAAAACCTGTCTGTCAGCATGGGTGCTAGGAAAGCCAGTCAGAACTATGTTTTATTCATGGTGATTTTTTCTTATTCAGTTCTACATATCCTTACAGCTTCTGTTCTTGCTTTATTAACAGTATGCCAATTTGGGTAGGTGGATGTCGCAACGTTGTCGTCTCACATGATGGAACACACAACAATTTGGTCAGGTGAACATGGCTATATATTTGCCTTGCTTTTAAACAAAATATCACTCAATGCACAACAATTTGGTCAGGTGAAGGTAGCGCTAGGATACTGATTGCCAACATTGATGACCTGACCCATCCGAGATCATTTTTTGCTTCTGTTCTTTTATTCAGAAACTTTTTTGCTAATAATATTCAGAAGATGCTTGTGATATTCATCTTAGTACTTGAGCCGCCTATAGTCGAGTACATTCTAATCATGCTGTGTGGTGAAACTCCAGTTTGCCAGCCTGAAACTTGAAGCGATCATCCTCAAAACAACAATATATAGTGCACTATTTATTCTTCACTTATCTGGTTGGGATACAAGCATTTTTTCTGCCATTAATATTATATGATGCCATGTCAACATACTAGGTGAATTCAACCTATCTCTATCGTTTAATCCTGAATTAGCAAAGATGCATTCTTAGGGACTACTATTCAGTGGCGGCTTTGACATGCATGGGTGTTTGCATGAGCTATCTTTTTTTGGCTACCTATTGCTAGAATATGAATGCAGAACAATTATTCTATCTGCAGGTCATGCTCTAATTCAGTTCAACGAAACACATGAGTCTATGATTACACCTTTTTTAACTGCAGTTATGATAGCTTCAAAGGGACAGAGATTGTATATTGCATTTTTCAATTTATAACCATCTTGATAAAAAGAAACTCACTATACTTCATCTTTGTAGATTAAATTCTAGGTGTCTTGTCAACCTGGTTGATTCCTCAGTACTACCAACTGAGGAAGACGCTGGGTCGCATTGAAAGGGAGTCCACGCGCTACTCCTGCAAGAAGTGAGTTCCTTTATCCATTGCTCCAATGCAATTCTTTGCTATGAATACACTAGCCTCTGGCGTTATACTGATCCTGAGGCACTCTTCCTGCACCCTTCTTTCCAAAATTTATTCTGTTGCCAATTGCATCTTCTCAAGATCAATGGATGGTCATACTGTCTGGCATCTGGATTCTTAATCCAGGATTGACTGCTTCAATGCGGGTGCTCTTTGGACACTGCCTGGGGCTTTGCATATTTGGCAGCGCACTGTTGGCTCTTGGGTACAACTTCTTCACGATGTGGATCTCCACCTTCGAGACATTCTAGCAGAAGAGGGACGCAACAGTTCAGGTACCGCTGCTGTTAACCATGCCTTCCAACAAAATTGAGTAAGATGGTATGTAGGGCACAATCAATGGAATCTGCACCTAGACCATGATAGCATTCCAACTTTAATTTAGAGGCTTTGCAGAAACTTCCTTTGCCATCAGCAATCATCTCCGGTTGTCGGACAATTAATAGCTCCTTGCTAAAGACTTCCTTTTCATGCTAGAAGAAATTGGAAATTTTAAGTTGTCTCTTATTGGAAATAAATACAGGAAAATCACAATAAGCTCATCGATTATTTTTTGTTTAACCAATGCCTCTGGGTGATTTCATTGGCATTGTATGAAAGCAACGATCTATAATAAACTTGTCTTTAATTGGTGGAAGAAATGCTTTAGTGTCATGTGCCTCAAACCATGTTAACATGCCGGTTTTTAAGATCAGTTAGGTTAGTGTCATTATGTATCACATACTGACACATTCTGAAGTTAATTTGCTAGCTTAAAAGAAAATGTTGGGCGGAATGTTACACTTGGCAGGAAGCATGTTCTAGGTTTGGAATTTTGTGTCTAAACTTGCACTTCTATTTTTCAGTTGAAATTCAGAGGGTGTTAAGGGGACCATGAACTTTGAACTAGAAAATAATCTTGTACTTTTTTCAAGCCCTTTCCTGTGCTTAGTGTCTCATGAAGTGTTTTTTCTTGTATAGGATGGTTCAGTTTCAGATGTCATTGGCCTTAGAGGCCATTTAAAGCAAGTCTGAGTGATGCCCTCTCAAATTTGCGTGTATGCAATATTTGTCCTTTGCTGGCTGTAGTGTGCAAATAAAAAACTGATGGAAATAAGACGACAGGCTGAACGAGCATGTTCCAAATGCGAAATGCTATACAAATCAAGAAAAGGTTTTGCCCTTGCATGGGTTCATATTGAATTTACCAGACCATTTTTATATTGAATAAGTCAAATACTTTTAGTAGATTGATCGTGGCCAGATCCCAACTTACAGACTAGATTTACTTGACCATGTACGTTGATGGCAGTGCATCTTAGATTGCCTCGTATATTGTATTATTTTGAAGGTGAATCTTAAAGGTTTGTAGTTCACAAAGGTCATATCTCTAAACAACCTTAGGTGTTGATGGTAGATTTTTAATCATGGGCTTCTAAGGAGGTGCTCAGTAAAGTGAATTACAAGTTGTACTTGCAAGACATTTGACAATAATACAAAGTTACCATAACACTACTTAATCGGAACTATAATGCACATAAGATATTTCTTTCATATATATTAGCTAGAAAATACATATTCCATTTGTCTCAAAAAGAATGTGAATTGTATTGTATTTTTTTGGACTGAGGGACCAGAATCGTTGGATTTTGAAACCCGTAGCAATGCATGGGCACGGGCACGAAATCGTTGGATTTTGGGCGAGATGTTCCGACGTGCTGACCTCAATAAAACTGTGGGTATTTTCTAACATAGGCATTTGTACACATTTTATATTTTAGAAAGGCTAATTGATTCATTCTATTATGAATAAATAGCGAGTTGGATTACGGAAAGAGATCTACATAGATTTCTTTAGGAATCGAGGATCTTTTAACAATTCCCTTTAAAGAATGATTAGGGGTGTTTGGATATCTCGGACTAAACTTTAGTCCCTGTCACATCGGATGTTTACACACTAATTAATAGTATTAAATATAATCTAATGATAAAACTAATTGTATAAATGAGGGTTAATTCGCGAGACGAATCTATTAAGTCAACTTATTAAATAGGGTCAGGGACTAAACTTTAGTCCCTGTCACATCGGATGTTTACACACTAATTAATAGTATTAAATATAATCTAATGATAAAACTAATTGTATAAATGAGGGTTAATTCGCGAGACGAATCTATTAAGTCTAATTAGTGGGCTAATTATGGACTAATTAGGCTTAATAGATTGAATTAGCCTCAATTAGCTTTATAATTAGTTCACATTTAATCCTTCTAATTGGTATCAAATATCGAAATAAAATTAGTCCAAGACACTATTCGGCACGAACACTAGCTGCTGCACGTACAGTGCTACACATAGGCACAAGCTTTAGTGCTTTACTGCACATGCACCGAACGCGCCCATTGCAGTCGGTCCTTGGTCAGTCTACACACTCATCGGGTTGTTATTCTTTTTAACCGTGCGTATTATTGACTTGTTTTGGCGCGGTGGTAGGTCATGCTGGCTGAAGGTTTGCAGCGTGCCCAATTGTATGTGAATGAAACAAGAGGCCGATAAACATCATTAGTTTGCTGTGAGAGAATCAAGAAATCTCATAATAATATTTCCACAGCATATAATATAATTGTGATTTCGTGTATTCTTGATGAGGGGAAAAGCCGATCACAAGTATCTGTCGCAGGCGGCCCCGACGGAGTCCGGCAGCAGGTCGCCGTCGGCGGCGACGACCAGGTCGCAGCTGACGTGCATCCTCTGGCTGCCGGAGTGGAAGGCGTTGGTGACCCTGAAGCGGATGGCGGTGGTGAGCTGCAGGCGCAGCGGGACGCGGCCGGCCCGGACGGCGGCGGAGAAGGTGGGCCATGAGGCGTCGGTGGTGTCGGGGCCTCGGACGTCGAGGCGGCCCGTGATGGAGGTGGTGGTCTTGTTGGGCTGGTACCAGCCGGCGGCGAAGGCCGGGCCGGAGGCGACGAGCGCGTCGTAGAAGTGGACGGAGGCGTGCATTGCGTCGTAGTAGATGCCGATGTGGCGGTTGGGGTTGCGGTCCGTGACGTTGAAGGCGAGGCTGGCGCCGGCGGGGCTGGAGTCCGGGTCGAGGCCGCCGGCAACGGAGAAGGAGGCGATGTTGAAGCGCGGGCGGTGCGGGCGCAGGCCGAGCCAGAGGACGAAGAGGACGACGCCGGCGACGAGGAGGAGGCCCAGGAGGAGGGAGCAGAGGGTGTTGGCGAGGGCGGCGGCGCAGCTGTCCCGGGTGCGGCGGGCGCGGCTGCCGCCTCCTCCTCCTTGGTGCATGCTAATAATAACCAGCTGCTAGCCAGCCGATTGAATTGATGGAGTATTAACCAGCTGTTAGCACGCGGGTGACAGTTAATTAACCAAGGGCGAGAGGATACTTGAAGGAAGGAAGCTCACTCATGGCGGCATTCCCTTCCCCTGACGGCGCGGCGCGGTTTCCTCTTTCGGCAAGCTTGGAATCGCCCCAAAGCACGGCAATGCAAGCAAGTTCCATCCCATGGCCATGGCATCCATCGCTGCTGGCCTCGGCTGGGCGTGGCCGGCAACCACCAACACAAGCACGCCGTATTCCTGACAGATTGAGAATCAAGGACCAAAGCATTCTATAAGAAAGGTCACGAAAGAGAATACATCACCAAAGTGGCTGTAGTTTAGTGGTGAGAATTCCACGTTGTGGCCGTGGAGACCTGGGCTCGAATCCCAGCAGCCACATCATGTGTTTTTTTTTATCTCTATCCTAAGTTCCATGTGTGCCGGACCCATTTGGAGTCAACTTTTTTTTTGGCAACATGTGCAGTCACTATTAGAAAAATATTCAACGCCGGGCTAGTAGAGAATATAAGGGGCAAAATAATGTATTTTTTACAATTCATTACCACAAGTCAACAATTTTCGTCTGTTCGTTCGAGTGTGGGCAAGTAATACATTTCAACTTCCATCGTTGAACAGAATACTAACCTACAGTGGACGATTACCTTATTCTGTCTTCATTCACTCGATACATGGAAGGAAGCCGGGAACAATCATGGGGTCAATACTCTTTACACATAACAACTACCACTCTCTTGCTCTTTACAACCCCCGGCCTGTGGTTGTGGGCTTGTGGCAAGTCCCATATACAGCCTCTCACCACCTGATGTTAGGTTTTCTTTCCCTGCAACTGACGAAGAGAACAAATGTTGCGTAAGATTAGAAGCCAACTAGCTGTGCACATCTGCGGCTGAAAAACAAGAAATTTTTTTCCACAGCTAATTACCTTTTTGAGGTACTTCTTGTGAAGCTTCAGTGCAACAGCACAAGCCCTTTGTGCATCCAAGTCCCCGTTAATATTGTTCAATATCTGAGTTACACAAAAAAAAAAAGAAAGCAAGAGTTACATGATGCTAAATCCACATACAAAACTTTAAATGTTTTCTCCTTTTTTCAGGTCTGGGAACAATTCCCTTGCAATGTCCAGTGTTCCCCTTTTCCTGCTCATATGAGTCTTTGCATATGTCATTCTACTCCTTCACAGTGTGAAATAGTGATGCAGCCTTATGTGTTTCTTTTGTAAAGCAAGAACGGAAAAGAGAGATTCTAAGGAAAGGAATGGCTTGATCCAGCTTACCCTGATAACGTCATCGATCCCTCGAGCTTCTTGCAGCAGCTTTGGACCGTTCTCTTTCAGAACACTAGCAACCAGGAAAACCGAAATAGGGACAGGTCCATCACCATCATTTGCCCCATTCTTCATATTCTCCCTCTCGTACTTGCCAAACTGACGTATTGATTTTACCTTTGGTTTAAATCCTTCAATTTTGTGGGTTGCCACCCCAGCTTCGTCATAAGTAGAGAAGATGTCAGGATCGTATTCTAGAGCCCACATCATCTGCAGATAGGATGTGGAATAATATGGCCATTAGTCATCGACCAATTTATTCACAAGCCACGTACTAAATATGGTTGGCTAACTTCCTAAGGTCACTGAACAGTTACCAATGGTAAACCACAACACACTTTTTGAAAACAATTAGATGGTAAGTACATTGCGCACTCCACGGTTCTTCACAATTATCAAAGTTTTGGCTTCTTTTCTTTTGGTGCAGAAAAGCCAGAGTTAAATGCAACTGAAGATAGAACATATATCTTTGTTTTTTTGGACAAAGTGTGCTGGCCTGCAGGATGCACCAGACTCAGCACGGATCCATGTGGATTGATAATTTAACCAAAGTTCAGATAGTGTTTTTAGTGCCACCATGTATTCTAGTCCCTAATCCCCAACTAGATAGTGTTCAGAACTGTTGTTGATTGATCTTGCATTAAAATTCTTACATTTTACATGCTGTAAGAAATTCTAAGATAATTTTGAGAGAAAAACGAGAGATGACTAGTAACCACCACCAGCTGTGGTCACATAATTTTCTGAAGTAGGCATTTTAAAACCTCACACCATGCATTTTGTGAGTGGACACATTGTGTAAAATGAAAGAAGCCATCCACCATGTTGGATGGCATCAGTGACCAAACTTATTCTCGATATATTTGTAGAGGAGAAGTAGTAAATAACAGAGCAAAAGACTATGACAAGGAAAAAGTTCCATTCCTTGACAATTTGAGGCCTAAATAAAATCCAATGGTCCTAGTTTAAATATTGTACTTCATACGGGTAGATCAATTGTTTTTTATTTAAAACCACATGTCAAGATGTAACATTTACCTCCCAAAGGTACAAGGAGTCCCCAAATGACAGTTCTCGCCGGAACAGTACCATGAACATGCGAAATGCAAAGAGATAGTCACCCCCACCAAGTGTTTCTGTGTTCAGGAGTCAACATGAACCAGTTACAGAATGCAAAACCAGCAAATGGTGACACGGGTTGAATGGCTCACAGCTCTACAAGTCTCTGTTCAGTACCTAGGTGGTCATGTAACTTTGGGTCGAGCACCTGAATAATAGAAGCAAGATGTTGAAGCTGGTTTTCCACTCCAACAGACTGCTGTGTGCATCTGAAATTCCCTCGCTTGAAAATTTCAAGCAGACGGCGATTAAAAGAGATGAAAGAATCATGTCAACCAAAAACTGATGGAGAAGCAGTATGTACCAGCCTACGCATCAACCTCTCAAAGCACCAAAATGCATCTGCTTCATCATTGAGCAGTACTATCATGGGTGAACATAAATCACTCATTCCTAATCAAGATGAGGAAAAGAAAAAAAAACAGAAACTTATGTAAGATACCGTGGAGACAATAAACAAAAGCTACTGTCAAAGAGCGAGGTACCCACCTTGACAATAACCAACTTCTTTGTCAATCCATGCATAGACAGCTAGAATATCCCACAACTTTGAAAGATTTTCTTTGTTCTCATAAAATACCATGGAGCGGTCAGTGCGTAGAACATCAAGGCCTATGATGCAGCTTCATTAGGAAAGAAGAAAGCAATGGAACAATGGCAGGCAAGAGTATTGAAAGAATCGCAGGTTAGGCCTTACCAATCTGATGCAGCGTAAGTTTCCATTCAATGATTTTCTTATCCATGACACGGTTCGGGGAGTCGCTGACCTCAGCTCCACTGCTGCTGGTGGAAGTAGCTTGTGTGTCCGAAGCAGCCTCGAGTAAAACCAATGGATCCTTAATAGGGACTCCATCCTCAGTGATGATTGGGGCGGTGACAATTTTACCACTGCCAACGTGAGAATCCATCTCTCTGCATTCTTCCTTCCATCTAGCATACTGCATCCTGGGATAGTTGTTGTTTACGGCAGCATTCAGTTCATCAAATTCCGCAGGGAACGTCAAAAGGGGAAGTACTAGTTCACAGTATGAGAGAGTGGTCACCTTCTCCTGTGCCTAATCTGTTCCCGCTCATCGAAGGTGCTCTCGGGGTCATAGCAGCCAAGCAAGAACTCCCAAACCTCTCCCCTGATGGCAGGGTGGACACCCTAGGAAAGCAAGCAGATACAGAGACGGTTGAGGTCCAGATGAATTTATTATATTGGGTATGAGCAAGGAACATCCTAGCAGCGTAGCGTACCCCTCTCTGTATGCGGCTTAGAACCGAAGCGATATCCAGGCAGCCTTCACGCGTGAACGCAGCGTGCCATTTCCGAACGCTCAGTGTCTTGCCGACCTGAAACCAAAGCAGCTGGGGCTTGGATCTCGAACCAATCGGGGACGGCGAGGAAAGAATTAAGAAGTATGAGCTCACTCACCTTGATCTTGAACCTGGTGCTGGGGACGTTTTGGCTGCAATCGGGGCGGACCTGGTAGAAGGAATCCGCGGCCTGCCCGCTGCTCCCCCATCTCATCATGTGACCCGACTCCCCTTCCTCTTAGCAGCAGATCGATCCTCCCAAGTACGGGTGAGCAGATCAAGAAGAGCACAGGGCGACGAGAGCTGAGCTGGATCCGGGGGGGGGGGGAGGGAGGAGGAAGAGTGGAAGACGACCAGCGGAGCAGCGGTGGTTGATTAGTTGGCTGGGTTAGAGAGGAGCCCCAACTGCAGGAAGTCCAACCCCCTTTTTCCTTTTTGTTTTATTTTTTTATTTAAAAGTTGGTTCAGAATTACTTATAAAAAGAGAAAATTAGAATTGGTTCAGAGTTCCCCAGGTCACAATTGAAATTGGAAATCTTTGGGAGGAAATCCATATACATTCACCGCAATCTAGACACTGAGGATGAGACCAAGTGGCGCTGGACAGAAAATGAAAAATACTTAATTAAAAGTGCATAGCTCATCCAGTTCCACGGCCGGACACAAAGAAAATCAACGTCACCCCGATATGGAAGGCGAAAGCAGAGCCGAAATGCAGCTACTACATAGGAAAATTCTAATGGCAAGTAATTTGGCAAAAAAGGGTTGGCCAAATGATCCGATCTGCAAGCTATGCAACGTGTAACCAGAGATGTCGACACATTTATGCAAGGAACTGCACATACACCGCTACGGTGTGGAACCGTTGGGCTACATGGTTTGATCTACATCACGTGCCGCAGCGAATGGGACATCCTCAATTCACAAACTGGTGCAAGTGAGGTAGGATACTGATTGGGATGCAGAACCGACCGCTCTTCGATGGGTTTGTCATCTATTTTTGTTGGAATGTCTGGAAAGAACGAAACAGAAGAACTTTTAATCAGGGTAGTAAGCTTTTTGAGGATGTGGCATTCCTTATTAGGGAAGATTTCCAGCAGTATCAGTTGTCATCAACCAACACCTCCACCCAAACGTTTAGTTCTTGCGCAGGGAGTGGTTAGCTGTAATCGTGCAGTGGTGGTTCTTTTGGTTTGTTTTTTTCTCCTATACAGTTGGGCGCCCTTTGGCGCCACCGGTTGTAATTCCTTTTAAACTTTTCTTTCTCTCCTTTCTAATAAAAATTCAGCAAAGTTTTTACTGTCTGTTCAAAAAAATTGGAAAATTGGGCATCTTTCGTTAGAAATTATATATATATATTTCAATTTACATATAGTCCCTTCCGAAGCAGGGATAGCTACTGCAGTAAAATCCTACACGGCTTTCCACTTACGATAACTATACACAAGTACAAAAGCTTGGGACTGCATATTGGCTTCAACTATGAATTAAGAGAAGAGATTGAGATGATGTCTACAGTCTACTGCCTGCCTGTAGATATGATGGAATCTGGTAGTTTACCGGACTCCGGAGCTAATTAATTAACGTTTCTGGAAGTTGAAGAACTTGATGGAATAACCAAAGACGAAGAAGAAGGCGATGATGTAGGCGAAATGGACGAGCACGACATAGCCTAGGAAGTCATGCCGGATGCCGAGATTATCCTTCAAAAACTCATTCACCGCCACGGGCGCCCCTCCGGGAACTGAAATCGAACGACCATTCTCGCCAAACTGTGATGCCACGACACCATAGATGGTCCAGGAGACTGGGTTGGCCCAATAGTACCACCTCCACCAAATTGGTATTGCCTGCAATGCAGCAATTAATATGATGGCGTCATTATTAATAAGGTCACAGATAGTCAGATTGCATTGCATTGCATTGCTTTGCTCACCGGTCTGACGACGAGGAATCCAGCAAAGAGGTTCCATAGGGGTAGCGCAAACGTGATGAGGATGTTTGCCAGCAATGCAGAGGGAGTGCATGCCACCAGCATCATACCGAACGTCGTGAAGTAGTTGAAGCTCGCAGTGATGAAGAACAGGAAATAGAAGAATTTATCAGCTTTCCAATCATATCCAATCATCGCATATATCAGGACCGTGTACAGAATCCCCTGAAAGATGTTGTAGATGACCTCCACACATGCCTGCCAAAATTTCTCTAATTATATACTACTAGTATATAAGGAAACTGAGAAAACATCATAGCTCAAATAATGAGAAATTTTAACAAATTAAGCTCATAATTTCAAAGAATAAATATGAACAAGTAGTATATCATTATAAATATACTACATGGACAAGTAATATATTAATTTCAAATGGGCTCAAACATTAATTTATATTAATACCAACAAGGTTAAGGATTATTACCTGCGCAAACGCGTAGGATAATGGAGAGTACATCCCCGCTGCCTTTTCGCGATAGAAAACTGCTCGCTCAATTGACACAACAGGCTGAACAGTGATGCAATTGGAAGCCCCAAGAAAGAAGGTAGCAGCATACGTGGCTCCAAGTAGGTTGTATAAATCTTGTTGTGAATCTCTGTAAAAAAATATATAAGCATTATTAGTGCCACCACAGAAGCTAATATAGAATTATTTAAACAATTTTTGTTTCAACTACAGCATCGAAGAAGGGTCATACATGTTCTTTCCTTTTTGCCAAAATACTGTACCAAATGCAAGGCCAAAGAGCAGTGTCATCAGATAGCGCATGGCATTGTAGGGTGGATTCTTCCAGTAAGAACGATATTGCTTCCAGAAGTTTGCAACAAATTGACCATAGAAATTCTGCGAATATTTTGTAGGAAATGACAGATCCTGGTAGTCTGGTGAGGGAATGCTCAACTCCTTGATTAGTTCTTGGTTTTTCCTGATCATAGTTATGAAGTAAGTGTGAAGAGTCAAATATTGCATTAATCATAGTTTTAATTCCTCAATGTACAAGAATTGTGAAACCATGCTACCCAAGAAAATAGACAACAGGATGAATGTGACAGCTGCTGCCATTTTTCACTCTCCGCTTTCAGGGATTTTTTTTTCTTCGAAAAAACAAGGATTTGTACGTAGAACAAGTCAGTGATAAAGAAGAGCCTTGTTGAAAAGGTGAGGCTAGTTACCTATAAAGCACAGAGTTAGCATAAATTTCAGCAAAATTCATGTTCAGGCGAGCCTCAGATAGAGGAGAGCTAACTTCCAGCACCCACGTCGCAGGATTATATCCTTGTGTGATCTTTGGTACACCTGGAATCGCCTGCAGGAAATGAGATTATTCACTTGTCATATGTGTTAGCAAGTTACGGAATCAACTAAACCTTTGTCATCCCCAAACTGAAACACATAAGAAAAGAGGACTGACCTCAAAATACTCGACTAGTTTGTGAGAGTGGCGACCAAGTTCACCAGCATAAATAACCTGCCCTCCTCGTTTCAAAAGCAGAAGCTGGAAAAGAAACCAATTGCCTTGCATTGTGAGCAAAAAAAAATAAAAATAAAAAAACAGTTTTGAGATTGGGGGGGTTATAGCAGAGAGATGAGCTGAGAACCTCATCAAAAGACTCAAATATGTCAATGCTGGGCTGATGGATTGTGCAAACCACAGTACGCCCCGTGTTAACTGTATTTCTCACTGTACGCATGACAATTGCTGCAGCTCGAGCGTCAAGACCAGAAGTTGGCTCGTCCATGAAGATGATTGAAGGGTTTGCTACCAGCTCCACGGCAATCGTCAGCCTTTTTCTTTGTTCAGTTGATAACCCACTCACTCCAGGGAGACCCACCAGCGCGTTGCGCAACACATCAAGCTCTACAAGGGCCATCACTTCCTCCACAAACATCTAACAGTGCAATATATAAGTCAGAAACGAACGATTAGTTGCTGTTTATTTTCAAGTAAGTACTCCCTCTGTTCTGATTTACATGACGCTGGTTAGCTCAAATTTGAGCTAGGCAACGTCAAATAAAAAAAGAACGGAACGAACTGCTGCTAGTACCTTTTTCGTAACGTCGTCAACATCTGAGGGAAGGCGCAGCCACGCAGAGTAGGCTATGGATTCATACACGGTAACATTCGGGGAATGGATATCAGTCTGTTCGCAATAGCCACTGATCCGGGCAAAAGTTTCTTGTTTTTTGGGGTAACCGGACAGGGTAACATCTCCTTCAACAGCTCCGCTAGTTTTCCTTCCTGCCAGGACATCCATCAAAGTGGTCTTTCCAGCTCCACTCACACCAACTAATGCTGTCAGAACCCCTGGCCTGAAACTACCACTGATATCGGAGAGCAGCTGTAGACGGCTTTCTGTGAATCCTTGTTCCTTCATTTCCTGAAAAAAACAAGATAAGGAACTTGTGTCATGAATCATATGATGATGATGTGTGTGCATGAGAACTCATCAGGAAGAACGTAGCTAGGCTTACTGCAGGCATGTCCACATAATAGTTTATATGGTTAAAGCAAAGTGAAAGAGGCTGGAAAGGCAAAGTGACGCGTGACTCTGCTGCTCTCTCTGTTACTCCTGCATCTTTGTTTCTTCCTTGTTCTACCATTTCACTTTCATTGTCTTCACCTTCTGAAACTTGTGCATTGGAGCCACTACTTGCTGGACGGAACAAAACATATCAAGTGATGTAAGTCCCCCTCACCAAAGTGTCCACAGTAAGTAAATACAAGAAGAAAAAACAATAGTGCTTACGACTCAAGTATGTCAGGGCCCAAAGGTAGAGGGCGTTGAACAAAATAATGAATCCTATAAGGGCTCCGATGGAAAGCCAAAATCCCCATTCTCCGGTAAACAACCCTTTGGATTTAAGAATAGCTTTGCCTACTGTTGGTGCGTCAATAGTCGTGTCATTGTTTGGCTGTATTAAAATGGATGTCGTTAATTCAAAATCACAACCACCACCTTTACTAGAAGAAGAAAAACTTACAATAGCCCATCTACTGGCAAGGAACTCATTGATAGATATTGCATTTTGGCTATACATCATAGGAGATGCCCAGTAACCCCAGATCCACCATGGTTTGATGTCATCTGTCCATATATCATATTCAGAAATCAAAAGGTTTTACTTCCATCCAATTGAATGAAAAGATGTAAATGAATTTTATTACACGGCAGCATACTTACTTCTACGGATGACAAATCCTCCAAAGATGAAAATCATAAGCAGCACGAACATCCCAAAAGTATTGGCCACGACCATTGTTTTCAAAATTGCTCCAAGAAATCGGAACAAAGCCATTGCCATTTGATGTGTGGCAAAGAAAGCTATAAACTGACGAAAGAACCTATATATTTCCGACACACAGATGAACTCATCATGAAGCTGCTACATGATATGATCAAATGACGAAATCCGAATGGTGAAAGTTGGTACAAGCTAGGATTATGCATACCTTCCTGCAGCAGGTGCAAAGCCCATCACATAGTACGTGAGAACAACCCATACTGCTGCTTCCACGAGCGAGACAGGGACCTTCAAGATTATGTTTGCCAGCCCAAAGGTCCACGCAGGGAAGAACAAGAAATCCCTATGCTTGTAGAAAACTGGAAGCTTCTTTATGGTCAATTGTAGCTCAGCGAACCCATTGAACATGACCGTTATCAAACTGAAAGTCAGAGCCCCAAAGAACTTGGTGCCATCAGAAATCTGGCCATGCGGCATCTTTGTTCTGAGGAACACAGTCATGGACATGAGCGCAAGGATGATCAACTGGGTGACCTTGAAAATGTAGATGAAGGAGTTGCGCTTCATCAGCAGCTGCTCTCTCGACATCACCGCCTTGAACGATTCCCAGCTGGAAAGCCCATACTTTCTGGTGGTCAGCGCAGCAGGATGGGTTTTGGACTTGTCGAAAGGAGTTTGCAGCTCCTTGTGCATCAGCTGGCCTACATGGGAAGACCTGAAACGTTCTGCAAACTCTGCTACGGATACATAACGATACTGATCCTGATCAAGGTACCAGTATTGCTGCTGGTCTTTCTTGGAGGTGACCTCTTGAAGAAAGTCGGCGACACCTTTCCTTTCAGGGCAGCGGAAGCCAGCAGACTCAAAGAACTCCAAGATGTTCTCCCGTGGCCCATGGTACACTATGTATCCTTCTGATAGTAGGATTATGTCATCAAAAAGATTGTAGGTCTCTGGTGGTGGCTGGAGCAGAGAGATCATGACAGTCTCGTTCATCACATGGACCAGCTGACTCATAAACTTTACGATCTGGAATGTGCTCGAGCTATCCAGACCAGTGGATATTTCGTCCATAAACAAAGCCATTGCCGGTCCCGTTAGCATCTCCCCTACACACAAGGGAAAAAGAAATAGACAGATAATCCTGGTGGGTTAATTTGCATAGAAAATGAATTGGCCTGGTATGATTTGTATCCATACCGGTTGTCACACGTTTCTTTTGCCCACCAGAAATTCCTCTGATCATCTCATCGCCGATGGTGATATCAGCACAGATGTCCAGCCCAAGCACCTGATGAGAAGACAAGTTTTTGGTAAACGCAATCCTGAAGTTTTTTGACCATCTATCAGTAAACTCGATCAGAACCTCACTCACCTTGAGAGTGACGTCTGTTACAATATTAGTCTCCTGTCCTTGTACTGCAGTAGCTTTCATGAAAGCGTCGATCTCAGGGTCTGGCTTAATGCCTGCGTCCCGCTCCCTTCTCGCAAGTTCTGCGAGCATCTCATATCTGGCACCGATGCCTAGGCACCTCCTGGAGAAATCCAACGTCTCTCTTACAGTCATCTCTGCATTGTGGAGATCATACTGACCAACATATGCGCTCGTCCTCTCAGGATAGAACTCTGAAAGTGGATGGCCACAATATGTGATGCTGCCAGAGACCTGGTTTTGCAATAGAACGACACAGCAGCATGTGACATATATAAACGGATATAGGCGAAACTGACAGAATGGCACAAGGTGATGGATGGATCCATGCTAAACCTTGAGATTTTTGTCAAGCTTTCCCGTGAGTGCTCGCATGAACGTGCTCTTTCCTGAGGATGGAGGCCCAAGAAGAAGCGTCATCCTGAAAACAGATAGCTCAGTAGTTGCTTTCATTTATTTCTAGTGGTTTTTTACAGTGCTCAATACTATCAGGTAGTAGTATAGAGTAGGGCAAGCGGGAGCATATATGATGCAAAGAAACAAAACTCATAGCTGGAATTTCTTCTAGCTAGGAAGATTGATTGGCACATACGTACTTCTGACTGAAACAGAGTACGTGAAAGTATGATATATAGAAAAAGGAAGAAAATTAAAACACCTTATTATTTGACTTCATCATAAAAGGGTAAAAAAAAAGTAACGTATTCCTCTTAAGAAAATGATGCTGCTAGTGCTAGCTAGACCAACTACTTTCGGTTAGCTGAAGGAGAGGACACGGAAAGCATCAGATGATCAGGTTGAGTTGGGTTGAAAGATCCAGGGAGCAGTTGGATTTGGATGGCGACACAGCACTAAGCAAATAGGTGCATGTGTACCTGGATGGCTTAAGGACACCATTGACATTCTTAAGTATGGTGATGTTCCTCTTGTTTGAAGAACCAAACCGTCCAATGAGGCCCTGCAATGCAGCATATATCGGTGAGTTGCGTGCTCTGTTAGCTCAGATCATACACAGCAACAAGTCATATTGATTGAAGTTGAAAGGAGACAGCTTCTAGAACATGCTAAACTAACTGCGGTCAACATTCTTTCTCGGAACGAAAAATAAAGAAAGAAAAGGAAAGCAGTTGCCGGCCTCTCTTCATAATTACGGTGCCATATCATCACAGATGCCGATGTGTTACTATATTTAAATATAGTGCATAAAACTGGATGGGTTGTTGGATATTGAAAATTGAACTATGGACAGGCTATAATAAGTAGAGTTTGTTTGCAACTGATAGAGGTTTTCTTTTTAGTAGCCTTTTATAAAAATTTAAACAGGGCATGTATATACTTAGGTTACTTCCTCTATCCCCAAATATAAGCATTTTTAGATTTTTTTTCAGAAGTCAAAGGTTTTAAACTTTGACAGTTAATAGCGAAAAAAATTATAAAGGTTGCCAACGTATAAATGATATTTCTAGATTAACCATGAAACAAACTAGCATAATATGCAATTCTTTCTATTTCAAGTAATTTATTTTTATAGATATCATCGGTTAAAGTAACGTATCGAAGATCGTGTCAATGTCCTAGAATGCTTAAACACAAGGAAAATAATTTGGTTAGTCATTTTTTGTGCTAAAAGGGATTTTATCAAGCCGTCGCCGTCTCAGACTTGATTGGTGCTGGTACGATATATGGAGGTCGTACTCCCCGTTGAATATAATTGAAAGCAAAACAGGGGCACAGAACATGTGCAGGCGAGCGATCATCCATGCCTATTTCAAGGGAACTAGTCGGTCAATTTGAATCAGTTGTCTTTTCAACTTTAATTTTGTGTGCCTTTTGCCATCTCTCAAATAAACAATTGTTCTTGCTTGCTTGACTAGTAGCTAGTACGTAGGTAATTTCTTAACCACATACGATTACTACTACTTTCTAGCGTGCGCGCTGATGATGTCATAAACAACCTAAATATTTTTTTTGAAAAAATAGAAATACGTGCACGTGCCGTGCCTAAAGTCAGGTTAACGGTACGGGCCTGTGCACGTGGCATGCATGCCCCAACAGAATGAAGCTTGCATATATGCATGGAGGCACGTCATAATCACAGTGCATGCTATCTATCTATACCTATGTACTGTATCTATCTATCTATCTATCTACATGCAGATTATTAGTTAATTTGATTGATTAAATAGTGAATGAAGTTGATGAATACTCCCTCCATTCTTAAATATACGACTTCATTCTTAAATATACGACTTTTTACTTCCAACTTTGACCATGAGTTAGTTAACTAAAATAAATATAACTTGTAAGTTTATTTATTTGCAAAATAATTTGTAGGAAAGATGAATAGGAAAACAAATAAAAATGAAAAAAGTTAATGGTGTCAAGAACGGAGGGAGTAATTAACAATGAACCTGGAGAAAATTGGTGGCGGCGTTCGAGAGCGTGGGGAGTTCGCGGCCGGCGGCGACGACGTCCGCCTCCACCGTCAGCTGCTCGTAGCGGACCTCGATGGTCGGGAGCTCGATGCCCACCCTGCAATGAATGGTCATCAGCCGGCGATCGATATATGGCATATCGAGCTAGAAATCGATGCATGATTACATACATGTCGATGCGATCCCTGAGCCGGCGCAGGAATCGCTCGCTGTCGTCCTGGAAGAGGCGCTCCAAGAGGGCGCGGCCCCCGTCGCCGCCGGCGAGCTTCTGGATGTCGACGACCTCGACGCCGCCGCCGCCTTCTTGTTGGTCGAGCGCCCTCCTGAGGATGCCCTGCCGCATGCGGTCGTAGGTGGGCAGCTTCTCGAGCGCCGCCCAGCGCAGGTTCTCCTCGTCGTCGACGCGGTGGTCGTGCTCCGACTGCGCCCGCCCGAAGGGGTCCTCTGTCTCCATCTGCCGGAACGACTGCGAGATGGAGGAGCCCCAGCTGAGGCTCCGGCGGCTCGACGACGCCAGCGCTGGCGCCGCATGCTGCTGATGCTCGGCCATCACGAGACTTGGATGATGATCGAGTTAGCTAGCAGCCATGAGCTAGCTGTATGTTTGAGCATGTATGTGTGTATATATAGTGTTTAGGATGGAGAGAAACACATACACACTGTGCATATATGGGCCGGGTATGAATTGTATTGCTGCAGCCGGCCTGCTCCGCTCCGCGGGAATTAATAATCGATTGTTGGAAAGAAGAAAATCCGATGGATATGATATCATGATATGGTGGACGTACGACGTATGCATCCACCACTCATTCTAATTATGTATATGTATATGCAGCACAGCGCACATGTACAGCATGTGGCCGGACTGATGTCAGCAGATGCGTCGCCGAACCATTCCATAATGTACTGTACTAGCTAGGACTCGATTGCTTTGTTGACCAAATTAAAGATCTGGTCCATCGGCCAAACTAAAATTCATCTTGCTTCAAGGTTGCTTGCCGCTGACTCCAAGTAATCCCAGAATGCAGTTAGATTTTTTTCAAAGTCAAACTTTTTCATTTTTGAGCGAAATAATCATGAAGACTAAAAATAATGTTATTAGATTTATTGTGAAGCCAACTATTATAATATGTAATCTTTTTTATTTGAAGTAAATTATTTTTAGAGATATTGTTGATCAAAGTTGAAAAGTTTGGCTTTGGAAAAACCTAAACGTAGCTATATTTTGGGACGGAGGGGTAACATTTTCTCTGTTGCAAATTAAAAGGTCTATTTAATTTTACGATTCCAAACAATTAACTAGCTTTAATTTGTGCTGGATCGGAGCCAGTAATATATACAATCAAAGCGACATATAACATGTTTATTTATTTGTGGGAAGAAGTTAATTAAAGAGTTGCTTGGTTCGTGCGAGATTCATATATATCACAAGCATGCATGATGAATGTGATGGTCGTTTTTCACTAAATATTGTACAGGTCTATACTACAATATGTACAACTTTGAACGACGACGTTTTATTTCCATGTGTAGACCGAGCGCATCAAACTGATGCATAGACATACGAAAAACCGGGAAATTAAAGCTGCGACCGGCCCGGTGGAAGTCCAAGCTGTGTTGATTGGATTTTTTTAGAAGAAAAAAAAAGCACAAATGCATGCTGTTTTCATGAATGATAGGGTTAGCTGTGCATGGAGCATGCATATATATTAAGTAATTAATTAATTAGGTAGGTTTTGAATTGACCGTGGAATGAATCGGAACATTATATTATACGTCAGGGCTGGGCTGGGCGGCGACGGCTGCGCAGCCGGCGGCCAAGCCAAGCTAGTGTTGTTATACATTTTGCTGGGTCTTGCATCAGCTGAATCCTATATATCTATCATTCTGTTCATCCATATCTCTGCCTGCGTGCGTAGTCCATGATGATTCCGATCAATCCGGCCATCGGAAAATTCAACCACCACATGCATATGCTGCAGTACCAGGTAGTAGCCTAACATGTATAATGGTCGGCGTTAGAAAATTAATTTCATAGCTTTAAGTATGTACCTAAATATACACTAGATATATAATAAAATCTATAAATATAAAATGTGAAAATGATCTACAATTTAGAATGAATTGCCCATGAGATGTCATATATATGTACATCGAATCGAATCGAAGAATTATAAATTAGGGAGTTGTATGCGCCATAAACATGTGCACACATGTGCTCGCGTGCGATATTATAGGCATTTATGGATACATATATGACAAATTAAATGTATATATATAAATCATATTGAAGGACTGAATAAAACTTGTCAAATCCATCAATGGTAGGAGATGACATTATCCATGACGCAAATGAGAGCACCTAACCTATAAGCTAATATCTTAAACTAATTAATTAATTAATGATCCGAGCATCATGCAATCGCCATATGAACCCCGGGCCACAAGATCACCTAACCCACCGTCTCATAAGCACTGCAATTTCAACATTTGAAAAAAAAATAATCTCATAAAAATTTGCAATCTTAGAAATTAGACCACAAGCCGTGCCCGCTTAATTACCTTACATACCTAGTCAAGTGCCCAAAACATATTTGCCAGCCTTAATTATTATCCTGCGTGTTGTGATTTATGCCAGAAAAAAGAAAGCCATAAATTGATGGATTTGACTAATTAATAAGGGTACTTGACAATAATACTAATATGTTAAAAATAACATAGACTAGCTATATAGAAATATATTAAATTAAATATATCATAAGTATACAAATTTGGTGGAAACGACTACTTGGCAGCCGGGTATGCCATGTTAGCAGCTAACGTGTCCACAACGGCGAACCCAAGTGTTTCTAGGAGTCTGGGCAAGGAATTAGACCTCTCACCATATATATGCACGTGGTACTTGATGATTGGTCCAATGGACATGAGAACTAAAGATCTCGGGCGGGCGCCTAGGGTTGCTGAGCCCTGGGTCCGCCACTATGTGTCCATAAATAAATGTGTGGTATTGTTGCAGATAGCTCCTAGTTTAGTTTAATGTGTCATTATTAGCGATTCGTCCACATCACTTATGGAACTTAGGTGGGCATGTTCCAACACAAGTAGCTTGTTTTGTTGTTGCCGCAGCACTATCAAACCCTAGACGCTCAAAATCCAACACCTCGAATTGATGCCTGAGCTAGGCAGGTCTCTCAACAACTTGAAACAAACAAACTTGAAACAAACAAGTCCAAGGAATCTTAACACCCGACATCCAAAATCTACTTACAGCCCAGCTCCTCGTGAGGAATAATGGACCACATACGCATAGCACCTCTCTATTTTTATCCTTGCTTCGAGGAAAAGATCGTAGGTGCTATGTTTGGAATGGTAAGGATTATAAGTTAGCCCTTATCCTTAAACTTTCAAAATGGTACCACCGCACCACAACCACAAATAGGTTATATGGGTGAAAGAAAACGGTACTCGTATAGCCTAATAAGACAGGAAGGGAGTGAATTAGTTAACTTAAAAACTTAATTAAACCTATGACTTCCACTAATTACATGAAAAAAACTAGTTCATACTATTTAGATGTGCATCTAAGCCAGGTTGATCTAGTATGAAACTTCCCACGCCCACAAAGAGTTTGTACCATAAAGCTAATCTTAGGAAGAACTACTCTAAAAACGTAAAGGCACTTAAATGGCAAGTATGAAATGCGGAAACGTGAAGGAATGGTTTATAAAAGATGCAAACTCAGCACAAAGATTTATCACGTGGTATCAATATAAGCAATGTTACCCCTAGTCCGGAGCTCCACCAAGAATATGCTCTCGGTCAAGGTCTTAGGCTTGACATAGGGGCTCTTGCTAAAACGGATGAGAAGCTTACCACAAAGATAAGGCTCACCATTCCCTCTCTTCTGGTCATCTTACTACCGACTCCACTATGGAGCTTCTCCATGAAGTAATTAAGGGGTCTCTCTCCTCCCTCGAACATGGTCATCCTCGCAGCTCCAAACCAAGTTGGAGGATCGAAAACTTGTTGGTGAGCTACCAAGGTCCGCGAAAGTGTCGGCACACCAAACTTAAAAGATTGGTTCACTCCAAGAACCACACAGGGGGTAGAGACACCTAACTCTCTATCACTTTAGGCATAATCTAGCACTAATAATCACTATATAAGCTTGTGCTAATTGCCTAAGATGATCAATCTTAGCACTTTAGTGGCATGAATGTTTTCTTGATGTGTCTTGTATTCAGCACACTACAATCACTTCAAAGGATGAATAGAGGAGTTATAAATAGCTTAATAATTCAAAAGAGTCGTTGCTTCAACGGTTAGTAAAAGCCAGTGAGTATTGATCCCATGGTCACTTTGGATAGGCATTGGATCGTCATCCGGTCCACATAAATACTCTTTATGCCTCCTTCACAATCCAACACAATCCTAATTAATATTACTTCAAAAGCAAATAGTATTTTAGTTCGTCCTTATTGAGCCAAATTCTTAAAATAGTTAGGCCAAATCATTAGGCCCTTTTACCACCTCTAGTGTATACTTTTTGACACAGCCATTGTAGTCTCCGTACCAATTTGTCCAACACTTTATCCGATGTTGTCGGGGATAGATCCCCAATAACCACAAGGAAGGAAGAAGACGGATTACTACGAGAATTCCCTGTACTCCTACTATTAGGACTCATACATTGTAATTCTAATAGAACTCATATCCTGTAATCCTACTAGGACTCATATCTTGTAATCCTACTAGGACTTTGACCTTGTAACCGATTAGTAATCATGTCTCCTAAAGTATATAGGACTCATGCCTATAATTCTACTGGGACTCATACCCTGTAATCCTACTAGAACTCATATCCTGTACTATAATTCTACTAGGACTTTAACCTTGTAACCGATTAGTAATCCTGCGTCCTAGAATATATAAAGGAAGGCAGGGTCCTAAATCTCCAACCAGGATACCCCTCAGGAGATTTTGCCTATTTCGTTTGCGGAGTTAATCCGAGACGTTAATCTGGGCCCTGCAGCCTCTTTCCTTTCTGCGGCTGCGCTTTTGCCCTCTTCCGCGTTCTCCACCAAGCAAGCAGCAGCAGCAGGAGAAGAGCAGATCAGCAAGAGCCGGAGAAACCTCCCCTAGCTTCGCTATGCAGCCCATCAAGGTGTACGCCGACCGGCGGTCGCAGCCCTCCCGAGCCGTCATCATCTTCTGCAGGTATTCCGTTCTGTTTCCCTAGTCATCCGGCCGCCGATTCTTGATGTCCACCACCGGTTGCAGGGTGAATCAGATCGATTTCGAGGAGGTCACGGTGGATTTGTTCAAGTCCCAGCACCTCACCCCACAATTCAGAAGTACCATCCTCAGACCAGTCCTGATTTTCTTCATTTTCTGTTTTTGAGATGGGGAGTTGCGAGAATGTTGCAATTATTCCAACTTCTCAAATTGAGCGGGAATTCTATGCGATAATAATGTTTCATATTTGCAGTTCTGCTCGATGTACGCTGATTGCTTCTTTTGTCTCTCCAGAAATAAACCCACTGGGGCAAGTGCCTGCAATTGTTGATGGAAGATTCAAACTATTTGAGAGGTATTGTTTACCTTCTACGTATTGTTTACGAGCTGATGTATTTTTATTCTTACAAGCGCGAATAGGAACTGGGGAGGTATCTGATACCTAAAAGAAAATGTTCTGGACTTCCCAATAAAGTTATTTAATTACTTTATGATATAACTAGGATTGCCTGGTTACATTACTATTTCATTACATGTAATTGTTTTTGACATGCTTAAACTATGCTACTAGTAGTATCAGTATGATACATCTATACTTGATCTTTCATGACAAAACTTGTCCTTTTGTGGCAGTCATGCTATTTTGAGGTATCTTGCGTCCGTGTTCCCTGGAGTTGCAGATCACTGGTGCGTTACATTTAGTAGTGACACTCAATTAGTGCTGCTTATTTTTATTTTTTATAAAGTGCTCCTTTGTTTGTTGATTGGTGTTGTGTTGCATACTAGTAATGACACCATTTAATTATGACTATTGTGTGCCACAAGTTCTTTAGTCTTTGTTGGAGTCTTTCAACCGTCAGATTGTTCAAATTGAAATGCGAGTACATTCTATTGGATTTTCCATCGAATAGCTCCGGTTTACTTCTATGCCACTGAATCGTGCCTTTTGTTTCTTATATCCCATCAGCACCATTAGAGCTATGTTAGTTGCTGTAAAAAGATACTTTTGCCCCTGCATATGGGTTCTTGAATCTGCTCGTGCTGCTTTTTGGTGTGCAGCTCTTGCATCCGCTGCTGCAGCTTCTAGTTAGGCCTGGTGGTGCATGCACTGCCAATGCAGTTCACAAGTCCAAATGAAACCGAAATAACATATACAAGAATCATGTCCAAAAAAGCAGATGAGAGCAAATTTTCACATACAAGTAACATGTCCATCTCCCAAATGAGAGCAAATTTACACATCCAAGTAGCATTTCCACCTCCCAAATGAGACTGAGATAACACATTGAAGTATTTTGAGAGTCAGTATTTTGAGAAATTCATTGGAGCTTGATTAACGCTTATTGACGGTGATGGCGTATGAGGATTAAGGAATAAAACATGCTATTCAGTGACTGTTTGATTTCGTTTTCTTTTCATATAGGTATCCAGCTGACTTGTTCACCCGAGCTAAAATTGAGTCAATCTTGGATTGGCATCACTCAAATTTGCGTCGTGGTGCAGGTGAGAGCCAAGGTTACTCTTACTCATGGGGCTGGTTCTACCAGGCTCTTGTGGAGTTATCATTTACCATGTAGGATGCTTGCTTTGCATCCAATCATAGTTCATCATAAAATCGTCCCATAACTTTGATAGGATGATTCAATTCCTTATTTTTGTACCAGCCTTGTGCTTATAACTTTATAAGAGACGAAATGATGATGGAACAACCCACTCTGTTCCACAAGCTGAACAAGTGGTTTATGTTTAGAGTTGGCACCTTAGCTGTGTTCACTAGAGATTATGCCAATTGAGTTTATCTTTTGATGAAAATTGGTACTGCTTCAAAACAGTAATGAGCATCTACAGTTCCAGTAGCCACATGATCACATAAATTTGTCTCAAACTGAGCCCTTTTGATTGTTTGTACTTGCAGCAACACTTGTAATGCACACAGCATTGGCTCCCTTTCTTGGTCTTACGACAAGTCCTGATGCTGTGAAGCAAGCAGAGAAACTTCTATCGCAGTCACTGGAAAGGATTGAATCAGTGTGGCTGAAAGGTGGTGCAAAGTTCTTGCTAGGTAGTCCCCAGCCATCGATTGCAGATCTGAGCCTTGTTTGTGAGATAATGCAATTGGAGGTAAGTGTGTTTCCTGTAGCTATCTAGAGTGCTGTTGTGAGATTGTGCTTAACTGCAATATGTGGCTTTGCAGATCCTTGGCGATGACGTGCGTGACCGATTTCTGGGAGCTCATGAGAAGATCCTCGTCTGGATGGATAACGTGAAGAAAGCCACGAGTCCTCATTTTGAGGAAGTCCATGAGCTCCTCTTCCAAGTGAAGGCACGCATGCTAAGCAAGGCTGCAGCAGCAAACCAGACTTCTGAGCCAAGCACAAAGCACAAAATTGCATCAAAGCTCTGACCGACTGCACCAAAAGAAATAAGAAACTGTTGCAAGTATGAAACAAGCGTCGGCAAGAGTCTATGACTCTATGTTGCCCATGATGAAAATAAAACGAAACTGGACTTGTATGAAATTGGTTATTTACGCTGAACAATGATTGAAAGGACTTTCCTCAATGTCTGAATCATTATTTACTGTGCACAACATGGTCATGCTTTCATGTACCCCAAATTTATTCAAAGGGAATTACAATTGTTCTTCCTCATCCAGCGGCACAGCTCCTACCGCTCCACTATTCTTGGTAAAGAGATGACACAGCTTCTAGTCCGTCTTGAATCTATGCGAAAACTTCTCTAGGCCCTCCTTGCAGTCTTCCATTACCCTCTTCGACTTGTCACCCATGGTTGAACCAAATGTGTATACACTATCCTGCACTTCTGCTGATACCTTGTTTGCCTTCGAAGCAGCAGCAGTCCCAAACTCAGTACACCAGTGCCTTGCATCTGCCGCTTGCTGCTTTAGGCTTGCAATAAAGGACCTCACGTGTTGCATCACTCTCTCCAGTGCACCATGAGACCGCACTTTCATCTCAGCAGACATTGACTTTAGCTTCTCCAGCAAAGATTCTGCCCGGTTGATAGCTTCATCAACTGGATGTTCTTTGCCAGCGTTAGCCCATGTGACTCCAGCTGAAGCATCCTCCTCAAGTCCTTCTTCAACAACAACTTTGATTCCTTGACGTTCCCATTGGTTCCGGGCCTCCTCAAGGGCCCGTGCGTGCTCCCGAGCTTTTTTCGCTTCCTCTTCCGCCCAAGCCCTGGTTAAAGAGGGTGTGTCAATTGATATGGATTACTGATATATATAACATCAGAAGAGCATTGTGGCAGCCTATTAGCTATCATGCAGTATGAAAATGCAGACCATGATACAGATGGCCATCCTGCAATTAAGGAGTTATCTTGCATACAAAAGCTAGAAATCTTTAATAAGATAGTTCTCGTATGAACTTTAGACCGTGAGTATTTTTTTAAGTTCCAAAATCAGGCATATCTAAGAGTATAGCAATCACCAGCAGAATTTTATAATATTCTTAGTAATTTATGTGATATCCAGGATGTTGCAAGTCCCCAGATGAAAGTTGAGCATCCAAACTCAAATTATTAGCGATCAGGAGTTGAACATTAAATACATGATGTCCAGAATAACAAAAACTTTATATCAGCGCTCAGCAAGATAAGAAACCAGTAAACCACCTTGTCTGCACTAGAATGCAGAGACAATATAGAACCTAAAGAAGGGTTGGGGTTCAGGGTCGAAAAACAAATTTAGTGTAGAGGAAATCTCAAGTGTCAAGAATTCTTGCCTGGCCATAGATAATGCCTTCCTCTCCACTTCAAGCTCATATTGAAGTTGCACAACAGCCAAGTTTTCATTCTCTATTTCCTTTTGGAGTTTTTCAATCCTACTCTTCTCAAATGAGATCTCCACCTTCTTGCTCAGTACACTCTGCAGCTGTTCCTCTACTTCACTCCTCAACTTTGATAGAACTTCCATTTCAGATTCAATAGCAGCTCTGCCCCTGAACAGAATGTTCTTTTCCTCTTCTCTTTCTGCTCTCAATCTATCAAGTTCAATCCTTGCTTCTTCAGCTAATCTTTCAAGGGTCTCTACCTTTTCTCTTTCCTTTTTAAGATCCATTTCAAAACTTGCATTAAGATCTTTCTCAACTTGAGCAACCAATGCAGCATGTGCATTTACAGCTGCTTCAGCTATTTTCTCAGCCTCAATACGAGCAACCTCCTCCAGAACCACCTCAGCGGAATCACCAGTTGAAATTGCTAGGGCAGCTTGTCCTTTTGTGACAGGTTTGCCCGGTTGGAAAAGTCTTGTAAAACCTTCAAGAGAAGAGGTTTAGAAATGACCCTGAATCTACAGAGGAACATCAATTATATAAAGAGCTTACCAAAGGCAAGAGCTGTAATGCTCTGGTCTCCAGCACCCAAGTCAGCTACCAAAGCAGGCCAGGCAGCTGTGTGTATCTTATCAATGTCTATATAACCAGATGCTTTGAACAACGACTGAGAGAGAGAGCATTAACGTAAGCATAGGCAGCTGGTTTCAAGAGAGGATTATGAATGATAAGATATTTTTCATTTCTTACATTTCTGTCAACTTCAGGTAGTTGCCTCTTATCCAGGGCCATTTTCCAACTCACAAGGTCTTGACGTGACAGAGGACTGCAAGGAAGATTAGGGGTTTGATTAGAGCAAACGAGAGAGCGACCAGCATGCAACTGAATGACCATCACCTCTCGGGACAAAACAAGTTATGATTATCCTGAAGATCTTCTAGAGTATTCATATCAGATCTCGAAAGCTTGCTAGAAATCAATCCAGCTTCTGCTAAGCCTACATGTATATTGAAATCAATAAGAATGACATAACATTCCACAATGATGATTCACAAATCAAACTATGTGATTTTTTCCTGACAAAATACTTCCATGCCTCACCTTGTATAAAAGGAAAATCAGGATCTTCAGGTGTCACATCATCAAATGCAAGTTCAGTGACATTATCAATATACATTGCTGGATACACTTTTGAGAAAGTGGCCCTGTTTGGAATCCAGAAGAATACACTGGTTAGTGGAATAATCACCTATGAGAGCAGAAAATCTAACAGCAAGAATCTTAAATAGATCAAGAAAGTGAAGGCATCTGGTTAAATAGGACAAAAGAAAAATGGAAACATACTGCATATCTCCCTGCTTGGGAGGCTAATTGATGCAAAAGGAAAGATATGCACCTTGAAAGGCAATTGCTTGCAACTACCAGCCATCGAGCATACTCACGTCGGGTACACAGGTCACCAGCGCCAATACTGGGTTCAATCACCTTAAAAGAGGGTAAATTATCAGGCAAAGAGTTCCATAAAATTCTTAACATGGGCAGTCTCACAAACAACTCCATTCTGCAGTTTACATCATGCAAATGAGATGATGCAACATATAAGGTAATACTTATCCACAATGCCAACAGAAGTCCAGGTTAAGGTCCAAGCCTCGGCACAACAAACAATATTGGTTCAGTGCTAAATAGAGGGTTTTTTCCGTATCCTCAGAGCACCCCAAGTTTACCGACATAGTAAAGAAATAATTTGCCATTCGGAGATGAAAACTGATATAACAAGAATCTTCATCAAACGGTGGACTCATGAAATGTACCTTTAGAATTTGCAGTGCAGCTACTGCATTTTCCTGGGTTGGGTCAACAGAAGCTGGAACCACAATTTGCCCAGCAGGCCCCTTTGAAGCAGTGGATACTAGAGACGGAGCAGGAACTCCAGCAGAAGAAAAAGATTGCTCAGCAGGTGTGGCCTTGAATTGTTTGTTTTGGTTTTCTAATTCACTTTCCCTTCTATATAGATCCTTTGCTAAAATTTCCTCCCCGTCTCCTGGCTCGCTACTCCCCATGCGTAAATCATCCGAGCCAGGTGGAAGCATTCCATCGGCACTTACATGTTCCATATAATCAGGCAATATGGATGGATAAGCTTCATCTTTGTTATGAATTTCTGGATTCTGCTCGATGCCTTTGTTGTCTGGCTGAGATGCAACCACAGCGGCACCGCTAGAGATTTCTTGGATGGGCACAGCATCATCTGAATCTAGAACCATCACATCTGAAGTCAAAGTTTCATCCAGATGCTGGTTTTCTGGCAAAGTGATTTTGGGATCTGATGTTGCTTCTAGATTAGGAATTCCCTCCGAGAGGCCTGCATCATCAAGTTTTGTAGATGATACATAAGCATCCTGAGCATATTCAGCTGAGATGGGCAAAGGAGGAGGTGATGTCGGACTTTGAGTACCATCTGAAGCAACGAGATTGTCAAACTGATGCGCTTCTTCACTGACAATGTGGCTGCCATTAGTAGCATGCTCAGTGTTTTGCAGTGGGAGCTCCATTTCACATTCAGCTGGCTCCCCCGTTATCTCGTTTGATTCTAGAGGCGTCAGTAACTCATCTGTACCATTTCCCTTGTCGAGGCCTTCGTTGTCATCCTTGCAATCAGTTGGTAAGGAAGCCTGGGCACCTTCCCTGATAGAATTGTCATCGCGGGAATCATAATCCGAGTAAGATTCCGTGGTAGCGCTATCCGAAGACAAGTTTTGCATTTTCCCTGCATAGAGAACCGAAAGACAGCAACTGGGAACTTGCCTTGTTGGAGATGGAATGGAAAAGCACATGGCATTGCATGATAGGAGCTAGGTAAGAGAATGAGATGCGTACCCGCTGCGGAGTTGGTGCTGCTTCTGATGGAGACTGCAGCAAAGGTAAGACCAGCAAGGAAGAAAAAGGCAGCAAGCCCAGGTCCTAGAAGCCCTGTGAAGGAGCTACCATCCAAGTGTCATTACCAGCATTCTCGCAGGAACAGTAACTTGAAATTCGATTGATTCGTGTGCGTGTGCTGCCTAGATGGGATGGGATATTGGGATTGGTGCTCGTGATTAGCTATAGCTAGGGTCCGTCGGTGACTGATCCAATAAAGTGTGTGGAGAGGAGCAGATGGATCATCAGTAGTAAGAAGATGAATGGAGTGAGTCTAACCTCCTGCTTTCCCGAACCCTAAAGGAGATTGGTCGCCGCCGTCGCCGTCCGCGCCGTCGGAGGACCAGCCAGCGAAGGAGTTGGGCGAGGGCGAGCCGGGAGACGCTCGGACGGGACGGAGGCGCGGGGGCGGGAGGAGGAGGAGGATACGAGGTGGGGGTGGGGCAGGGGCAGGGCGGCGGAGGAGGCGGAGCTGGAGGCAGCAGGCCATCTTGGCCGGGTAGGCAGCCACAGCGGGCATCTTGCTCGATCCTGTGGATGGGTCCAGGGAAGGCATGGCAGCTAGGTGCTGCTGCTGCTGCTGCTTGGGCTCCTTTCCTCGGCTCAGCTGCCTCGCCGTCGCCGGAGCAGGAGGTGGACTGGAGATAGAGAGATAGGGAGGGTGAGGCGGTGAGCTAAGCTGAGCACCCCACCAAACATACCTTTTCTGATGAGGAGGGAGGGGATGAGAATTGATGAAGAAGGTCCAGCCCATTTCACTTTCGGCCCAGATACGCATCTCACTCACTTCTAGGCCCAGCTACGTTAATAAGGCAGCTTGGTTGTTGGTGCATGGCTCCCGGTTTGGCCGCTCGCCCGCTGGCTGGCATCTCTCTCGTTCCTCCTCCCTCCCTCCTGCCATCAAGAACAGAACATCGAATCAGAACGCAATCCAGTTCATCAGATCGAGGAGACGAGGACGCATTGGCAACATGCATGCAGATACTTGAAGCAGCAGGACGGCGAGGAGAAGGTGATCGTGCATGCATCCCCAGCTCGCTAAGCCAATTGCTGTTCTGAATGGAATCTTCATCTGAACAAAAAATAAAAAGAGGGCAATTCTGAATGAATGAATTATTCATCTCCTCCTCCTCCTCAGCTAGCAACAATGGCCGCAGCAGCGCACTGGCGACGCCACCGATGGACGGCCCTGCGGTCCCTGCTCCTCGTGGCTCTGCTCCACCGCCTCCACTGCCTGGCCTTCCTCGCCGCCTCGTCGCCCGTATGGCTGCTCGCCGCCTTCCTCCTCGGCGTCGTCCTCGTCCACAGCGAGCCCAACGTCCCGCTAGCGGCAGCATCAGAGGATGAAGACCGCCACCTCTACAAGAAGATCCGCCACCTCTCCTCCGCCGGCTCCTCCTCCGCGGAGGACGACAGCGCAGACGACGGGTCCTCGGCCACCAGCTCGGAGGACCATCTCGTCGGCGGCGAGAAAGAGGAGGAGGAGGAGGTGGTCAAGGCGGCCGTGGCCTGGACGGCGGACGACGAGCACAGCATCCAGAGCATCGGCTCGCTGGAGCTGGAGAGGGACGCCAGGCTGGAGAAGCTCATGTCCAGGCGCAGCATCCACCGGAACCTCATCGACCTCGACGTCCACATCCCCGCCGTGCTGACCAAGAACCCCTTCGACCTCCACCATCATCATCATCATTGCGACGACACCGGCTCGGCCCCTTCGTTCCTGCTCGGCCAGCACAGCAACCCCTTCGATTTCCCCGAGATGCAGATGAGACGGCACGAGAGTTTCACTGCCGGCGCCGCCGCCAGGCCATCGCGCTTCAGGCCCTACTTTGTCGCCGACGTGCCGGAGGGAGGAGGCGGGGACGCAACCGGCAGAGACAACTCCAACTCCTCCTCGAGCACGTCGTCCTCGGCGGCCAGCGACCACCACCTGCAGGCTCAACAACAAGCCGCAGCAGTCAAAGTAGAAGACGAAGCACCGGCAGCACCGCCGCCGGAAGCAGCAGCGACGTCGCCGCGCAAGTGGGGCGAGAACGGGATGGTGGCGGCGGTAGACGTCGAGCTCATCAGCGACTCCTCTGACGACGACATGTCGCTGCCGGGTGATGGTGCCGCCGCCGGCAGCCTGAGCAACCCCCCGGATGAGGACGAGGAGGACTCCTTCGAGGTAGAGAGCATCACGCAGCAAGTAGCTGCTGCAGGTAACCCCCATGCGAGTGCCGTGGAGATGTCGTCGTCGGTGCCGTCTCCGTCTCCGTCAGTGCTAAAGCGGCACGCGACCATCAGCAGCAAGGAGTGGGTGGCACCCACTACGCTGGCGTCGGTGGAGGAGAACGAGAGGAGGGAGAGGGAGCACCACATCTTGGGCCCTGTTCCAGTGGTCATTGACGACTCCCCCGCCACCGTCACCAGAGATGGATCAGCTGCAGGCGCAGTGGTCGCAGCAGCGGCGGCAGCAAAACCACCACCGCCAGCAGCAGCACCGCCGCCGCCAGCAGCGCCATCACCGTCACCGTCACCACCAGCACCATCAGCAGCACCAGCACCGAAGCCGAGCAGCAAGTCTAAGGCCACCTCCAAGAAGGCTGTCTTCGGCTTCTTCCGAAAATAATGATGCTTTTCTTTTCCTTTATTGATTGATTGACAGTCTCTCAAGCTTGTACTGTACACAGACAAGAGCAGTTTAAAGCCAGCCCAAGAAACAAATTAATTATAAATAGCAAACGATTCTCAAAAAGAAAGCAATCCACGATTCAGATTCTTACGACTAAGCAGTTAGTTGGATTTCCTCTTTATCAATGAAATAGGCACATTCTTGTGCCGCTTTCATTCAAAAAAAAAGCAGTTAGTTGGATTACATCCAAAGAAAGCAATCCCTTACTTCACATAGTAGGCAATGGATGGTGCAATGGACATCACGTTCCATTCATTCCATGCCACACTCAGGAGTCCATCTTATTCTTAAACCACCAACCAAGCAAATCTGTCCAGCTGAAAGCTCTACATCACATATCTAGCACCCCTTCAGGCGACCTCTTTCATCAAGCCAGCCCGCCCCTTCCCTTTGCTCACACACCCAACACCATGAACTCCACCTTGGCATCTATCTCCTTCCAATCCCCCTGTTTCAAGCTTCAACCAGCTTCTCAACTGCGCCTCTGGCCTCCTCGACAACAGGAGACAAGCGGCGCTCACACAAGGAAACAAGGACTTCCCCTAAAGCCTCTACACGCAGTACTAGGAGCAGACAGAAACCGCAGACTCAAAAATGCTAACCTCAGAGGTTCCACCTTACCATCTTCGCCCCTGTCAGATGTTGTTCAGGAGTTTTACTCCTCCCTCAATGAAAAGAACAGCAAAAGGCTGGATAAGTTGATTGCACCTGATTGCATCGTCGAGGATACCGCATATTATAAGCCACTGGATGTCAAGGTCATTTTCTCATCTGCTTCAGCATTTCACAGTCCGATTACCTCTGCATGTTAGATTGGAGCATAAGCTATTAGGGCCAGGTTCCTATACTTAAGTTCACAAAAAGAAAAAAAAATATCACATGCAGTGTACCCGTATCTACTTCAAAAGACTGATGGAATCCATGGGAGAGAACGTCAAATTTGCCATCGATGAGGTTTGTCAAGGTGCAGAGCACACCGCTGCAGTAATGTGGCACCTTGGTAAGATTCTCCATTGGGAATCCAAATTACAAAGTGATGGGAAAATCTGATAGGGTAATGATTTCGCCATATTGCTTATTACAGAATGGAATGGATACATTATCCCCTTTACCAAGGGCTGCAGCTTCTACATAGGTTCTGAAAATGGAGCAGTGCTTCTTATCAGGTCCTACTCTCCCCCTCTCTCTCTCTGTCTCTCTTTTTCATTTTGTACCATTTGCATGAAGCAAGTGGCTTTATTATTCTTTTTTAAAAGGCAAAATTTGCCACAGGACTCTGAACTTTGCTGGTGTTTGCTATTTCACACCGAACATTCAATAATTGTCTAGGAACCATACAAACCAATCATTAGAATAATAGTTCTGTGATTTCAGTGAGAGAACTCTGTAGACGACACCCATGCCCTTGCAATACTATGGAGCGCGCAAAAGCTGAAGCCACTTTACAATCCTCCTGTATACACGCAAATCAATGACATCATTTCATCCTGTGACAAATACTATGATCCAGCTAGGGAAAAAAAAAACATGCTACCTAAAATGAAGGGCAAAATAGTCTATTCACTATCTCACATAAAATCAAAGGAAATGTTATTCTAATGGTCGCGGTGTATTGTGGCAAAGATCCATAAATTCGTAATAGTATGTAGCCAATTATTGAAAGTTCGGTGTGAAATAGCTACTGCCAACAAAGTTCAATATGGTGTGACAAATTTTGCCTTTAGAAAAAATAAGCATGCTTCCCTTTACCTGAGATATCAATGATTTCACATACACTGCAGGAAAGTTCACATCTTTGATGAGTCACCACTGAAACCAGGAAAGTGGGCATTGGTAGGGCACACTAATGAGTCTCGTGTTTTTACTGTTGTATGCTGTATCATTCCGATTGAACGAAGCCATAGCTTGCACTAATCATCTCCCATGAAAAATTCCAATGCCTGCAGGAAATACTCAATATTGTCACCAGCTTACTCAACATGTTCCCCAAAATAGCTGAAGGTATGTGCTTCATAAGATCAACAAAGGTTCGGTATAAACTGTTATTACCTAAAATCTAGCTAAGCATGCCAGTATGCCCGCAGGTTTCCTCAAGGATCCAGAAGCAGTAGTTCAACCTTTCGTAAAGCTCTACAAATTTTATGTGGAGCCTTTTATCCTCCCTTTTCTAGCATACTACACCCACTTTTGGACATATGTGGCTCGAGGATTGACTGTGGTGCTCCATATCTTGTATAACTTATTTAAAAGGCTCATATAAAGAGCTAAAGTGACTGAAATTCAGAAAAATAAATTTGCAAAGAATCATCTATATTAGTATAGTATTAGCAGTAACATCAGGAACGAGTGGAGAAGCAACCAGCCCATGAGAACCAGCTGTACTATGGGAAGAATTAATGACCCAGAACTTTTTCAAATGATGCTATTCTGGTTATCATATCCATGTCTCTGTGAAACAGAAATTGGCAAAAATTCACTTTTGAAGGAAATGACTACCAGCATAAAGATGCAGATATTTACATGAAATGGTTGCAAGGAATACAGAGTATTTACTTTTGCTACATCAGTTTTATTAAAAACATTGAGAAAAATGTATCCTGAAAGTGCCACCTGTAAATCTCCCAATGGTTGATTGTCAGTTCTATTGGTACATAATATATGCCAGTTTTGTGATAAAGGAGACAATGGACTACATTAGGCAGTACAGTACTACAGTTCACAAGTTTACAGGAAAGATCAAACAAAAAAAAATCAAACCACGTTTCTGTATTACAGCTTCAAATAGTAAAAAGATATGGTACTAACTTTCTATCTCTAGTATTATGTATCATAATTTGAGCTTGAAAATTGACTGCATTGACCAGAATAGTTTTTCTTTTGTGACAAGAAGCAACTATTCAGAGCATCTGCTATCTGAGTATGTTAGCACAGGATGCTTACCAGAATTGAAATAAGCGCTGTTGTACAAGACAATTGATTAATTTCTGCTGGTTAACTGAGTAAGTGAAGGTGGTGGATGCCATGTATTGTATGTAGTTTCTGTGCAATTAAATCTCTATAAAATCTTGAAGGTGGGAAGTGTCTCCACACGAACAAATAAGCAGACTCTGAATTAACCTTCTTTTCATCACAAGCTTGATACGGAGTCGTTTTTCTTATATTGAAGAAATTTCCCAGAAATAATACTTCCGTTTTCTTGGGAATACATAATAACAAGAACCCAAGCTCGGTGTACAGAAATGGATTGGCAGCCCATAGCTTGGATACCTGCACCCCTCATCATCCCGCAAACCTGTCTGCTCATTGTGATCTTGTATCCGAGGAGCACCATGATGCCTGAAATACATATTCTGTATTACTGAATCTGATGGATCCAACTCCAGTGCCTTGTTTGCGATATATTTGCCAACCACCGGATCATTGTGGAGCTTGTAAAATGCCAGCTGGGTCCTGTAAATTGACAAAATCTAGCTGAACTGGCATTGCCTCGATGGTGTGTGCCACCTCTGCAAGACGGCCTGCTTGTCTTAGCATATCTAGAAACCATGTGCAGTGGCTCTTTTGTGGGGGAACACCGAACAGATTCATCATAGAGTAGAAATGTTTGATTCCAGTGTCAACTAAGCCACCATGACTGCAGGCGGAAAGCACAACTGAGAAAGTGACCCCATCAGGCTGAGCTCCAGTCAAAATCATGTCTTCAAAAGCCGACAAAGCTTCAGCGTAACAGCCATTAGATGCCAGCCCGGATATAATAGCATTCCAGGACACAACACTGGGTTCCCTGATTGACCGGAAAGCACTCTTAGCATCCTCCAAACACTTGCACCTGCTGTACATGTCAATAAGGCTGTTGGAGACAGATACCTCATCACTCAATCCCAATTTGACGGCGCAGCTGTGCAGCTGCTTCCCAGCCTCTATGGATGCCAAGGTTGCAGCAGCGGAAAGGAAGCAAGCTAGGCTGAAACCGTCAATATCAACCTCCTCGTGGAACATATGAAGTATCATCTCGAGGGCCCTGTGGTGAAGCCCCATCTGATTCAGCCCTTTGGCTAGGCTAGTGTATGTGAATCTGTCCCTCACGAAAGACATTGTGGTAGCCACATTCCACGCATCGTCCATTCTAGCAGACCTTGCATATACATTGACCAACGAGTTCCCAACAGTCGCGTCCAATGACTCAAAGCTGGTCTTAAGCACATAGGCATGGATTTTTGCAGCGAGTAGACATGCATGTGCGGAGGTTGAGCCTTTCAGAAGAGTGGACAGGGTGAAGGAGTTGGGCTGCACCCCGGTAGCCCGCATGCGAGCAAATGCTGCAAAAGCCTCTTGGTCCCTGCCATGGCGCACGAGTCCAGCGATGAATATAGTCCAGGACACCACGTTGGGTGTGTCGACGGCACGGAAAGCATGCAGCAGGTCGAGGAAACGTGTGGAGGACTTGCTGTAGAAATCCAGGAGCGCGTTGCAAGCAGAGGTGTCGTGCTCCAGATGAAACTTGAAGAGGCGGGCATGGAGCAGCCGCCCAATGTGCAGCGAGTGGGCCGCGGCGCAGGCAGCGATGAGCGCTGCATAGGTGAAGGCGTTGGGTGGCACCGCGGCGCGTTCCATGTCACGGAACGCCCGCAGAGCATGCTGGAGCTGGCCACCCCGCGAGTAGGCGGTGATGATGGCCGTCCAGAGCACGACGTCGGTCTCGGGCGTGGCGTGGAGCACGGTGCGCGCGGAGGCCATGGCACCGCAGGCGGCGTACATGTGGAGGAGCGCGGTCTTGAGGACGAGACTGAGGTGGGGACCCCAGCAGCCCCAGCGGAGGAGCTGGGCGTGGAGCTGGGTGCCGTAGCGGCGCAGGCGCGTGGAGGTGCAGGCGGCGAGCAGCTTGGAGAAGGTGTGCTGGGTGGGCGCGCAGAGCGGGAGCATGCGCGGGTAGAGCGCGAGCGCCCGGTGGCGGTCCCCGGCGCGGAGGAGGGCGGAGATCATGGCGGTGTAGGACACGGCGTCCGGGTGCAGCATTTCGTCGAACACCCTGGTGGCGCTGGCCATGTCGTCGCAGTCGGAGTAGAAGGTGAGGAGGGAGCATGCGAGGACGGGGTTGAAGGCGGCCAGGCCACGACGGCAGGCTTGGGCGTGTATCTGGTAGGCCAGGCGGCGGTCGCGGCAGCGGAGCAGTGCGGCATAGGCGAGCTGGTCGGAGGTGGCGACGGCGGGGTGGGCTCGGAGGACGCGGCGGAAGACGGTGAGTGCGGCGTCGTGGCGGCCGGAGCGCGCGTGGTCAGCAACGGCGGCGGCCCAGGAGGAGGCGGAGCGCTGGTGGCGGAAGACGGGCATGGCTGCCATGCGCGACTCTTGGCTTGGGGGTGGCGGCTGCTTGGTTTTTTTTGGATTTGCATGCGGTGATGATTGCCAAGAACAGAACCACAGCATATCTTTCCTTCCCTCCCCAATCATCACCACCACTACCATCATCATCATCATCATCATCTGAAGCAGCAAAGCAGCCGTGGTATGTAATGTAAGTATGAATGAATCGAGAATTATCCATCTGTTTCTGAATCCTCCCGAGGAGCTCAATCTTCACCACCCCAGCGATGCATACAACAGCGTGTGGAAGCTTAAAGGATTGTGAAACATTTTCCTGCCAACGGAGTTACAGAATGCAAACACTAAGCCTATAAACACCCTTTGCCAATCTTTCAGAGAGCACTCTTGATCTATATTAATCAAAAAATTGTTACTAATTAATATTACCGCACAAAATCACGCTCAAGAGGAAACATGAAAAGGAACAAGATACCAGCAGTCAGCTGACCTTCCTCCGATCCTCATCGGAGTTGCAAATTAAAGAATAATATGACGCAACTAGCATAGCATAATATGACGCAAACACAGGAGTTGCAAAGAATTTGGGATATAAAAGAGACTCAGGGGCATCGACAAGGGGGATGAGCAACAAGGTGAACCACAAGCATTTCTCACCGTGTACCAAACTACAAGACCACAAGCAGCTCTCATGTGCCCTTAGATTCATAATTAAAAATATTTCCCTTCATTTCAAACTACAAGACCTAATTTTAACTTAACATGGTCTTAAAAGATCATACTTCTATTGCTAATTCCCTTGTAATATGTTGTTCTTAGCAACAAGGTTTCATCATTAGAAAGTATTTCTAAATATAGATCCGATGTAACTACTTTAATTTGTAGCATAAACTTTTATAGTGTTGGACTAATAATTGTTAAAGATTACCATGTTTGAATCTTGAAATGTGGCATGCCTTTTATTTTAATAAGGTGGAGGGAGTATTATTTATGGTTATAGTTTTGTTTTTAACAAAATTATACTATATAAGAGGAATTATATGTCGAAAAGGATAACTGTTGACGGAAAAGCATAACTGTTGGCACGTTAACAACACATTTCAGTGTTATTTTAGTGATATTATTGGATTAATTCTTACACTAACACACCACTTGGTATCTAAAATAACTCCATACTTACATGCGTATTGTATTTTGAATTATATTACAAATTGATAGGAATTATGATATAAATATATAGTTTTTGCATGAGTTTGATTTGGACCTGGACATTGAATGGTGCAAGGAACCCACATGAAAGAGGGAAGGACACGAAGGCCATAGGACATGCTGGGTTGATCGGCCTAGAGCCCATTGACATATCAACCTAGCCCATTATACCCTCTAAATACGTCCACCCTTAATCGACCTTCATTTCAAAAGAATTTGACACGAAGGTCACAGAACATGGTGGGGCTGATCAGCCTAGAGCCCTTTGACCTATCGGCCTAGCTCATTATGCCCTCTAAATACGTCCACACTTGATCGACCTTCATTCGAAAAGAGTACGGCGGCAAACATTTGATGTTTTGGCAAATTAATCTCATGGTTAAGCGAAAGAAAAACAGATCAACTTGAAAAGATTTATTCGCTTCAGCTTATTCAGTCGGCTTATCAACCACCAAACAGTGTTTTCCTCTCACAACAAATCAGCCGTTTCAGCTTTTCAGCCGGCTTATAAGCTGAAGCGAACAGGCCATTACATTTTCATATGAAAGTCGGCAAGACCTAAATCAATTGGCCATGACGTATTTCCTTTTCTCGCAAAATGCCCTCTAAATACGTCCACACTTGATCGACCTTCGTTCCAAAAGAGTAAGTGGCAAAACATTTGATGTTTTGGCAAATTAATCTTGTGGTTAAGCGAAAGAAAAACAAATCAACTTGAAAAGATTTACATCTTCATATGAAAGTCGGCAAGACCTAAATTAATTGGCCATGACGTATTTTCTTTTCTCGACTTTGCATCTTTCGTCCCATGGCATCTTCAGACAATTTATGAAGAGAGGGGTGGAAAGATTTTCATTGAGGCTCTGAAAGTTACCGACGAGTATCATCAGAACGAAACTTTATATACTTATTTCCGAAACTATAAAATCTAATGAAACTGGACTTGAGGCTAGAGACCGTCTTGCAAATAAATACTATAACCAGCCTATAAAACTAGCAAAATAAAACTCTCCATTACCATTCCTTGTTTCATTCGTTAACACGAACCTATTTCGGCCAATCTAAACTGCGAAATCGAACTCTCCGGTGGGAGCGGAATTTTGCTTCTGTGGGGATACCGATATCGCCGTTCTCAGGATAGCGTGAAAGCCATGGCGTCCGCCGTCCACCACCTCCTCGCGCTCCTCCTCCGACCTCTCCCTCCCCCGGCTTACCATCCCCGCCACTCCTTCTCGCCACGCCCTGCCCGCCTCCATTCCTTCTTCCCGGCTCCCGGTTGCCGCCTCGGCACACATGCCGTTGCGCTTGCAGAGCCAGACTTGGTGCCCCCGGATGAGGAGGAGGAGGACGACGACGCCCGGTTCGTCGTGGTGACCTTCTACAAATTCGTGCCCCTCGAGGATCCCCGCGCCGAGGTCGCCAGCCACCTCCACTTCCTCCAGGTTCTTCTTCCTTCCTGCTTTGCCTCCGTCTCATACTACTGTGTGCCTGTGTCTGTGTCTGTTCTCCACCCAATTTGCCACACTGCGAAATGAACTCGTCATATTGATTTTGACGCCAACCACATTGCCACATGTCTCCTCTAGTTCTTTTCAATTTTGTATCTTTGGTCATCCGAAAGACTGAAACGATGTAATTTTCCATATACTCATGCGTTGCGTTATTCTTCGTCTTATGTATCAGGGACGCGATATACATGGTCGCATTTACTTGAATGAGCAGGGAATCAATGCTCAGGTAACACAAGCTTCTGCTTCCCCGAGTATTTCTCATGATTCCAGTTATGCGGGCATGGACGCCTAACCTATGTTCTCAGCAAATGCCTTTGCATCCTGTCTACTCTTTTTTCAAACAACTGTAGGCACAAGCAATTTTCCACTTGGGACAATATTGAAGTAACACTTATTATATGATGTGGAAATTTAGAAAGTAGCTTGCTAACTGTTTTAAGTGGTTATATTAATGCATGTGAATGCGCTAGGTCCTATATTTACATGATCTAAAAATGCCGCAGCGGTGATATTTTTTCTAAGTTTTATTCTAAATTTTTCTATTGCCGCAGTACAGTGGTCCACGCAAAGATGCAGTGGCATATGCAGACTGGGTTAAAAAAGATCATCGGTTTTGTGATATGCTTGTTCAAACCTCGCCAGCTTTAACTGGGCATGCCTTTCCTCGACTGAAACTGCGGTACAAGCCATCACTTGTTCAGGTAAGCAAGCCCTGTTTTCTGTTGCAAAGGAAATACAAGGTTCTGTAGCATCGTATTGGCTCCACGGGTAGCTTACATAATCAAGGGTCAAGGAAATAAAGTTTGAGCAAATGTGTGTGCTTCAGTAGGAGAAATTGTTAGCTGACTGTTTCAGGGTTCAATCCCCGAGCTTGTATGTCTAAAGCTTAGTTACTTCGTTACAGACCCAAAAGATTATACGTTGACGACAAACTTCCACAGTTCTGCCCCTATCTCCTCTCTCTCGTCATCTCGTGTTGCTACTGTTTCACTGATGAGGAATTACCTTGGATACCTTAGGGCCTGTTTGTTTGAGCTGCAGCTTTTGGCTTTTGGTTCTGAAAAGCCAACAATAGCTTTTAGAAGATGTTTTTAGCTTTCTGGGCTCAGCTGAGCTTTTCATATAAACTCAGCTTTTCTAGTTTTCTGGCTTTCCGGAAGATTGGTTTTTCACGCTGAGAAGCTGCCTAGAAGTTCAAACAAACAGGCCGTTACTGATTTATGTTGGAACTAGCCTGAGCTGTTCCTTCTTCTGATGTATCCCTAACTTGCTTTCTGATGGAACTGGCTGAAGGCCTTCCGTCTAGAAAACAAATTTATGGGTCACAAAATTACCTCTTAGTTCAGTATTGACCAGCAATGTACAGTTTGTTCATTGAATGTTAGTTCAGACAAGAAATTTGGTGCCTGTACAAGTTTACATGCTAGCAGTTGTTAGGTGACAACTGCTCCCGCTCTTATGTAGATCTGGAGTTGAAAGTGCAGCGTTATATGCTAAACACGTGAAAGAGCAGCATTTCAGTATTTGGAGCTTTCCATGCCATCATTGTCATCTTTAGCCGATATTTGAGCTACCTACCTTCAGCTTCACCGCTCCCTCTAGGCTGCACACTTGGTGATTGGTTCTTTTAGCCAAGAGTTTCCAATCAAGCTGCATTGCTTGTGGTAGTTGTTGTAGGTTCGTCCTGAGGAGTTCCAGGCCAGTTGAGACTTTGAGAGGCCCTTGAGTAGGGAAATAGTGTCATTTGCAGATGTCAGCCAGGGGCGCATTTCAACCCTTGAAGAGGCCTTAAGGTTCTTCTCGTAGTTTATTCATTTCTGAGGACAAAGCAGGCTTATTATTGGTACCACTTTGGAGGGGATCAGCTTCAGGTTAGGTGCTTCTCCTGCGTGCCATCCACCGTCACTGTTGAGCTGAGGGGCTATCTCCGATTGTTCGCTATCCTAGCCGTGTCTTGCTCGTCATGGTTTTTCCCTTGCCAGGCTGTGGCTCACTTTGCTATTGCTACTCTTCTCTGTCAAGCTTTGTGCAACGGTGATCCTCTCCTCCTCATCAGGACTTTATTTAGTTCAACGTGTCAGAGGGTTGAGTGCTTGGTTTTATCCTTCTGTTGTTCATGCCGTGTTTGATCCACAGTTGTGCTGGCTGTGTTGCTAGTGGGCATTTTGCTTTCAGCCTGGGGTTTGAGTTGTGGGTTCTTCTCGAAGTCTCCATTTAGATCTGGGGTTGTATCTCTTTTTCCCTTTGTTTTCTGCTACCCTATTAATATAAATCGGCAGTTTCCTTGTCTAGTATTATTTTGTCCCAAGACATCTTATTTCAAACGATATTTCCAGTTAGAAGGAGGGAGTTTGCATCTTCCATTGCTGGACCCTAGCATGCGCGCGACGCCATTGACTCCATCAAAGTGGAAGGAAAGACTTAAAGCTAAGGCATGCCTTGATGTGCCCTCAAGTGAAACGCCTGGAGATACATCTGGGAGGAGGCTTCTGCTGCTTGATGTCAGAAATGGTGAAGTACTTTTACACTGCACATAGATACAAGCACTTGGGTTCGGGATCAATACTCGCACCTTATTCCTTCTTTGAATGGCAAATCAGTGTGTTCTTATCTTGGATCAGGCTATGAATGGGATGTTGGGCATTTTGAAGGTGCTGAGCGCCCTAACGTGGACTGCTTCAGAAGCACTTCCTTTGGGCTCTCCGAAGAGGTAACACGTACTGCCCTGGCTCTGATGGATCGTCTGTTTGCGACTGTTGGTTAAACATAGTACTTGGTGGTGTACAGATGTCGGATCCTCTGAATGGCCTAGACAAAGAGAAGACGGATATACTGATGTACTGCACCGGCGGGATAAGATGCGACGTATATTCAACAATTCTCAGGTAATATTATGCTGAACATGAGCGTGTCTGTAATATGCGTGTGTTCTTGAGGACGACGTACAGTTAGAGCTTGATGATCAACTCCGACAGCCAACAGGGCTATCTGCTGATTATATTGTTGTGCAGGAAGAAGGGCTTTCGGAATCTGTACACACTGGAGGGAGGAGTGTCCAACTATCTCAAGGCGGAGGGGCCTGCCGGGTGGGTGGGGAATCTGTTCGTCTTCGATGGCCGGCTATCGCTGCCGCCGGCGACGTTCAGGCGGCAACTATCTCAAGAGGAAGAAGCTGCTGGTGCTGCTGCTGTTGAGAAGGAGAGGTGGGTGGGGCGCTGCTACTCGTGCGGATCGGAGGTGGTGGAGCTGCGCCACCGCAACTGCGCCAACATCGACTGCAACCGCCTTTACCTGTGCGTCAAGTTATCGTCTCCATCTCATCTCTCGTCTCTCCCATCATCTCTGACTGAGCAATGCCAATGCATGCGTGCAGTTGCTGCGGCTGGTGTGCGGAGGAGCTGGCCGGCTGCTGCTGCTCCGACTGCAAGGTCGCCCCTCGGCTGCGGCCGCTCCTGCCGGGCCACCAGAGATATTTGAAATGGCATGTCTACCGTGATGGATTGCTGACGGCCCACGGAGAGGACGACGATGCTGCTGATCGAGGGTTTTATTAGTTGATTGATTGAATTGAACACAACACATGCATGATGAACATGAACCAGGTGGGTGGGTATTCAGATTTCAGGCTGACAGTTTGTCCACACCACACCACACCACACAGATGGATCCATCTACCTATGATGAATGTAAATATTTGTGTGGAAATGAAATGAAACGCCATATATAAAATGGAGTGATGCATCATGTCCCGAAGCTCCAACAATGCAATAACAAAACAATCATATCGCAAGTTAAAGTGTTATATTAAAGGCGTGTCGATGTCCTAAATGAATTACATTTGGAATTAAAGGGAGTAATCGACCGCAAGCATCATAAAACAAAATTATTAATAAAGTGCACCTAGATCCTTAAAAAAATTTCAAGGTCCAGTTAGCACCTGTCTCCTTAAAATTTTTAGGAGGTCCACATTAGACCTAGAATAATCTCAAGAGTGAACCATTTGTACTTGGGATTTTGGAATCAATAAATCTGCTGACAGGCTGTATTATATTCCTTCCACAACCATACAAGAACTGTAGTACAGCTGGAGTATCAGCACACAAAACAAAACAAATAGTTTGGGTACGAAACAAGGGAATGTACAACAAACCAATCATCCATCCATCATACATGAACTTCGCATACGCTGTTTACAGACGATGACGCCATATAGTATGTACGTATACATATATATACTAGAAAGAAAACCAAAGCTGTTCCAAACTCATCCCAAGAAGTATGTACTGTACTGTGCTATTCCTCCCAATTGCCGTTGATCCATGTTCACAGTACAATCACCTTGTGCTTGCTGCGGAATGGTGACAGCAGGGAAAACGACCGAGAAGCTGCAGCAGCAAACAAGCATAGTGAGTATTTCACAAACAAGTTCTGGAAATAAATTCAGATAGTGCTCCCGCTTGAGCATTGGGACCAAGAAAAGGAGTTTTCGCTTCACAAAATAGTATTTTACTGGTGACAATATTCAATTAATGCATATGAATATGAAAATACATTCAAAAGACAAATTGTGCTTGTGCTATTAATAGTAACCTTTAGAAGAAGCACTAGAATCCTCTTGTGAAATAAGATTCTTCAGCATCGACCCTGAAATATTAAACACGGCAATGTGGTGAGCATTCTTGACAAAAGCATGGGCATATTTAAGCGCTGAAAGATATTTTCTACTGTTCCCTCTTCTTAAACAATATTAGCAGAATCCCCTTGGTATATAATGGTCTTATGCAAACAACATTATTTAATAAGTCAACTATTTGGGACGGACTACATACCCTCTCCCGCTGGGGCATCATCAACTGAAGACGCGTCGGAATCCATTGCACCCTCAGTCAAGGCTGATGCCTGGCTTTTCCTGCCAAATTTCAAAAGTTTCCTGAAGCCTTTTGGCTCTTTGCTTCGAGGTTTTTCATTTACCTCATTGCCCTCAACTGAAACTGAGTACACAGGCTCAGGTACTCGAGCCTTAATGCTATCCACATGCACAAGCGATCCAGATTCTTGCACAGGTAATTGACTGTAGTCAGAAGCATTCTCCAGGGATGTCACCCTAGCAAAAGGGGCCTGGTAGGGTTTCTCCATGGCAGCCAAGGTTGGCCTCTCAGGTTCATCCTTTCGACACTCAGTCACCACCTAGTCACAACAGGCATTCTTTTAAAACTCTAGCTTATGGGATCCGTAATCAAATAATAATTCCATCATAAAAGGATGCATTCAAGTTAATAGTAAAGGAGCAAATTTGGCCATTGAATTGAAGACCGCATACATACCAAATCAGAAATACTATGCAGAGAAATGATGAGACAGATCACGACGAACAAAGGCTTGAATGAGAACTGAAAAGAACAGCATAAAGACCATACCTCATATGAGTTCCCCTGGTCATCAGGTCCATTGGTGACAGGGCTCTCAGCATCTGGAAGAATAAGTGGAGAAGGTGGACCCCTGATGGCAGCATACTCCAATTCTGGGCTGGGCTTCTCTGTCCTGTCATCACTAGAAGTTTCCTTTGCTGCATTTCTTCCAGAATGTGGAATGACTAGAGGTGTTGAAACCACCTCATTTTCAAGCATCACAACGGTCTTCTCAACCACCACACTATCATCACTGCTGTTCATCCTTGAGATGTTACCATCAGTTTTCTTTACACCAGCAGTTTCTGTTGTAGGAGCTTTAGCTCCATGTGAAACCTCTTTCTTTTCTTTGGCAGCTACTCCATTTTTCACAACAGCAGGAGCTTGTGGGGATTTTACTTTCAGTTCTGGTAGTGTTGCTGATTTACTCTGGTCAAGTTGCATTATAGCTGAAATTTTCTTTGTCTGGGTATCCTGTGGCATGCTTCTTCTCCGTGGGTGGTCCACACTTGCTGACTTGGAATTCGAAGGATGGTCAGTCAAACCGTTGTTTTTAGGTTCAGCAAGCTTTTTCAATCGCTCACTGGATGATTCAGCTCTCCCACCTTTCTCCTTCTTCACATCTGTCAACGATGAGGTTGACTTACTAACTGCATTTGTATTATCATTTAGTTTGCTTGCTTTTACTGTTTTTCGGGGATCAGTCCCTGTGGTAGTTTTGGCAGGAAGTTTTCTGAGAGGTGAAGAGGATGCAGGTTCTGCATCGCTGAACTTTGAGCTCTTGTAGGTACTGGGAGAAACCTTGGGAGAAGGTTTCACTTTTGGCTGCTGTGGTGCAGTTGACGCACTGGAAGTGCTACTTCTTGCAGCAATTCTCTTTTGCCTCTCCAGCTTAAGCCTTTCTAGCCGTTTGATCTGTTCCTCTTCCTGGAAATGCGAAAATTCACCAATTCAATGTTGCAAAGTATTAGAAATCTAGCAGCAGCAACCAAAGTTGTCCGGTTATACTAATTTATCAATAAATAAACCTCCATTATAAGAAAAGACAGGACAATAAGGATCACTACCCCAATTCGAGTTATTCTTCATGTTAAATCACTTGTATTTGTATGCCTAAACAGCGGTTTAGCCCGTTTAAACACTGCACAGTGGCCAGTTGTCCCCAATTAAACATCTGTTTATCCCGATTAAACAGACATTTTTCCTCAATAACATCGTTGGAGGCTGACCCAGCTGCCAGTTGCACCACCTGCTGGTTTTGGTAAGAACCTGTAAGGCTGTAAGCACTTGGTAAGAGCTTGAGTGTGAGTGCCTTCAAATTTCCCACTTTTTTACATCCTAGTAGTTGGTAGGCACACATAATCTTGCTGTATTTTTTTTGTTGTTTTCTGCTAACAATGGCAGGTGAGCAAGGTGTATTTTTTTGGTTGTTTTCTGCTAACAATGGCAGGTGAGCAAGGTGAGGAAGATGAACCTCTCACACCAAAGACACAAGCAACCAGGGATTACTTGGCACGCTTACTGAATGAACACACACTGAACATCACAGCAGCGGTGAATGAGACCAGAGAGGCCTTGAACAACAACACCACTGAAAGGTTGGGACACTAAAGCGGTGCATCACGATAGGTCAGACTGGAGGGCAGAGGCAGTATTTAGACATTCTGGTTGTTTTAAAAATAAAGCTCACAATCATATTTCGCATCAAAACTACAGGATTCTTGACAAGCTAATAAGAGAACATCGTATGTGAAAATGTAAACTGTGTAAAACACTAACTAGGTCAAAAGGACAAATGCTGAGGGGCAAGGAGCATCATACATTGTTATGCAGAAGCATGTACGATAGAATTCGCAGAAAAGGATCGATGGGTATAAAAAAATCAATGCACCAATACCTGCTCTTTCTTTGCCTTTTGAAGATCCGCTTTATATGCTCGCAAGTTTTGTGCACGTTTCTGTGCATCAGTCATTGGGCCTTTTGATGATGATAATCGCCTCACTAAAGCATCTTTCCTTCGTTTATCCAAACTCTCCTGTGAACTTCTTAGCCGCTTATCTTTCTCTGGCTTTACTTCATCCACATTGCTCAATGCTGCCTCTTCCACAGGTGCATCTACAACCATGGCAGCAGGTTGGCTCTGCATCTGACTGTTATAATCCAGTGCCGGATCATATCCAAATGAAATGTCTTCACATCCACGCTCTGGCATCAACTCATCTGGCTCATAGAAAAGCTGCTCACCAGCTTTAGCATCTGATACCTTTTGAACAGTTGAGGGAAGCTCAACATCTATGTCAATTGCAGTACGGCTTTCTGGTCCAAGATTATCCTCTGAGGTGAACCTAAGAGGTATCATAAAGGACTCATCTGCCATGCTGTGCGCATTTTTTTCCACCAGGCTGGGGTTCTTGTACTGTGCCTCTGCAAGAGGGTCCAAAGAACTCCCTCTGTGCATTGACTTTTCCTGTCCATAAATCATGAAGTCATCACTTGCACCTCTTCTGTATCTCCCATCTCCAGCTTCAATCTCCTTTATGCAATCACTAGCAACACCACTACCTTCCCCCGACATCATAAGTTCATCACCAGACAGCATCTGCTGTGGCCTAATCCTCCCATTTTCTATATTGAAACCTACTGTACTACGTTCATTGGCACCAGCAGAATCTCGCTCTGCCAAGAGAATAGAATCATCAATGCCTGTGCTCTCCTTCCTCCTTGCTGGGGGTGGTTCTTTTTCACTGGCGAATAGGTCGGTATCATTATCTCTTGTCTTCTCATCAGCTCTTAGCAGGAAACTCTGGAAGACATTCCAGTTCCCTGGGTCTCCATCTTGCCCATTCGACATTTCATCCTTATTATATTCATCTGCAGACTCAAGAATGATCTTTCTAGCATCTTTCTTCTTTGAAATTGAGCTCTTATTCTTTTTCTTTCTAGACTTGGTGTTCAGATCATCGCTGTCCTCAGATGCTACATCTGAACCTGTTTGTGATTCACTGTCCGATGATCCATGCCTTTTTGATGTTACATTTATGTTTCGTATGACAACCACACTGGGCTTCTTCTTGCCTGTCCTTTTATCCTTTTTATGGGACCTGTGACCATAAGAAGTCTCCCTCTCTGAACCGCTCTGGTCACTTCCATCATCTGAAGTTTCTGAGTCCTTGCTATCTGAGGAGTGTTTCTTTGATGCTCTCCTTTCTGAGTGGTGGTGCCTAGTATCGTCCATTGAGGGGTAGGGGGAAGGGTAATATGGGTTCATTCCAGGATAGTAAGGCATGCCTTGCATAGAGTAAGGTGGATGCATTGCCCACGGTGGATATGCTGACTGATATGGACCATGGAAGAACTCATGGGGTGCTCCAGAGTGCTGAGATGTCCTCTGATCTGTCAAGCAACACAAGTTATTGCTGAGATCCAAGGACATTTTTATTCAGTCATTAATGGGAAAACAACTCTAAAATCAAGCATGGGACAAATAGCTTCAAGGAGTTGAATCAACAGTTGTGCAAATAATGAATGAATAGGAAATCCAGCATCCATCAAAAGAAAATGTTCCTGGATAGTAATTATCCAAACTCATGGAAAAATAAGTTGTTATGAGCTTTTTAGAATGTAAGTTGGTCATTGCACCAAACAGCATGAGTCTATTAGCTTGGAGGGTGTTAAGACATCAAAATATACCTGCTTTAGAAGCATCTTCTCCATTTGCATCTCCATTGGAAACAGACATGGTTTCCATAGTTTGCTTCATGTTGTCCCCCATAAACATAATGCCAGAAGGATTAAAGGGAGCAAATTCCGAGCGTGCAGACATTGCTTCAGGTTCAACTTCAATCCATTGTCCGGTTTCATGCTTTTGCTTCCACAATCCAATGAAATGTGTACATGCCTTCCTATTTGTTGAAAGCACACCAAAGCGGTTAGCATGAAAGGATTTAATGTTAACGCTGTGAAAATTTGCTTTCAGGCAACTGTTTGTAACTTAGTCAAGGAGGTCAAACAGCAGTAAGTTTATGCGCTTGTATGGGCGTGAGTCCTAGGTACCCAATCTATTAATTTGTAGTTTCATGTCCCTGAACTTGCGAAGTGGTTCACTAGAGGTCCAAACCTCCCTAAGTCACTAATTACTGTTGATCCACCTGTTTGCCATCTCCATGCCATCCAGGTCACCCTAATTTTGCGAACCCATCATTCATATCACAACTAGCCCCCACATGACAGCCAATAAACAAACAAAGATTCTGATGGTACCCACGGCAGAGAGATGAGGGAGAGATGACCCACACCACTGACTTGTGGGTGCAGCATTTAGTGTCCAAGATGGCACATAGTCAGCATGCCATGTAAACGATCAGGTATCAACTAAGAAGGTTTGGACCTCGGGCAAAACACAAACACTTAAAAACTTTAGGTGCATGGAACTCAAATTAATAGTTCAGGACCCCAGATAATGCCCCATAACAAGTTTAGGGACCGCAGTGCACTTTACTCAGTCTATGAAAGAACCATCCACAGCATGGTTCAACAATGATATGTGATCAACTGATAAAGCCATATAGTTGAAGCTATTTGCATATTGCAACAACTTCCGATATTTGAATTCTCTCAACAATTTCAACATTTGGAAAATAGCCTCCTGGCTCCCACATTATACTGTCGCCAGAGTAGAATCCAAGAAAACAGCAAATAGATATGCTACAGAGTCAGGTGCAGATAATTTAGCAGTCCTATCGTCATGAGACAGATGTACAGGATACTCAAAATGAGATATCCAACCTATCAGGCAAATTATTTATTAGACATAAGAAGGCTATACTTACATCAAGCGAGAAGCACCAAAACGCTCTGCAAATGTGATCAAATACACCAAGTTGTCAATATCAAACCCTGCTGCTACAGCACGTGCAAAGGCCATAGCCTGCTCTTTACGCAAGACTGTTTTGCGAGTCTCCAACACTCTGAGCAATTGAGCTCTACAAAATACGAAGTGTGTAATAAGATGATTGTATTAACAGCATCCTGTAACGCGGTTAAATTCAGCATGCAAAAAAAAAGATGAACGCTCCAGAAACAAAAACAACTCATCCAAAAATTAAACAGATCCCGGCCATATACACTGGTGTGTCTCCCTTATCTAAGAAAAAAATAAGCATAGTAAAAGAATCAAATGATGATGATGCTAGAAGTATATACATTTCTTCATTAAATGGAGCATATGTTACTCAACAAATGAAGATTAGTTCTATTTTAAACATAACATTATGTATTATCCATGAAGATTCCATTTCAAAAAAAAAAGTTTTGTTGCCATACATGAAAAACCTTAAAGTACCACATTACAGAAAACAAAAAGGGATGTTTTAGACATAAGTACTTTGAATTCTCCTCCTGAGTAGCACCGTTATTCTGCACTGGTAGAGTTGGCTGTGTGCCAGCCTGCCAACAATATGGAATCTCAGAATTAGATAACACATTTATACCCTGACTCTTTTGCAGAAAGAAAAGGCGAGTTTATCCATACAACTTTACCTTATATGGAACAAGCGCCATATCTGCATCAGGATCGAAAATTGTCTTACTACCTGTAAGCAGATGGATCAAGGACATTCAGCAACAAGGCAAGAAAAAAAAAATACAAGAGCCATCTCCAAATCAAGTTGCAGCTCATATCCATCCTTATTGAAACATGTAACTAATTTTTAAAGCAGAAGAGAACGATCTCTTCTTAAAAATGCACAACGCGATAATTAGCCCCCATCTCAAAATGTACAGCTTCCAGTGAGCTAGCTAAAACTAAAACAATTAATTTCACAATTGATAAGCACTACTGAAGGTTGCTCATGCATAAACCAATATATATGTTGGCATTTTCCTTGTGCAGCCTAGTGTATTGAAAATTAAAGCTATCTATCTGTACCAAATTCAACATATGTGCCTGATGCTACAACTCAATTTGCAGCAAACCCTAATAACGAATAAATTCTAAAAGTACATCCTGCATTGCAATTTGCCAAGTTTTTGTTCAAGGAAATACAAAAAGTATTTTTTTTCTCAGTAATAAGTAAGCATTGCTGAGTACTTAGGTGATAAAACAAAGAGCTTCAAGATATGCTGTTTTTTCTACGGATCATGATGAAAGAAACAAGAAATGCGCATCGGTGTTTGACCTTCCATGCAATCCACCGATTTCCCGTTATGGTCTTCCACCTAACAAAGTGCAAATAAGAACATCTCATCTTTCTGATATTACTATGTTAATCACAAGTTATCCAGCACAGATGTCTACTTACAGATCTCAAACCAAGGCTGTCGTTGCCCTGGACAGCAATGGCATCCTCAATCTGCAATATCTCAGACTCTATTGTTGTGACCCGCTCCAGGACCTCCGGTGTACTCACAAAACGAACAAACCTGCCAAGGCCAACCATGCAAATCACCACCCCGATAATCTAAACAAAAAGATGCAAATCGCCACCCCTGACGCTGTGAAATGCAATTGGGTGGCAAGATGAAGAGAAACCGAGCACCAACCTCTCCACTGTGCCCCTGGTAAACCATGGCGCATCAATCTCTGGATCCGGCTCAAGTGTGATTGAATAGCCTCCCTTGGCAATCTGCTCTTGTGCAACCTTAAGATGCGCGACGAATGGGTTCAGCAAACCAGAGGCTATCTTCTCCTTCCATCCATTTGCCACCACAACTAAGTCACACCTACAAAAGATGGGGAGAAGAGAGAAATAAACTATTATGATATGCTTGCTACTTCGCCACAATGGCAGAAGCATTGGCCATTACAAACGATGGTAAGCCCCCCTGTCTGTTTCGGTTGGGATTGTGAATTATAGCTTTTACAATCGCAAGCTGAAACAAACAAACAAGCAGCTTTTCGTATACAAATAGGACCTAGGTTGTGTCCCTAGTATCCGATCAGAAAACAATTTAGAGCATGAGCACATCAGATCTATAGCACCGCAGTTATGCGCGCCACACACAGCATTGAGACAGTGAAGCCTACATATGAGGCAAAGGCGAAAGCTTTTGCCATTTCACGGAGAAATAACCATCGGCGGCTTCCAGGTGGAACAAAGATGGCGGCTTTGCCATATATATGCCAGAGCATCCAGAGGTCGCCCCATTTTTGGCAACACGCCACACAACAGAGGACCGACACGGTATTAACCAGTCAGACGACACAAAAAAGAAGAGCAAGCAGTTCTTGAGATGAAACCGAGAAATATCGCTGCGAGTTTCTTGAGCAGATCCGGTAGCTCACCTGGTGCGGGTCGGGGTGAGCTGGAACACCGCCGATTCAAGCCGCGTCTCCGGCCTCATTGCAGAACAGTTGTAGTCGATCCCCCTTGGGTATCAGATCTTGCAGGAATGGATCAGAAGACTAAGGGGATGCTAGAGTGCAAGGAAGATTACTGATTTTGGAGGAGGAAAATGCTGAGAATTACGATAGAAAACGAAAGGGAACCGAAGAACATGAGCAATTAAAGAATCAAAGAAGAGATAAATAGCAATCGGGAAAATAAATAATGAAATATGGGGAGGCAGAGAAAGAGGTAGAGAGTGTGGGTGGTTGTTGAGTGCAGTGCAGACTGCAGACATACAACCAGACAAGGGTGGAGAGAGCTCTGCTGCTGCTGCTTGCTTTTGCTTTTATTTATATTATGCCACACGAAATAAAAAGTTCATAATTTTTCCAAAAAAAATAAAACGTTCATAATTTTCCAAAAAAAAATAAAACGTTCATGTCACGGGGGTTACTACTCTCCCATTTTGGCTAGCAAGGCTGAATAGGCTGATGAATAGATTGTTGAAGAGGAAAACAAGAGAGATTCTTTAGTTTGAAAAAAAAACTAGAGAGATTCATTATTTATATAACAGAAGATTGTACATAAACACAAGCAGAAATGGGCATGAACAAGTAGAAAGGTGGAAAAGAGGATACGTCAGCCTTTTTCGCTTAGTTGGTGGCTGCAGCAGATTAGACGAGAGAGGGGCACGCAGCAGATTCGTTTCTAAGGGATCATGACGTCTCAATTTCATTTGGAAAGTGAAAGCTGTGCTTGTAACTTCGAATCATCTTTATATTTTTTTTCCAAAAAAAATGAGAGCAAATATATATAAAACGCACAAACCTACCACCGTGCATCATATCAAAATGGGACTGTCTACACAGTAGTATATCAATATAAATTGACTTAATTTTTAATAATAATTGTGTGGGTGTGTGCATGTAGCAGCACAATTAGGGAAAGCTTATTAGAAAAACTGAGGTCCATGGTGTTTCGTTCGTTGCGCTGCCAACATCACAGTCTGTGACATACACAAGGCCATCTTGATTAGGTCGGCCTTTTATTTGTCATCTGGAGTATTGTGTAGGGACATTCCTGGTTGTTTTGTTTTGTACCTAGAAAGCAGAGAACAAAAGGAAACATAAACTAAATAACCTTACATTTATATATCAAGTAATTACCAGAATACTCCCGACAATTTGGAACATTTTAACTTTTTTTTGTTAGGTTTATCTAGATATAGTGTATCTATGAATCTAGAAAAGTCATAGTGACCTACGATTTGGAACGGAGGGAGCAGATGATACGGTAACACCTACAGCTACTATATATTATGCTTTGTTTCCGATCCAGTGACTGTGTGTAACTACGCCTGCAATATACGTACATTTTTTAGTATGTTATGAACATGTATCTGGGATGGATGATGAGGTGGTTGACAAATATTAGGTTGGTTGGTACTTAGTCTTTGTAGGGGTGGCATGTGCATTCTATTCTATATATGCGCATCTCTTTTGATTGATTGAGGGAGTACGTAGTACCTGCTGCATCCATCATCTCCTCCCAACCTCCTCATCGATCAAGCTGTTATAGTCGCAGTTTGTTGTTTAAGTGATATTACTATATACCATAAAAATACATGTAAATTGTAATAGTGTAGAATGATGCAGCTGCATACTCCCTCCGTCCTAATTTTGGCTTTTCTAAATATATTGATTTTGTTATTTTAGAAAAGACAAGACGTCCTGCTGCAATTTGCAATGGATGCTATCGTCAATGTGTAGCAATAACAAGCTAGTACTGGTGGCCAGCAGTTTTGTACATACACAGCCGAGCACGGTCTTCCTTATATGAAATAATTTTTTAAAAAAAAAAATAGACACACACACACACACACGAGAAGCACAAGCACACCCGAGGGTGCAGCTCCACCGTTGCCGTCCCGTCTGTTTTAGTTTGTGGCTGCATGCATAACATGCCGTACAGTTATTATTTTCTTTTTAGTTTGTGGCTGCATGCATCGAGTCTGCATGTATATAAAGCAGGGGAGATGGATGCCATAGGGCGTCGTCCTTCTCCTCCTCCGATCTTGTCAACGTCGTCATCTCTCTCTCTCTCTCCGCGCGCGTACCTGCAAGAAGCAAGTGCGTGAGGCCGCGTGGAGAGAGAAGAGAAGAGAATAAGCTAGCATCAGATCGTCGGAGATGGCGACCAAGACACCGGCGGCGGCGGCGGCGCTGCTGCTGTGGTTGGTTGTGGTGGCGTCGTCCCCGCGGGCGGCGCTGGGCAACTGCCGCGACGAGTGCGAAGCCGCCTGCATTGGATGGCCCATCGTCTGCAAGCTCTCCTGCGCCAGCGCATGCATGGGACAAGCCGGTCAGTAGTATTGTTCAGTGAATGGAGATGAACATTCGATCTATTTCAAAAACAATGAACTTTATATATGATCAGGGATTGCAACAATGAGCACGACGGCGTCGGCGGCGGCGGCACCACCAAAGCACCCAGCAGCATCCGCACCAGCACCTTCACCTTCAGGTGGCGGCGTGTTGGTGCTCAGGAAGGGCCTCAAGGCATCATCAGCAAACTAAACCACCACCTTCTTCTTCTACTTACTAACTGGAGTAAATAGATAAGAGTACATGATATGAATATGATGATGGCCCGCCCATCACTTTCCTTTCCTGCTGCTGTGTGCCCAGGCCGGCCCATTTATCCTATCAATTATATTCTCATGAGAAATGAAATTCTGTATTCATTGTCCTTCTCTGCTACATACAGTTACACCAGCACAGTAGCACAAATTATAGCCTATCAGCCCAATATAATCATTCATGTACAGCCCTCAAAACTCAAAAGTGTATAGCTAATCAAGTCACCAAAGGAATGAACAGGCGCTATGTAACACAAGTAAACTGATCATCATAAGTACATTTTATAATTATTAGGAGGACTAGATAGACGACTAGTGAGTGTATAATCAATCAATCAATCCATCCATCACCTTTAGTTTCTAGCTACTTCCAGAGCTTCACGTATCTGTCATGACTGGCAGAGGCAATCATCCCCGTGAACGGGGAGTGTGCCAGAGCAGCTACCAGCCCCTCGTGCGCCTGGATTGGGTTCCTCTGGTTATCCGATAAGCTCCATAGCTCCAGCGTCTGCATGCAGATCAAACAATCAGCGCACGCATCGTCTGCTGGCATGGCATGTCGTTACAGGCAGCATTTCATTTACCTGATAACCACCAACAATCAACACTTTTGGGTATCTCGGGTGGAACACGCATGACTGATATTGGTTCCCATGAGATCTTAGCTGATGAATGCACGCTCCTGACGATACTGACCACACTTTCACAGTGTCTTGACTTACAGAAGCCAGATATTCACCACTTTCATCCCAGCACACACAGTTTACCTCACTGTTGTGACCCTAAATCAGATTATAGAAAAAGGAACACTCAGCTACTTTTGCATTGCAAATTCTGCATAACGTTAACCATCTCAGACATATTGATTACCTTTGCTGGAGAGGGTAAGTTTGCCTGCTTTTCAACATCAAAAATGTTCACCATGCTTCCACCTGCCACAGCTAGGAGCTGCCCACTTCGTGGCTGAAACCTGACTCTTCCGGTACCACCCTGCTTCGCCTGTACCACATTGTCAAAAAAAGTACATCCCTATTATTGAACTACAGCAAGGGTCAATGGTTTGTGAAGATGGGAGGCATGCGTCAAGGACCAACCCTTAAAACATGGGTCGATGTAGTTTGACCAACTTTCCAGAAGCGAATTTCTCCATTGTCATCACAAGAGCAAAGAACCTCTGTCAATCTTGGGTGAAAATCTACTGACGTTACATGAGAGGTATGCCCATGAAAAGTTTGTAAAGTGCCACTTTCCTACAAAAGCGGAATAGTCATGAACTTAGGGTACCACTACAGTATTAATCACGCTATATGACAGTTGAGCCAACAATGTTGTGAAGCAAACATAGATCAACAAGAACTAAAAAAAATATCAAGGTCTTTCTATCGCCACATAAAAATGAATTCAAACAGTGTGGCCAGCAGCTATGTCCAGTAAAAATAAAGCCCGTGTCCTTTACTCCTCGTCCATATGCAGCAAGTGGTCAGGCGGTGAGACGGACCAGGAAATGGTGGCCAGTAGCTACGTCCAGTAAAAATAAAGCAGTGTCCCTCACTCCTCCTATTCCATATGCAGTAAGTGGTCACTGATCAGGTGTGCATAATCTCGTGAAAAGGACCAGTTTATATTGATATCTAGCAATTCTACCCTTAGGCCTTAACAAATATCTCATATTCAGCTGTAATTTTTTTAGGATATTTTAAAAAAAGAGGCTGCAGAGACAGGGCCAGAGGGATTTGAAGACATGAAGTAACTAGAATAATCTAAGGAAGCTGCCAGATTCAAACTCATCAGTGGCCTGTTTGGATGGTGTCACTACTTGTCACGACACAGGTTAGGTGCGCCACAGTTTCTTAGGCAAGTGTTAGGTTCTCCGCTACAATTGTTGCATGCCATACTTTCTCAACTCTATAGCCCACCCGTTATGGATTCGTATCTTAGCCAAACCTCGCAGACAAATTGTTAGCCACACCTTAGGCAAAGTTTGGCAAAAAGGTGTTGCACCACATGGACACCATCCAAAAATGCTAACATTTATTTCCTACATAGTACCTTCAGCTTGACATATTTGGTTTATTTCTTGGTTTCAAATAGGCATCCACCTAACAATTAAATAAAATATAGTCGTAACTGATCTTGCAGATATATGACAGTAAGAATTGCTCACATCAGCAGCATTCCAAAGTCGAACAGTTCCATCAGAAGATGATGTAGCCAACTGAGTGGAATTAGTTTTGAACCTTATGTCTGTGATAAAGTTTGTGTGGTCTTCTATTTTGGTATCCATCTTAAAATTATCCATATTCCAGAGGAAGACCTATAACATCATCAAAACATCAATACATAAAGAGTTGAGAAAAATAATTTCATAAATTACAGAAATACTTCACCAACCGAGACTCAAAAAGAAAAAGGCAGCCTTCCTCAAACTAAGGCAGAAAAAAAATTGTTCGGCTTCAAAAATAAACTGACGAAAAATGTGTACAGAAGATATGACATGTAAACAATTTTCTTACTGGGACGTGAAAACATAATTGTGAATATAGTCAGCAGTGACAACTTTGATGAAACTAAATGCTAAATTGAAATGCATCATCGTAATTTAAAAATAAAGTTTGCATTACAAAGATAACGTTCGAACCACCTGAAACTTACCGGCAACTTGCTGCAAGAGAAACTATCAGGTATATCCAAAGTTAGAACATTTTACCTTCTTCTCATGGCCAGCACTAGCTAATAACTTTCCATCTGTAGAGAAGTGACAGCAAACAACCTTGTTGTTGCTTGTGCGGTTGTTACCTACCTCACTCAAGGAGAGACCTACACAAAAAAAAAAAGAACAGGAGCATTCAACTTTATGCCATTATGATGCAGGTGCAATTACCCTCTCGCTGACATGTAGGGTTATCTGACTCACTGATAGTGGTCCAGGATAGCAAATTGTATGCTACTCACCCCCCTCATAATAGCAAATTGATAAATTACCCCGATGTACAGCTTCTGAACTATGTTTTTTTCTTTTCAGAGCACATTATAGCTCCAAGGTTAAAATACTTACCCTTTAAGGACTCTGAATTGTGCTCTGAAGACCCTTTTTTCAATGCTGCAAACATGTCTCTTCCGTCTCCATCATCATTCGACAAGAATGAATCAACATTTTCATCAAAATCAACAAAACTATCCAAAGTATCCTGTCAGTAACAGAACTCACTTAATCACAAACAGAGCTGTAGAGATTGAAAGCATCGGCACAAAAGCATCAACAGAATCATACCATCTGATTTGAGGACGAGGCAAGTCCACTGGTTCCATCCGTGCCGCAAATCATTGAACTCTTCTGTAAAATATTAGCATTGCTAGTCACTGGTACCCCACCACCTGGAGTATGAGTGGATGGAGTTGATGGAGGAGAAGGCCCAACAGTATTTCCTGTGCCAGTACTATTAGCTGCTCCAGAAGAAGTTGGCTTCCGCTTTCTAGTGTTCTGGATGACAAGAAAATAGGTAAACTCGTTTAGTATCTGCCACAAGAGGCTACAAAGAAACTTGATGTTCTTCACCACCTGTTGTTGCGGCTGTTGCAATTCCATAGGCCGGTAGCCTGAGGGCTGCTGCATCTGGGCCATCTTCAACTAAAACATTGCAAATATGTACAGTCAATGGCAGCACAGAAAAAAAAAGCAGTGAAAGGGGCGAATTTCTCAGGAAAAACAAAATCAACAGAAGAATATAATATTTGATGGCAAAACCAAACATCATACATTTTGTTTGACTCAGTTTACCAAGTTAAACTAAACTGATTACGCACTGACCTTCATCAAATAATCCGGATCATCTGATCGAACATTCGGTGAAGCAGATGGTGCTGGAGAACTCATTCTAGTAAGGTCATTCGGTGTTTGTGCCTGAGCAATCAACTGTTGTTGTGGTGACAAAAGTTGGAACTGGTTTGAAGATGGCACCAACTGCTTCTGCGCACCAAAATTGGACCGGAGTTGGTCGATACCTGTGACCTTTAGCAAACAACAAACATATGTAAGCATCCAAAAGCAGACAGATATGCAAACATAGACAGAATTATGAACTCACCGTTAGAGGCCAGCCTTTGAGCGGCACACTTCCTCCAGCTTGATTTAGTCCTAATTGGAGGGTAATGAATTGCAAGAAAATTAGTATCAAGCAGGTCAACAGTATTATGACTGCCAACTCAGACAGAGACACCAAATCATTAATGTTATAGGCCTAGGGGGCTTCTGAATTATCCATCTATACCTACTGCAGTACTTCCTACTTTAATCGAACCTACACTTTGATTTCAGGTGAACAGAACAGCAGTGCCAGGTCTTTGAGGCCCCCTGCCATTTTTAAATGCGAATATGGTTTACTAATTTCCGTGATTCTTCTGGCAATGAACCCGTATATTTATGTGCTAGTTGGAGGAAGTTTCAACTCAATTGTATGAAAACCATTCTAGCCTGCCGATTTTCCACAAGAGGTTAGTAGTACTAGCCATTAGGAAGGTTGGTTTGTTTTTGTGACACAGTTATTGGCAAATTGGTCTTCATGCCACAGATTAAGTTGCATTAGGTTGCTCTTATCAAAATCCTAACCACGACATATTGGTGCCTCTCGCACCTACAAGGAAGGAAAAAAGCATGAAAGGTGCCCGTTTTTGACATGTTAGGAACTGGGAGGATTGAGTTTACAATTGGTTTACATGAGCAGAAGCAGAAACAGATGCAACGGTAATTCAATTGCTGGGAGTTGGTAAGTTACGAACCAGCGGCGAGTAATGGAGGTTTTGGGTGCATCATCCCTGATGCATATAATGAAGAATGGTCCGCTGGCACTGTTCTCTGTGGCATAGCAACATCGGGCTTGATGTCCTTGAAGATTGATGGATAGAGTATAAGGGGTATTTAACAAGTTTGCTTGCAATGAGAGGAGATTAGATAAAAGGTGGAAGGGGTATGTTACAAGTTGCTGGTTTCTTGGGTGAATCTGCTGCTGCTGCATAGGGGGTGGCCTGAAAGGAATCATATGTGTTACATTTATATGATGATACATAGGATAGGATGATGAGAGTGTTTGTTACCCAGTTTGGTTAGGTGGTGACTTGAGAAGTGCGATCCTATTTGCGTCTAGGAGATGCTGTGATGCGTCAGAGTCGGCCGGGTTGGGGTTCCTGATGCGGTCCTCCATCATTTTGGAAGCGAGGACGGCGGAGACGTCAGGTCCTCTGGTGTGGAGTTGGGCGGCGTTGTGTTGGTGCAGTAGCTGGAGCCTCATCTGGTGCTCCCTCGACTTGTTGATCTAGCAAGCAGCAGTAGTTAATTAGTTGAGAAGGTGTGGTGGGGCATGGGCGATGACAAAGAAGGCCGTACGTACATCGTGAAGGGGAGGACCGGAGGCGGAGGAGGAGGCTGGTTTTGCGGTGGAGGAGTGGAAGATGTCCCAGAAGATGGACCACCACTCAAAGAGGAAGCCGCCGGGGGCGTCGATGGCGACGGGGTCGGTGGCGACCTTGCCCTCGGCGATGAAGGCCTTGGCGGTGGCCTGAAGGTTGCGCTTGACCAGGTAGTCGTAGATGTAGACGTCGAGCCTACAGACGGTGGATGGTGGATGGGATCAGCAGCAGCAGATCGAACAAGCAAGCAAGGATACTCACATCTTATCGGCCTCCCAGTTGGTCCGCGCCATGGATGGATTCGTCGGTCGATCCGAAAATCCAAATCCTATCCGCCGCAAACGGAGGAGGCGAATCGGAAGAGGAACGCCAGGAATCGCTAGAAAGCTTTAGATGGGAGGGGGGCAGACGAGAGAGAGAGGGGTAGCAGGCTAGCAGCAGGAAGGAGATGAGTCCCCCCCCCCCGCTGGAGCTGCACTCGCAAGCAACGAGGAACAGAAAGAGAGGCCCATCCCAGCCCAACCTGCTGGAGCTGCCATTCTGGGCCGTAGTATTTCGAGCTGTCCTCTTGCCGGCGATGCTTCTTTCACAGGATCAGCGATATCTTCAGCTCCAGACTCGTTTACCTTCAACAGCTCCAGGCGATTCATCGATGGTGGTCTGCTCCTTGATGACAATTTGTAACAACCCTACCTTAATTAGGTGTGGTTAAACTTAAAGAAAGTCATTAGTCACTAAGTAGAGGAAGTGAAATGTCCAAATTGCCCCTAAAAAGCTCATTTTTGAGGTTAAATAGGAAACTTGAGTTTTTATATACAAACTTAAATTTTTTTGTCCAAATAGAATTTATTAATAGCACTTTGTCTAATTTGGAGTGGGAGAAGATCAAAAACACGAATCAAATCAGGAGTACATCAAAGTCCTACAAATGACCTAAGTCCTGAAATTCATATTTTTCCTCAACTTTGCAACCTGTTATCTTACAATTCTATATCTAAACTCGAGTCAAACCCCTAATAGAAGTTGTAGTGCTGCAAGTGTATTACAACTTTGTTATACTGACCAAAGTCTAATCCACAACCAAACCTATTCAAAAGCTTGGTCAAAGTCACTCAAAATAGTCAAACCAGCACAAATACATTTCTATATAAGTCTAGAAGAACGTCCAGAGTGCGCATCTTCGCAGACCCGATCCTCCTAAAAGTTGAACTGAAATCGAAAAAAGTCCCAAATATAAGTTGAAGTCCTAAGATCAAAGAACAATTCCTTCAATAACACCCTTTCCTAATTCAAATCCTAAACCCCTCAAAAGTTGCATCGAAACCGGCCAAAATTCCTCAAAATCAGCCAAATTGCTGAAACGCCTAAGTCTGAGAGCAGCGCGTTCCCACCGACTTTGGAGCCTCGTAACTTCAAATCTGTTTCGTTTTTGAGAAAACTCTTTTTTGTAAAATTTTGAGTTGGACAATAGGGCTACATGTTTTATTTTTGAGTTTCACGAGTTCTTTTGAAAAATTTTGAGCAAAAGACTCCCAAACCTGGCCCTTTTGGCCTGCCCCGAGGCACACCCCACCCAGAATGCGCCCACACGTTCGCTCGTGCACCGCCCACCGCGTGGCCTCTACTCACTGGCGGCTCGCCGCCAACCAACCCCCATCTCGGACTCGACAGGACGACGAGCCCTGGCTACCCAATCAAGCGGCGTGCCTACCTCTTTCCCTCCCCGTGATCTCCCTTGCCCAACCGCGCGCCAAGCTCTACCTCTCCACTTGCACCACGCCGCCGCCGCCCGCTGGCTCCGCACCTCCGCCCAATGCGCCACCCCGACAGCGACTCGACGGCGCCCGACTCGCCAACCCTCCGCCCGGCAAAGCCGCTACTCCGCACCCCAAATCGCCCGCGTCCAGTGAGCCGAAGATCCTATCTCGGAGCTTCCGCGCCCGTTGCCAATGGCGCCCCTCTGCCAATGGCTTGCCCGCAGCCCCACCGCACCCTCCGGTCTTATCCGTTGAGCCACGCCGACGCCTCGCCTCACTCCCCCGCTCCCTCTCGGCGCTATAAATAGCACCAATGCGCCGCCCGAAGCTCCCCGCACCCGAGCTCGCCTCTGCTCTGCTTTCTGCTTCGCGCCGCCGCGCACCCCGTCGTGGAGACCCTCTTTCCGCTTAGCGCCCTCACTCGCCACCATCCCCAATCGCCTCCGCACCACCCCGTGAAGCTCTCCGTGCCGCCCGTTGCCCGCCAGGGAGCCCGCCGGTACCGGAACACCGGAGCTCCCCGCCGTCGCACCCGCCTTTCGTTCCCACGGCCGTTCGCCGTCGTTTCGCCTTTGCCACTGCCCGAGATCTGCCCTAAGCCCTTCACGATGAGGACACCCGCACCCTGACCCCTTGTTCCCACGAGTCGAGCCCTAGATCACCGGGATTCTACCCGCCCGCCGCCGTGGACGCCATAAGGACCACATTGCATCGGTTGCATTTTATCCAGGGGCCTTAGCGCAAGAACTAGGGACCCATGCGCAATTAAACCATAGACGTAAGGGTTAGATTGTAAGTTTGTTTAGGTTAATTGTTTTAAACCGGTAGAAAATAGATTAAACTTTGTAAATGCACCATAAATCGTAGAAAAGTCAGAAAAATGCCAAATAAATTTTGTTGGACTCAGTGAATTGTCTAGTTTCATATAAAAATGATCTTGCACATGTTAATGTTAGAAATATTGTTTTATGATTTATTTCTTGTCTAGGTCATTTAAATCATAGTAAATCGAAGAAAAATGATAAAAAGGTAAATCCAACTCTCAGATGTATGTTTCAGAGAGTAGGAACTTAGAAAAATATTTAGGAGTCTAGCATAGACTTTTAAGTCATTGTTTTAGTTGGTAATTGAAATCTGTAGGTAGACCTTTCTTTTTGCATGGGTTTTAATCCAGAGATGATAAAAATGTGAAACCAATTGGAATAGGTCAGTGGTGAAGCACAGTTTGTAGGAAAAATATAGAACCTAGTTAAAACAGAAAGAAACCCACTTTTCTTTTTACAGAAAGAGAAATAGGACTAATATGTGGGAAATAGTTGTCCTTCACTAAAAACCATGAAAAATTTACCAAAGGTTCTGTAACACGCCTTCAACCCCTGTTAAAGTTTCTCCCTCAGAATCATTGTAGGTTTTGAGATAAAAATGGTGAAGTACATGCTACCCTTGGATAATAAAATAATTTTAATTATTTTTGTACTAATCTAATGGATCCCAAATTTTTACAGTAACTCATTGATGACATGAGTGAGGTACTGCTATTTGTCAGTACCATATGTTACTGTTTGAGTGTGAAAACAAATTTTGGATAAGGAATCAGTTTAAATGAATAAAGAAAATGTTAAGTCCTAGTAAGCTTAATTGGTACTTTTTGGAAGAGGTACATCAAAACATTCAGAAATAAATGACTTTTCAAATGAACCCCGAACAATCCTAAAAGTGACCCCCACCTTCCTTGTGAAGATCTAAGTTGTAAGAACCTTAAATGTGTACACAATCACCATCAAAGTCAACCCCGAGTTTTAAACCACAAACACCTTACTTCATGAAGATAATGAAAGTTTAGAACCTTGTTTAGATGAATGGGGTCGAAATGCAACCTTTACTTCAATAAAAATTCATGTCTTGCATCCTTCATATAAAAGCATGGAGAATTTGAACTTTCTGCATATGCATGTCGTGTAGAAGCTAATATCGCCGACGGAACCTACGAGCTCCACCCTGCGCCGGAAGAGGAACCCGTCGCAGAACTACATCACACGGAAGTTGAGCCCGAGCTAGATCAAGACCCTGAAGACTCGCTAACTTTTTCTGAACCTGAAGGTAAGCCCCGGTGCATGCTTCCCTATTTTTAAATTATGCAATATGTTGATGCTTATGATTATGCATTTACGTTTATAGGAGTTGATTGAAACCTTATATGCATGAACTTAGTACCTTGATTTGAACACTAGTTGTTGAAGTTGAGTAGTTACTGTGCTAAATTAGGACTCAGTAAAAGTCGAGTGATTGCCTGTCACTCGCGAGTTACAGGAGTTGTTTGTTTACTCAAGCTACAACCATAAGGATGACGGACGGGATCGGGAATGGTTCCAATATGGTGGTTTGCCCCGTCTGTCTAGATGAACTTGCTAAGGTCGAAACATGTTGGCGTTCGTGATCAAGTGTTTGAAAGTAATAATCTCGTACCTAGTATGGGATGGGGAAGCATCGTACCTGATTGAACTGGGGCGTGGCTTATATTCCTGTTGTCCTTAGAACGTCGTTCCCATGGTGCATCATGTGGGTGCAAGTGCGGTCACAGTACGGCAGAGGGCGGAACTATGGAGCATTGCATACCAAAGGAAGTTTGGACCTGACACGTGCCTAAGGGATCGATGGGGACGGCTGACAAGTGAAGCTACCCTTCGTGATGCGCGGATGTTGTGGGATTAGGTTCGCTATGCATGGTTAATAAATTCGAATCGATTCGTCTGCCTCTCACAGTTTGGGACTGCTTGATTGCTATTCCGCACTGAGTAAAGATGAAACATGATGATGATATTAATCTTGATGCTTATCTTTAATTATTTGGAAACTATGCTTGCTTAGTGTCATTTGCTAATTTAGACTGATTAATGAACTTAAAACTTGAGCTAAAATGTTGAAAGTAAGGACCAACTTTAGTCGCTTTTGGCAAAAACAAACGCACAGCCAAAAAGCTTTGCATGTCTAGGAGTTGGTGAAGTAGCTATCACCTGCCGGTTCAGTCTTGCTAAGTATTAGTTGCTCAGCCTTGCTTGTGGCATAACTTTTTAGATAATATCAATAGTTTGGCTGCTAGCGTCACTTGGCCTACTCAGCTCCCTCCGGGTTGGAAAGTCGAGTGAGATCCCTCCTCAGACGGCGAGGACAGGGTCATTGATATCATGATCGGCTTCGCCATGGTATTGTGTATCGTCGTGTAGCTTCAGTTTGTTTTATTTCTTCATTGTTTACAACCTTGCAAACTCTGTCTGAATTTCAAAAACTCTGATGTAATAAATTGTTGAACTATGTTAATGTGATGAGAATGTTGTAATCTCTGTACCCGCTCACCTTCGTACGAGCAATGTTTCTCGATCCTGAGTAAGTGGTTTATCGGATGAAATCCGACGGACGGCAGATGACTTAAGTGCATTTTAATCAGGTTAATTTGAGTGGTTCCGCCGCACAATTCCCCCCGGCTTGTCCCCGAGCCGGAGCCGCCGGGAAATGTTGTCCAAGTGTAGTGCCAGGAAATGTTGTCCAAGTGTAGTTTTATTCTGTCCATCGGCTTAGGGATGATAAGTGTAGTTTTATTCTGTCCAGCGGCTTAGGGATGATAAGCTGAGCTCATTTTTAGATCAGTGCCGTAGATCAGTGCCGGATAATTTGAATAGCTCTTGCCAAAAGCTTGTCCCCGAGCTGGAGCCGCCAGGAAATGTTGTCCAAGTGTAGTTTCATTCTGTCCATAGGAAATGTTGAATAACTCTTGCCAAAAGCTTGTCCCCGAGCTGGAGCCGCCTGGAAATGTTGTCCAAGTGTAGTTCCATTCTGTCCATAGGAAATGTTATCCAAGTGTAGTTTCATTCTGTCCATCGGCTTAGGGATGATAAGCCGAGCTCATTTTCAGATCAGTGCCTGACAATTTGAATAGCTCTTGCCAAAAAGTGCTTGTAAAGATTAGAAATAATGCTCTGTCCCTATCAGACCCGTGCAACTTGTACATATTATCCACGTAGAATATGGCAACTTTCATAGCAGTGAATGGATGAGATAATGGAATAAAGCGAGCATATTTAGAAAACTTATCTACTACCACAAGGATGCAATTAAAGTGCTTAGAAGTTGGCAACCCATTGAAGTCCAGAGATACAATTTGCCAGGCATAATCAGGGACAGGGAGGGGCTGCAGCAAGTTTGGCTTGTTGACAGATAGAACATTGAGTGACAAATGCTTGCACCATCTTCTTGAGACCAGGCCAGGCAAACAGGTTCTTAATTTTAACATATGTTGCATGTGTCCCAGAATGCCCTCCAACAGAACTGGCATGAAGAGCTTGTATTACATTCTGTTGTGCTGTTGTGTTATGTGCTAACCAAATTCTGTTTTTATATCTGATCAACCCTTGCTTTAGAGAAAAGTGTCCAATAGGGGTGCTGACAGATAAAGCAGCCAGTAATTCCTCGAGTTCTGGTACAGTACTACAACCCTCTATGATATGCTGGAGCCAAACTGGTTGGAGTTGTGAGAGTGCCAAAACCTCTTGCTGCTCGGGTACAGTAACTCTGGGTAATGCACCTGCTGCTTTGTTTTCATAGCCCTTTTTTAACATATCTTGTATTGTAAACCCAATATTTTGGTTAAAGCTTTATGTTGCCAAGGTGTGTTCAGCCTCTATTCTTTTGATCAGTGAGTATAATAAACTCTCCTTGTATTGCCTCCATGATCTATAGCCATTAAAATTGCTTCAGGCTTTGCTTGGGAGCGGATGGGATACAAATGCATTCGCGTTATAAAGCAGCAGCATTACAGAGACAGACCCACACAAACCTTGACGACGGAGCATTACATTATTATTACGTACCATGCACAACGACAGAGCAAAGCTATGTAGGATGATGATGCACATCCTCCATACTTATCCTCCATACTCATATATACATACATTCAGACCCTTGCCGTGGGCTTGTCTGCTGCGTAGTGATCTGCCGCCGGCGGGTATCCATGATGGGCCGGGAACTGGTTGCCGAAGAGTCCGGCGTGGAGCGCGAGGACGTAGAGCAGCTGGGTGAAGGCGAGGATGATGACGAAGGCCTCGAGCACCCGGAGGCGCCACCCGCGGTGGCCGCCGATGTGGATCTCCTTGCAGGCGAGGCCGAAGGCGAGGGCGGTGATGGCCCAGGCGATGAGGGCGGAGGCGGCGCTGGTGGCCAGGCTGTCCCCGCGCCAGGAGCGCACGTGGTGGATGCCGGCCAGCTTGGAGGCGGCGCCCACCACCCCGGCAAGGATGGCGAACACCAGGAAGTAGAAGGTGGCGCCGTTGCCGGCAACGCCGGGGTAGTTGGTCTCCCCGTTGATGAAGTGGTTCAGGTTCCAGCTCGCGAACCCGATTACCACCACGTACATGATCAGGTTCAGAACCAGAAGCGGAGCGATCATGCCGCGGCCCATGCCGGCCATGGTTGCTTTTGTTGGTGGTGTGTTCTGATGATGAACCAGCTATCAGATCAGCAATGGCGATGCGAGGAGGAAGATGATCTGCTGGTTGCCAGCGGGGGTGGAGCAGCATAAATAGAGAGGAGTGGATCGGCATCGGAGCTGATGAATGAGATCGACGACACGTGTGCTCCGCGGCCTACAGGTGGTGGGACACGTGCCGCCCCGCCTCTCCACCTAGCCTCCCTTCTGGGACCTTCCTCCTCCTTCCACCGTCTCCCAGGCATCTCCCCTGCTACTGCTAGCTTGCCACCGCCAGCCATGGCTGAAGCGCAACGCGTAAAGGTCGATCTCTCCCTCGATCGCCTCTCTTCGACCGATCTTCTGCCTACTCCGATCCGTATGCATATAAAAAGAAAAAAGCAAAGGCGCGCGTAAAGGTAAAGCTAGCAGCAGCACTGCCACCGTACCGGCTGCTGCTCTTCTTTTTTACAGTGCTTGCCACGGATGCTTCCCGTTGCTTCTCTCTCAATTTGCGTGGCGCAGTTACCGCACCCTCCTCGGCCCATGCAAATTACACAAACAATTGGCGCTACTGCTGCCAGTGACGCGGGGTTCGTCATGGAGAAAGAAAAATACTGAGAGGTTGCGTATACTCCCTCCGTCCCGGTCAGTGGCGGATCCAGACCAGCGGTGGGTCGCGAGGGGCCCTCAAGCCCCTACTCATCCAAAAACAATGGAGCCCCCCTCCATTTTTTAGGAGAAAGGAGAAAGAAGAAGAGGGAGCGGGCCGGGAACACTGTTCGACTGCCTGAAGCGCGCGTCGGCGGCGTCAGCGCACCACCGCCAGCACGTGGCGGAGCGGGCGCGGTGGAGCGGCGGCCCGGCACGGGCGCACGACGGCGGCCGCCGCGCCCTGCGCGGGTGGAACGAACGGCGGCGGCCTTGTGCGGGAGGGACGGCGACGGGGCCCTGCGTGGGAGGAGCGGAGCATACGGCGGCGGCTCGGCGCGGGCAGTCGGCGGCAGCAGCGGCCACGTGGAGAGGAGACGACGGAGAGAGAGAGGGAGGTAGAAGGCACGTCAACGTACGGTCAGCGTGCCACGTATGCAGTTTAACGCGGGGTCGTGGAGATTTGGACTAGGGATTTGTTCCTTAAAATAAAAACAAGTTTAGGGAAATTTCAATGTGCATTTAGGAAGTTCATGATCCAGGTTAATACACGCGGTTAAGTTCAGGTACCGTCGGTGCATTTTACTCGTATTGCTGTAAGGATTTTTTTTCCTCTTGCCGCGTGTATATTTTTTTCCTCTTGCCACGTGTCCATCCACGCGTGGGTGACGGATGCTCGACCTTCAGACAACTACTTCTTTGGTCACCTTCATGGTCTGGGTTGGTCCTGCGTTGTCCGTGCTTGCTCATTATTTCGAATTCATCCCTACTGTTGCAGCCCATAATAGTTTAATCCATAGCACGTGGGAAAAGTAGGTCCACGAGAACCTCAGTACCGTTCCCACAAGTGTTCATGTGCCTCGCGGGTGCCTGGCGTCGTCCCACTCCTGTTTCGTGTGATCTGACCATCAACTGATAGCCACAGATACATCGCTCAAGGATCACCGACCTCTGAAGGCATTGGGTTACTGTGTGCGCGTGCTAAAAAATTTACTGTTTTCAACAATGATACCCTGTTGCGTATACACTGCATGTCGCTAATTTAAGTTGTGTTCCATAGGCAGTAAACCCCCAACTCAGCGCTTGCTTAGGAGGCGTGGCCTCGACCTTGCCGGTCGCATTCATCCTACGCGGAGGATTCCAAGCATCGTCCTTACCTTGCGATTGTTTCGGCGCGCTCTTGCTCGCCGCCCCCTTCCATCTCCGCCTACGGATCTCACCCCCGATGCTCGCATGCACCATCGCCGCCGCTGTCACCCGCACTAGCCTCCTCCTTTTATCCATTGCTGCCCGCACTGAACCCGTCGTTGTTGCAACTCAACAAACTCGATCTCCCCTAAGCTATTCACTCCTAACGCCCGTCCCTTTATCCCTCCCGTCGTGGTGTTCCCCATCCCCAATTTGTGTCCGGTCCGCGTCACGACCGCTTCCTTAGTTTCCAACACAAGCAACATCCTCTTTTTGTCCCCCTGCCCTATTGTTGGGGCCATCCTGGAGGCATATGTGAACACGCACGGTGCTCTGCGCCCGCGTATGATGACCGCTGCGAGGTCAATGATGAGCACTTGGATGCCGTCATCAACCACGACAGTGCCATCTTCTCCACCAGGTACAAGTTTTTTAACGCTCCTAAGGATGCCTTTCTATGCGCCACCAATGTCACAGTGTCACGTAGAACAACCATCCATCCTAACTTTTGTTGAGTTCAATTCTCTGCCTGAGTACCCGTATACCCTACATCAGAGAACATCCTTATGTACATTTTATCTTTTCATCACCAATTATGCTGGAGCTCATCCTCCACATGTGCGGCGTAACGCGCCAATCTTGCTAGTTATTATGTATGGACAAGATGAGACGCTCTCTTGGCTTGTGCCTCCGATCCTCTCCAGCGTCGCTGCTAAAAATAGTAAAGGGACATGCAAACAAACGCAACCAGCGCTCGCGACGACGATCCCCTGGGAAATGCTCGGGCCAGTGATTCTACCAGTTTGATCCCCTCCTCCGTCTCGCGACCCCGGCGGTGCTGCTGCCGCTGCATCCCATCGCGGGCTTGATGTTGCCGATCTCCATCTGATTCTTCCGTCGCAATGGTATTGACTCTTTCCCTTTTGCTCTAGCTAGATCAAATTAAATCTCTTTCTTTTTTTTTTCCAATCCATTTTTCCTGCTGCATTGCCTCATGATCGAGCCTCACCCCCTTCAAATGTTCGCTGAAATGGCCAAATGCAATGCTCGCTCGTTCTTCTCTTCTCCTGCACCCGTTGTTGTCAGTTTTTGTTATCGCAGCCTCTTGGGACATTTCCATCGAAATCGAGTGATCGGGCAATGAAGGTGTTTGATGTCTGTTCCATTGCAGGCGTCCAAAAGCCGCTTTGTCGTGGGCTCTCATGTCTGGGTTGAGGACCCAGACGAGGCCTGGATGGATGGCTTAGTGGAAGAGATCAATGGGGATGAACTTGTCATAAACTGCACCTCTGGAAAGAAGGTAATTATCTGTCTTGTTTGCGATGCTCCATAATTTTCTCATTAAACGACGTCTGTCGTTTTATTCGTTTATGCAATACTCTAAATAACCAGTGTGTTTAATTTGATGGCACAATCCTCCTATAGGTGACTGCTAATGTTTCAAGTGCCTATCCCAAGGATACAGAGTCTCCACGCGGTGGTGTGGAGGATATGACAAGGCTAGCATATTTACATGAACCAGGAGTGCTTCAGAACCTGAAGTCTAGATATGGACTAAATGAAATATACGTAAGTTGTGTCTCTCAACACATCATCGCTAATGCAACAGAAGCATCTAATTTGCACCTCTATGATGTCCCATTCTTATCGTCACATTTGATCATGTTATGCTTATTTTGAACAACAGATGATATGATGTTTAGATACTTTCGTTAACTATTGTTTCCTCTCGAGAGCAGATGCCCGTCTTATACTTCCTACATTGTTTCACTCTGTTGTGCTCATTTTTCCCTTGCCAGGGGTTTACCTGTCAGGTCTTATCTAATTCACCCCTTAATAAATACTATGCTAAATACTACATGCAGATCTTAATTTCCTACTCCCTCCGTCCCAAATTGTAGGTCGTTTTAGCTTTTTTAGGTGGATAGATTTTGCTATGCACCTAAATATAGTGTATGTCTAGATGCATACAAACATCTATGAACCTAGAAAAGTCAAAACGACCTACAATTTGGAACGAAGGGAGTACCTTTTTATTTTGAACAAACATACGGCTTAGTCATTTTTCTTTAAACAATGGTCTCCTCCAGCACTGAAACACGATTTTAGGTTCTGTTGGAGTTCATATTTGGTAGGAGTTTGCAGTTTTGCGACCTTATTCATGCTTTTGCAGATTCTCTAATGGATTGAATTGTTCTTCCAGACTTATACTGGGAATATCTTGATAGCTGTTAATCCATTTCAAAGACTTCCTCATCTATACAACAACCATATGATGGGAATTTACAAAGGAGCAGAATTTGGTGAGCTGAGCCCCCATCCATTTGCTATCGCTGACCGTTCATATAGGTGAGTTTTCCTCTTGCATGAATCGTTAGGCATGTCACATTCTCACGTTTGAATCCCTTGTGATGTGCCCTACATTTCCTCTATCCAGACTTATGATCAATGATCGTATAAGCCAAGCAATATTGGTGAGCGGAGAGAGTGGAGCTGGCAAGACTGAAAGCACTAAAATGCTTATGCAATATCTTGCTTTTATGGGTGGTAAAGCTCAAGCTGAAGGAAGGTCAGTGCAACAGCAGATCCTGGAGGTGTGTTTTTCACAGGCACTTTCTATGTTGGGATTCTTTCTTTTTGCTGCTAGCACAAGTACTACAGTTTACCTAAGAACAAGGAAATTAAGATGACGTGTCTGGGTTGGAATGAAATCATTTTGATTGGCTGTCAACTCATGCACCTCCTTTTTAAAGAATATTTATTACAGAATTATCAAACAAGTTATCTTCTTAGGATTACAAGTTATCTTCTAATTCGCCTACTTTTTTGACAGTCTAACCCAGTTCTTGAGGCATTTGGCAATGCAAAAACTGTCAGGAACAATAATTCAAGGTAATGGACTTGATGTGCTGGATCGATGCTCCTTCACATTTTGGGTGGTTGTGAAACTACTTATGGAACTTCCTGATTTGGTTTTAAAACTTATCTATTATTTTTTTGACAGTCGTTTTGGAAAATTTGTTGAGATTCAGTTTGATGAGAACGGAAAGATATCAGGAGCTGCTATAAGAACCTATCTTCTAGAAAGATCACGTGTGTGTCAAATATCTGATCCAGAAAGAAACTACCACTGCTTTTACATGCTATGTGCTGCACCACCAGAAGTAAGACCATGTCATCTATAACTGCTTCTATGAAATCTTGTAATACCATTTTTCATACTACTAAGTTTGTCTAGTTAGACTTCTAAAACAGTATTGCAGTGACAGTCTGGTAGCTGATACTATTCCGCATTGTAAAAGTGTTAAGGAACTGTAAAAGTAATCTCAAACCAATTCAAGAAAGAGAGAATGCGTGACACATTCATGGGAAGCACATATATCTACTTGATTTGCCATATTAAAAGATTAGTTGTTTTTTTGCAATAAAAAGATCATTTTTCTGCTGGAAATCCACAGGTAGGTAGCTGCAGAGATAATGTTAAGAAAATCTAAATTGTTAATATCATCATTTTTTCTGTAACCTCTGGCACACCTTTTCTCAACTGAATGTTCCTTCATAAGTTTATTTTCCCTCTTGATAATATATGTAAATCTATTTGTCCATATCATTATATGTAGTTTTGAATATGTCTATCAGGATTGCAAGAAATATAAATTGGGAGATGCCAAATCATTTCACTATCTAAACCAGTCTAATTGTATTGCGCTTGATGGGATGGATGACTCCAAAGAATACATGGAAACCCGACGAGCTATGGGTATTGTGGGTATCAGTTCTGATGAACAGGTAAAACTAAGGTTTTGTAAGCTATCTATTTAGGACATCACTAGCAGAGGAACAATCTTCTACATGCAAATTTCTGTCCTGCAGGATGCAATATTTAGAGTTGTGGCCGCTATTCTTCATTTGGGCAACGTGGAATTTGCAGAAGGAAGTGAAGCAGATTCTTCAGTACCCAAAGATGAGAAATCCCAATTCCATCTTAAGACAGCAGCTGAGCTCTTCATGTACAGTATTTTTGTAGCACTTTTGTTTAGGAAATTTACCTTAAATTCCTTTTGTGTTCCTTATATGCATATATTTTGGCACTCTGCAGGTGCGATGAAAAAGGTCTTGAGGAATCTTTGTGTAAGCGTGTTATGGCAACACGTGGGGAGAGTATTACTAAAAATTTGGACCCACGAGCTGCAGCTCTGAGTAGAGATGCATTGGCTAGGATAGTTTACTCACGTTTGTTTGATTGGTATGTTTGAAAAAAAGCATCATTTTGAAATGTTTCTCATATACTGCTCTGTATTGTACTATAACTGGAGTAGGAATAGTAACAATTAAAATAATCGCATCTTTGACCTTTTCAGGCTTGTAAATAAAATCAATAGTTCAATTGGTCAAGATCCTGATTCAAAGATTTTGATTGGTGTCCTGGACATTTATGGTTTCGAGAGTTTCTTGACAAACAGGTGCTTAACTGGTATGCCTTTGCATTTAATCTGCCACTTATGTTCACATACTTATAGAAGTCACATATATAAGTTTAGATTGAGTTTACCATTCATGTATGATACACCTAAGCACTTAAGCTTTGGGCACAAGCTCTGCTCATCTTGCATGGCTCAAGTATAGACGTGAAAACCAACAAAATTCCCTGGGAAAAATCAAGAATTATCACAAAATCAACCTGGATCTAGAGTTCCATAAACAAGAGTTATCACAAAATCAACAAATGCAATACTATTTTGGGTAAACCCCTCTTTCAAGGCAAAGCATTGCATATGAATTTAAAATCCTTCATACCTGCTGATCTGGATCATTTATATATATGTAATGCACAACTACAGCTAATGAAAAGAACTATATATAATAGGGAGCACAACGTTACTTAATTCCAGATGTCACCATCTCCTGTTCTTTTATGAATACCGTCTCCTTCTGTGGAGTCAATAAAAAGGTTTCATCCTCTGTTTCGAGATGGGAAGGGGCGGTAGCCACCCCCCCTCCCCCCAAGTCTATAACAAATAGCAAAACTATATGATTTGCTCTAGAATTGGATGAGAGTTAGTAACTACTGCATGAATAATCATCTGCTTATGTCACATTTAAAAGAATGGTAGTTCTTATATGTTGACATTTTGATGTTCTGCAGCTTTGAGCAATTTTGTATCAATCTGACTAATGAGAAGCTCCAACAACACTTTAATCAGGTTACAGAAAGAAAATACCCTATGCTGATAACTCTTAATCTTGTTTGATTTAGGTTATTTAACTATATTAGCCTGAGTCCTTTCTAACCATCATATGTCCCATGAACAGCATGTTTTTAAGATGGAGCAGGAAGAATACACGAAAGAAGAAATTGACTGGAGTTACATCCAGTTTGTGGATAACCAAGAAATTCTAGATCTAATTGAGAAGGTGAAGAATTTGGATTCTTGATGCATTGTCGTCTAACCAATAGGCATATACTAAAAAGTGACGGCATTTATTAAGCAGGATAGTCTACACTTAAAATCTGAGCTAACTGCCAACTACATTAAGCAATCTCTTGCATCCACATTCCTGTTTTAGGGTCATTTACCATCACAAAGAGGATCAGTTCTGTCTTCCAGCATCAGTGATTAGCTAGTAAATCTTTATACAAGCTTGTACACTGTGATGCTAATAATATCCATCACAAATTTTCTACATGTCATATATGCATTTTAGTTTAGCTGTCCATCTTATTTCTTGCCTCCTTTTTTCTCCATATGTATACTGAAGCAGAAATTTATTCTCACATGACATGTTTGTGTGCCTGCTGCTTACTTGATTTTTGTTCGTGCATTCTTAACATCTATGAACTGTTTAGCTATAGATTCTATTGTGATGCTTGGTCCATTATGGATTTGCTCGTGCTGTGAAACCTTATTTCTTTTTCTGATTTATTTCATGTAGAAACCTGGGGGAATAATTGCGCTTTTGGATGAGACATGGTATGTGCAAATAAATTTTACACGTATATGTGTATCCTTTTATTTCGCCAGAATCCAAGGTCTTTCTAACAATTTCTTTCTTGTATGCTCCAGCATGCTGCGAAATTCAACCCACGAGACATTTGCTGAGAAGCTATACCAAAAATTTAAAGACAACCCTCACTTCAGTAAACCAAAATTTTCACGGTCCGACTTCACTATTCACCACTATGCTGGCAATGTAGGTAACATTTCCTTGATGTACATTTGAATATTAAGGTTGTTTGGAGGGATTTATTTTGACTCTAGTTATTATGTAGTCTGTCTACACTCAAAATCATCATTGTTTGTATGCCATATATGGGACTTGTTGTGGTATATAATACTTCCTCTAATCAAGTGCCAGTTTTTGAAATTGACATGATCTCTATAGACATCTTTGAAAAGTAATTTCTATAGCAAAATATTTGTAATACCTCATAAGTTTATTAATACAAATCTACTTCTAACATTTTGTATGACCAATATAAATATTCACGTAGACATTAAAAAAAATCTCAACCTACGGGGGGTAAGACAGCCCCCGGGCATTTGCTAAGAGAAGACCTTCTCACGCAGGTCGAGAAAACCCCTGAACCCCTACTTTACCCTTACACAGCGGCACCATAGTCCGTGTGAGATAAGCAACGACCTGGGCTGGACCTTAGACCTGTGCTTTGGCGTGGGACACACGAGGGGATTTTTTTTAACCCTAGCTTGAAATTTGCTCCCACAAGGAGTCGAACCAGGACCTGAGGAGTGCTACTGAAGCCACCTATCCAACTCAGGTAGAGGCCCGTTCACGCATAGACGTTATTGATCATAGTTGAAATAGTTGACTTCATGCAGTCAGAGATGACTTCAATTTAGGGTTGGAGGGGGAGGGTGCAGCAAGGCTGTTCTAGTTTGGGTAAAATGCAACCAAAGCACACTTGCTTTATCCAAAATAAAAACTAAGCTCTCTTGCCGGTTTGAGGGGAAAAAACATATCATTAAAAGGCTATCATTTTTAAAAGATTCAATGTGGCCTACTAATCGACAAATAGGTCTTGCTTAAATTAGTATCAGAATAAATAACTCAGCTTGGGCGTTGGGGCATGTACCAGAAGGATCAACATGGACATGGCTTCAACTGAGTCAACATTTGTGCATAACTGCATATGTGTGTGTTGCAGGAACAACTTACCTTAAAATATACTTTGGTCTTCATAACTCTAAAGCATGCTACCCGTATTTTCTCATACCACAATTCTTATAAAGATAGAATACAGTATCCATCAATTTGGTATTTGATTCAAGAGAGTCACTGGTTCATTGTGCTGGCTATTTTGTTGGTGCTTCACTCATACTGATTATTTACAAAGTTAAAGTGTTGCAACGAATTGTATACCTCTTTATTTTGCAGGTCACTTATCAAACGGACCATTTTTTAGATAAAAACATCGATTATGCTGTGAATGAACATCAAGTCTTGTTAAATGCCTCAAAATGTTCATTTGTTTCAAGTCTTTTTCCACCCTGTGAAGAATCAACAAAATCAACAAAGTTTACTTCAATCGGCTCAAGTTTCAAGGTAAAAAGAAATTCTTTCATTACTCCATCTATTTTTTTTGTATTGACTCTTATTTTTTGTATGATATTGCAGCAACAATTACAGTCTCTGCTAGAAACTCTGAGTGCAACAGAACCACACTATATCCGGTGCGTAAAACCAAACAATGTTCTCAAGCCAGCAATATTTGAGAACATTAATGTTCTCCAGCAGCTTCGTTGTGGGGTAAGTTGTGCTTTCTTTGTATATTCATTAAACATGCAACATTTTGACTGAAAAGATGTCTAGAGACACTGTTGGTACTATGTTTAATATTTCTATGGATAACAGAATGGACCATTTTATTTATTAATTGAAAATGCATCTTCATGTGACACAGGACCAGCTGAAACATCTTGTAATTCTTTATGTGTCAATTGGTTTACATAAGAAAGAGATGGTTACTGGATTTCAAATTTGTACCAGGATACCTATTTATTACATAAAAAACTTTATATGTTGTTCCTAAGTCAACTTTTTTTTGCTTTAATCCTCCAAAAGGCAGGAAAATGTTACAATTCACTGGTTTATTTTAAGTTTGTTATTAATATATTAAGCAATGAAGCCTACGAGTATAATATACAAAGATGTCATGATTCAATTCTATTATCAAGGGATTGCTAAATTTACGTTAGAATCAGAAAAAAAGAAAGAAATAATACGAATAAGTGTCACTCCACACATCCTAAACCCTAGAAAGAAAGAGTTGTTCATTTGAATTGTGAGATTTATCGTTCTTTTTTTACAGGGAGTTTTAGAGGCAATAAGGATAAGCTGTTTGGGATACCCAACTAGGAGAACATTTTATGAATTTGTTAATCGATTTGGTATTCTGCAACCCAAAGTTCTGGGTCGAAGGTAAATTTGTGATTTACTTAACTGATTAAGTTTTTTTTTTCAATGCGTTGCATATCTTTTTGTGTTTCCTTGGCAGCCACAATGAAATTACTGCTGCGAAGATGCTTCTTGACAAAGCCAATCTTACAGGCTATCAGGTAACAATTAGAACAAGTAGTAGTTGTTTGATATTATTAATTTGTTCCAGCTCTTGAACCTTTCAAGAACCTTTCATGAGAAGTTAACATTCAACAGATGGCGGTGTATTCCCCCATAAATTGTTTATTTACAGGCATTCCTTAACACATAATAATCCCAAACAGAATTTCAGAACCCAAATGGCAACCGCAAAGTCATAATGTCAAAAAATTAATATGCCATTGCATTACTTGTTTTATGCGCCTCACTTTCTGATTTCAAATGCACAGATAGGAAAAACAAAAGTATTTCTTCGTGCTGGTCAAATGGCAGAGTTAGATGCTTTAAGAACTGAAGTTTTGGGACATTCAGCTAAAAAAATACAAAGCAAAGTTCGGTCATTTCTGGCTCGGAAAAAATACATCCAGCTTCAACTATGTGCTACACAACTCCAGGCAGTATGTAGGGGTATATATTCTTGTTTAAAAATTGAAATGAGAACTTCCATTCTCCTATTCGTTGTTTCCTAGGAAACATGCTTTCAGTAGTGAGAGTGACTTCTACACTGTGTTTCCAAAGGAACAATTGCAAGAAGGTGTTATGAAAACCTTCGTAAGGAAGCAGCTTCATTGAAAATTCAGACCTGCTACCGTATGCACCATTCAAGGAAATACTATGTAGATATCTATTCTGCATCAACTACAATCCAGTCCGGTCTACGTGGTATGGCTGCTCGCATCATACTCCACTATAAGCGGCAAACAAAAGCTGCAGTCATTATTCAGGTACTTCAATAACGTGGTTTTTGTTCCATAGGTAGCTACTACTTCTCTTTAAAGAAATTGAGTAGGAGATAAACCCTAGGGTCATAAAACAAAATCTTTGACACATTATCTGCATCAGATGATATCTGACTCCAAAATGCAAATATCTCTATATGTTTTTCTTTCTCAAACGCGCAGGAGAATTCACATTGTTATATTAAGAAGAAAAAAAATGTCTCTATATCAAACTTGATCTCTATATCAAGTGATTCTTTCACCTGCAATCAGTCATAAATCCATGTTTGTTAATTACCCTACCTTTTTATGCCCGTGTTCCTTGCAGAGTCGTTGTCGCTGTTATTTAGCACGCTCACAATATGTTAGAATGATGAAGGCCACAATCACGGCTCAGTGTGGTTGGAGAAGAAGAGTGGCCAGAAGGGAACTCCGAAACCTCAAAATGGTAAGAGACCCTTTGTTTAAACATTACTGTACTTCTTTTTTATCCTATTTGTCCCTTTTGCCCTTAGTGTCTAGCTGCACCAATGGTTACTGAAGTTTCTCAGATCAACAAATTTCAGTTATATGAGTAAAAGAACAAACATATAATTGGATTTACCAAAATCATAGTTATTTCAAATATCAAGTCCCCCTTCTTGACCTCTTTTTGCCTGGCCACTTCGTTCTTACTTTCAGGCTGCAAAAGAAACTGGTGCTCTACAGGCTGCCAAAAGCAAACTAGAGAAGGAAGTCGAGGAGCTTACTTGGCGACTGCAGCTGGAGAAACGTATTAGGGTATCTTTTATCATTCAATTTACAATCTCTTTGGTTTTACTTGGTACAAATTTCCTAGGGGAGGGACATCATACTGCAATTTTAACTGCATTATCTCTAGGAGTCTAGTGCATCCTTTTTTATTAGTTGACCTCAAGAGAAATATATCCCAGGTAAACATTTTGGTGGGCATAAAACCATTCTTTGTTATCAGATGAGTTTATTATATTCGTATGAGCTATGGACAATGTTTTTCTCTTAGTGTGGGATATCTCCACTGCAAAAAGAGTACTGTATTTTAATAATGAAGATAGCATCTCAAACCTGCATTTGAGTTTTTAAGCAAATACATATGTTCATTCTTCCTACTTTCTAGAACCTGGTACCTCACTCCTGGGGCCTGATAAGCTTCTCTAATGTGTCATGTACATTAAACCTATCTTGTAATAATCAATAGAAGAGGGTGTTCGTATTTGCAAGGTTGTTAATGCTACTAGGGTAGCAGATACCAGTCCTATGATAACATTACATAAAAGAAAATAAATTGATCATCACTGAGCTTTGCATGTTTTGGTATTTGCAGGCTGATATGGAAGAAGCCAAGACACAAGAAAATAAAAAGCTCCAATTACAATTGCAGGAACTGCAATTGCAGCTCAAGGATACAAAGGACCTGTTGAAAAGGGAACATGAAGCTGCCAAAGAAGCATCAGAGAAAGCTTCTGCAGTACCAGAGATCCTTGCTGATACAGCTCGAGTCGATGAGCTTACTTCTGAAAACGAGAAGCTCAAGGTATCAACATAACAGATTTTAAACGGTTGGTGTATGTGCTGTCCAGGTAATGCCTCAATTTAGCTAATGATATGCTCCTCTTTTTATTTCCAGATATTGGTGGCCTCTTTTGAGGAAAAACTTCAGAAAACAGAGCAGAAGTTCGAAGAAACAGAGAAAGCTAGGGAAGAATTACTCAATAAAGCCACAGATGCAGAGTCAAAGATAAATGAACTGAAGAACACAATGCAAAGGTTCTTATGAAAGTTACATGAAATTGTTGATTCTATCAGTCAAGTTATCAGGCGTTACATGTTGTAAATTTTGCCATGATTAGCCTTCAAGAAAAGCTGACTAATACGGAAGCAGAAAACCATGTTCTTCGGCAGCAGGCTATGAAATCAAGACCTGATAATATGCCTTTGCTTAACATGCATCGGAAATCAGTACTCTCTCTCTCCCTTTACATTATCTTGTGTGCGTGTGTGCGTGCGTGTGTGTGGGGGGGGGGGGGGGGGTTGGGTTCTTAATATTATGGAAGTTTGTCCTATAGATGTTCTCATGCTTCTCTGTATTTGCAACTCTGCAGAATTTGGCTAACGGAAGCGTACAATCTGATGAACAGGTGGGTGGAGCATCAACCTTATAGGTGTTTATAGCTCACCTTTTTTTTCGTTTTATAATCTAATATAGTAATTTCTCCAGACACCTCACGGCACTCCTATGGAATTTGGAAGGAGATCCCTCGTTGAGAGACATAGTGTATATTTACTTGGCTAATACTTAATATCTAGAAGCATTTAATAAAAGAGAAAAATAAATAAATTATGGTTTCATCTAACCTTCCTTTCAGGAGAGTGTTGACACACTGATAAATTGTGTTGTTGAAAATATCGGATTCAGTGAAGGAAAGCCAGTTGCTGCAATAACCATATACAAATGCCTTCTTCATTGGAGAATTTTTGAGACGGACAAAACAAATGTTTTTGATCGATTGATTCAGATTTTTGGTTCTGCGATGCAGGTATTCCTTTCTAGTATTCCAAGCCTAAATGCTTCGTTTGCCTTTTATCTCAATATACTTACCTTCCTAAAATGTTATATATTTCTCAGAAACAAGATAACAATGCTGATCTTGCATACTGGTTGTCAAATTCATCATCTTTATTGATTATACTACAGAAGAGCCTCAAACCTCCTGGCTCATCTGGAACAACTCCCATGAAAAGACCACAGACTCAGACATCATTCCTTGGAAGGATGGTATGTCGGAACTATCTGTCATTGCATGGTATATTTTGCATTTTAGCTCATTGGAACCATTGATCCCGTGTTTAGACGAAGTTTGTACTGTTTACTATGTTATGGGCATATGGCAGCAGTTGTAATAGTAACTTTCTTAGGCTCGATCCATTGGGCTCGAGTATGAAAGTGTTGAATATAACAGGCTGTTACCACATGTATTCAGGATTTTGTGGATTATGCTTATCTGCCCATTGCTGTATGTAAGGTCTGTCAGTTGTTAGTTTGAAAAACACATGGGGATTACTTCGCCCAATCCATATTTTTTTATGTTTTGAACTTTTCATGGTATCCAAGGTGCATCTTTAACCACTGGTTTCTCTCACTTCTTTTTTCAAGGGTATAGAGTATAACATTGTAAAGAGTTAAATTGTTCAAAAACAAGAAAGATATGATAATTTTTTAACCACATATACTAAGTTAATTTACAATAAAAACAAATTAGGATTCTCTGACTCCAATCTAGCTGCAGTAATTTGATAAAATTTTGGGATAGTTACAAAAGGTTATCTTGATTTTTTCCTTTGGTGTTAATATGGTCCTCAGGTATTTCGTGCTTCAAATATTACTGTTGATATGGATCTCGTGCGCCAAGTTGAGGCCAAGTATCCTGCTCTCCTTTTCAAGCAGCAACTAACAGCTTTTGTGGAAGGCTTATATGGAATGATCCGAGACAATGTGAAGAAAGAAATATCATCAGTAGTCTCACTAGTCATTCAGGTTACCCCATCTATCGAAAGTCATCCTCAGGTTAAATATCAATTCATATTTTTGACTGTTCCAGCAGGATTAGTACAATTTTCAAAACAAGCACAACCTATATTGGCAATCTAGATTCACCAAGTTCTAATTGCAAGTACTACATCTGATCAAAAATAATTGATGCTTTTGACTTTTGTGGTCTTCAAGGTGCAACTTTGACCAGTATTTTTCTTGGAGAATATAGTTATAGTATCTAATAGACGTATGATATTATGGAAAGTGTTTTTCAAGGCAACATGATTTTTACATATTCATATTAAATATTTTGAAAGCTATTGACGGTGAAAAGTTTGACCGGATTTTGGTCAGAGTGTCTTGTGACTAAAGGAAGTGGCATGATTAGAATAGTGCTGATTTTAACTTACCTAGACCAACTCTCACTATTAGCGTTCATTCAGTAACTTGCCGTTACCACTGGCATGCTGAACACCCCGTGAGTGATCTGTGAAGACATTAGGATATTCCTTCTACCATGCATATCTTCTTGCTGTTATGAGGTTCTGCTAGCTGTTGATTAGGCTGTCATTTTTTAACTTGTGTGTTACTTCTATACCCGTGCTCTATTTCCGGCCATTATTTGTTGTTGCTAGTCTAGTCCCAATTCTTATATATATCCTTATTGATTCTCAAGGCACCAAGAAGTGCAAAAGCGGGTTTGATTACAGATCAAGGTAGCTATTGGCAGATGATAGTCAACCATTTGAATGACCTCTTGAAAGTTTTGCAAGAAAATTGTGTAAGTTTTATCTGTGTTACTTGCATTGCATTAGGTTACATGGTGTTCTGACTTCTAATCATTATGCTGAAATTCTAGGTACCGACAATTTTTGCACGGAAGATCTTTACACAGATCTTCTCGTTTATTAACGCTCAACTCTTGAATAGGTAGGGTTTGTGGATCTATAATTCAGCCTGGCATAGTTTTTCTGTTTCCAGCACTAATGTTTTCTTCTCCTGTAACTACGTTCTAGTCTTCTCGTGCGGCGAGAGTGCTGTTCTTTTAGCAATGGGGAATATGTGAAACAAGGGCTGGATGAACTCGAGTCATGGTGCACACAGGCCAAGCCAGAGGTAAATGAAATTCTATGCCTTGAAATTCTAAAGGTGGAGCAAATGGACCCCTGTCTTTTTCTTCCTGTCATGTACTTCGTGAAATGTTTACAAGCCAACATAAACAGTTTTTATTTTGTAGTAGTACTTGCTAGGTTTTTAGATACTTTGGTTTTTCATAATAAAGGCAGAATAGTGTTTCGTTACAAATTAAAGGCATTAAAATGATAGTGCAGTTGCAGTATTATTATCTCCCATTTATTTTTCTTTTTCACTAACTCGCAAGCACTAACAGTATGCAGGATCTGCATGGGATGAACTTAAGCACATATGCCAAGCTGTTGGTTTCTTGGTATGTAGCTTCGGCCACACAGCTTTTGTTTTTATTTATATGCCTTATCATGGAGATAATTACTATACCTTTTTTTCTGTTGGCTCGCACGCAGGTCATTTTCAAAAAGTTCAGGATCTCATATGATGAGATCATCAATGATCTGTGCCCAGTAAGCCTCCAACACACAGAAATTGAACGCATACTGGCTAGGGGAAAAATGGTGTGCTTAATCATATATTTGCATTGCGTTGATGCAGGTATTGAGTGTTCAGCAGATTTACAAAATATGCACGCAGTACTGGGATGACAAATACAATACGGAGAGTGTATCTGAGGAGGTCCTTGATGAGATGAGAAAAGTGGTGAACGAGGGAAGTGGCCAGCAGGGCGCTCCGCCGGACTCTAGTACATTCTTACTAGATGAGGAAATAAGGTATTATTCTTTTTCTTTTTGGGTATTAGTACTTAGTTGATCATTAATTTGGGTATGTACAGCATGCCTCTATCGCTGGAGGAGATCGCAAGCTCTATGGACGCCAAGGAATTTCAGAACGTGAGCCCACCGCAACAACTCCTTGAGAACGCGGCTTTCCAGTTCTTGAGAAGCTGAGAATGAAGGAAGGCCTCCCTACAAAGCATACATACATAGGTAGTTAACTTTTCTAGAAGGAAAGAAATTGAAAAGGAAATGGCCTTAATTATTAGGTGGTGTAGATTATATTATTACAGTATCAGATAGTAGGTAGATGCATGTAGCCACTAGCTAGCTTTGGAATCTGCTGGCTTTGTTTCTGATCTTGCTTGCATTGCTTCCCTCCTTGTAATTATTAGTTGCTTATTCATTCTTCATTATTCACTTGATGGTGATGATGATGATTAGGTGTTGTTGTAGTAGCTGCTTAGCTCGAAATACTAGCAAGATACATTACATTTTTTTTTTTGCGGGGGAGCAAGATATACATTACATGGATCATGGCAGACTGACTATGAGAGACAGCAGGCAGCAGCAGGCTGAAGCGCAGATGGGCCGTGGAGGCCCTTGTCGTTGTAGTGGCCCAAGGTACTCTGAATCCTGCAAGGTCACGCGTACCAGGAGGAGTCAAGCAAGGAGCTAGCTCCTCATCATCAGAAAAAAAAAAGCAAGAAGAGTCGTGCCATTTCAATTTTCAGGGCACGAGCTACAAAAAATTAAACTAACTTTTCCGTACGTATTGGTACGGTAGGCTAGTCATTATTTAATTTCAAAAAAAATGCTAGGGGTGGTGGTTTTCGGAACACGACACGTGTGCGAATTAGTGGATGCAGAAGCATACTTGTAAAGCTAATAAAATCTCATTTAAGTAATTTGTCCCTGCATTGCCATTTTGTAATTTGTCCCTGCATTGCCATTTCGGAACACGACACGTGTGCGAATAACTAACTTTTAGAATGGCACCTACATATTTGCCACCGGAGAGAAGTTTTACCAACACATTTGCCATTTTGTCCGACGTGGCATGCCAAATCACCCATCCACGCTGGAATAGCGACGCGAAATGACTCCCGTGCCCCTGGCCTCATCCTTCTATCCCCGCAACGCGTCCCGACCCGAGCCAGGCCAACCATTCCCTTCCCCACCCCCTCTCGAACCCTAGCTGGACCCCGAGGTAGCGGCGGCGACTATGACGGCGGCGCCCGTGTCAGATCAAAGGTAAGTGCTCCATGCTTCCTCCAAGAATGGTTCTGGATTGCCTTGGGCTCCCCTAATTTGCATTCTTTCACTGTTGTAGGCTGGTGTTCAAGTAGATGCTTGGTTCTTGTTGTTCTTAAACATGGAGCCTAGTGATTGCCCTCCATGGTAAGCTCAGTTGAACTCATTGCACCGCATATGCATGTCTATGGGGTTAGGCATTTCTAACTTCAAAATTGTTTTATTATTTATGATTATGTCAGGATTGATCCTGGCAATGCTTTTAGAATAGTGGTTAAATTTGAAAAATTTAAGGCAATTCTGGAGTACTCTGGAGTTTAGATATGGGTGAGCAATGGCATGATCTGTGGATTGATAGATGCAGTGGGTACAATCTTAATTCATTTGTTACTGACATGGTAGGTAAGATTATTTGGGGTCCTTCTCAGACACTTGCTGTGTGGGTAGTTGATACTGACGGTGGTGCTGAATGGAAGATCAGAAGGAATGAGCACTTTGAGAAGATGATTAGGTCCAGATTTCATGATAGGTTGGCTAATGTTGTAGTGGAAGTAGTTGAAAAGGGCTATCGATAGGATGAAGAGTAACAAGCTTGGGAAACTAGAGGTGGATCTATGGCCCGTTCTGGTGTCACCAGCCAAGCACAACCTGTACCTACTTTTGCTGAAAGCGTAGGAGAGACATTTAGTTCTAATGCAGGGGCAGATCAGACAGTTCAGGAAGTTTCGGTAACCAAGATTCTTGATTGGGACTCTCTGATTCTCCCTGAGCCTGGTTGATGAGGAAAGAGTGCTTGAGGCTATGGGTTTCAAAGATGCAGATGAGAGAGCAGAACAAGCAGCAAGAACAGAATATCCCATTTCAGTCACTCCAGAAGAAACGCAACAGGACATGACAGATGTAGGCTGTAGTGTGGATGATAGTGATCCTACTGAACCTGTTATGGATTCAGATATGGATAATCCAGAAATGTATGTTAGCACAAGCTATCCTTCTATGGTTGATTTCAGACTAGCAAAGTAGAAATTAGGTAGCATGCCATTGTCAATGAATTTGAGTTAGGCACTAAGAAGTCTGACAAGTCCAGATTCAGGGGCTTTTGCAAGGCTACTGGATGCCCCTAGGTTATTAGGGCTAAGACATAAAAAGATGGTTGCGTGAGGGAGCAGTGCGCGGTCGGTCGGAGCGGGGCGGCGGCCGACGAGCGTGGTGCAGCTTTTTTTTATTTGTTTTCAAAAATTTTTAGTCTAATGGACCCCTTTTATCTTGAAAAATTAATTTTGTTGTGTTGATCAGGTAAGAATCCTTCAGGGTCGGGTTCACTTTTCAAGGACTTGTTGGCCCTTTCTCCATAACATTCTGATAGATTTCTTCTTTCCCCGTAAGTGACTATCTCTAACACCCTGAACCACTACTTCATTTTTTTTCTTTTTGGTCTTTCTAGGATGGCACTTGGAGGGCATGTTACTGTTTTGTATGCATGCCTTGGTTCGAAGTTCACCATACTAGACAATGTTGGATACTATTGAACTCTAGGACGCTTTTAACTGTGAATGAGGATTTGAAGATCCTGTCTGATTCAGTTGGGGTACCCTGCACTAAAATGTTGGCTCCAGACATTTTAAATCCATCTGTACGGCCTACTAGGTATTAGAAATATTATAATCTTGTTAGATTACATGATTTATAGTTACGGCCTCGCTCGTGACCCTCCCCGTGGTCGTCCCTCCAATGGATTACGGCCCTCCGATCAATAGTATGATTTTGATTTGGTATTGCAATCATGCTCCAAAAGTCTCTAGCTAACCTTATTCTTTTGGACCTTGTCAGACTCGTCCTGTATCCTGCACTTGTCTCGATGATAAGTTCAGAAAGCAAAGTTTTTTAGATGGATTAGTTTTTCTATTACAACATGCTGGAATTCATTTCAAATTCAGATGTGCTTAGGAAAACAGCTACTTAAATATAACAAAAGCAATTCTAGCACTCTTCATGTCTTTTTGAACAATCCAAGTGTATTTATTTCTTGATCTTCAAAAGTCTTATCATTAATTGTACTTGGTATTTTGAGATGTACCATCCGTAGCAACACATGGGCACGATCGTGCTACGAATCCACTAATGAATCACCTCCCTCCTAACCTGTCAACAACAGTTGAAAATGCCCGCCGGAGTAGACGACCTCCAATTGGGATTACGATGGATGGGTGACCATCAAGGGAAGGGAATGCAACAAATAGTCAAACAGCAGGACCAAGCTAACCGCAGCACGTGCGGGCGGGTTGGGTAGCTACTACCTAATTTCATCAACATGATCCCAATATATATATGGAATACTCCATAGACTGCATGTAGCAGCAGCTACCCATCATCGATCCTTACGAACAATGGCGGCGGCGCCTGATGATGATGCCGCCGGCGGCAGCAGCAGCCGCCTCCGCCTCCGCGTGGTGGACACCACCCTGGTGACGCCCGCTGGTCCCGCACTGCCGCCGCTCTCCCTCCCGCTAACCTTCTTTGACGTCAAGTGGCTCCACCTCCCCCCCGTCGAGCGCGTCTTCTTCTACCGCCTCTCCTCCCCGGAGGCGGCCAACGTCGACACCATCCTCGCCGCCTTCAAGGACTCTCTGTCCCAGGCTCTCCGCGTCTTCTACCCGCTGGCCGGGCACATCGTCCTCCCGGTGGCGAGCCGCCACGAGCTCGTGTACCGCCCGGGCGACGCCGTCCCCTTCACCACTGCCGAATACGACCTGGACATGGATGACCTCGTCTCCTACGACGACCCCGTCAGCGTGAGGAGGTTGGCCCCGCTCGTGCCGCAGCTGCCCAAGGGCCGCGCCGTGCTCGCCGTGCAGGCCACTCTCTTGCTCCGCCGCCGGAGCCTCGCCCTTGGCGTCACCGTCCACCACTCCGCCTGCGACGGCGCCAGCTCCACGCACTTCCTCCACACCTGGGCCGCAGCGGCGCGCGCCGGAGCGCCACCGCCGCCGCCCCCGGTCATCGTCGACCGCATCCCGGACTCCAGGGGCCTCTACGACATCTACCTCAAAAGCCTGCCGCCGATCATCTCCGACGACGCCTTCGAGTTCGTCAGCAAGCCGCCCAGCTCCTTCGAGGACAGGCTCCTGGCAACGTTCACGCTGCCCCGGAGCCTGCAGGAGAGCATCAAGGGCGTCGTCGCCAGCGAGGCGGCGCGACGCGGCATCACGCCGCCACGGTGCTCGTCCATGCTCGCCACCTACGCCTTCATCTGGTCCTGCTACTGCCGAAGCCGCAGCGGCAGTGGCAGCAAAACCACCAGCTACTTCCTCTTCTCCGTGGATCATCGCGCTCGGCTGATGAAGTCGGCCGTCCCAGCCACCTACTTTGGCAACTGCCTCTGCCCGGCCATCGCCGCCGCGCCGGAGGAGGAAGTGGCGGCCGCGGGCATTGCCGGCCTGCTGGCGGCCTGCGCGGCGGTGGCGGCGGCGTTGGAGGAGGAGGTGCGCGAGGGGGCGCAGGACACGTGGCACGCCTGCGTGGACCGAGTCAAACAGGCCGTGGCCAGCGGGTCCCTCCTGTCCGTGGCCGGCTCGCCCAGGTTCCGACTCTACGACGTCGACTTTGGCTTGGGCCGGCCGGCCAAGGTGGAGATGGTGTCGGCGGCCAAGAGCGGCGCCATGCCGATCGCCGAGGCACGCGTCGGCGGCGGCGTCGAGGTGGGCGTCTCTCTGCCGGCGGCCGACGGTGCCATGGAGCGGTTCCAAAAGAGTTTCGCCGACGGCATCGCCTGCCTCTCTCTCTGCGACTAGTAGTAATTAATAATCACTGATTTCCCAGGCGTTCCGTTTCCAAATCCAAATGAAATAAAAAATGCAGTTTCCAAATAATCACTGATTCCCCGGGCGTTCCGTTTGCCTGATGATTTGCATCTAATCGTTCATCATACTACTCGTTCCTAGATTTTAATTTCTCCCCCACCATCACCACCACCTCGTTGCATTTTTTAGCAGGAAATAGCCAAATTCCATTCTTAATACAAGGCCGCAGGTTAAGGATAAGGGAATCTGATTTATGATACATGCCTGGAGCTATTGTGATACAACCCAGATTACTTTTCTTTATTTACTGATGAGTGTTCATCAACGGAGAGAGATCCTACTAAACCCTACTCAGTACAGGTTTAGGGATGCAAACTTTTTCACACTCAAACACAGACCACGACTTCTTGAAAATGAGCTTAGGCAACTTCTCACCTAGTTGACTAGTCACATCTTTATCTGCTGGCTTCCCTCTCTCCATTCCTCCTTCGGCTTTGAAGTAGACATTGAAAGCATTTTAAGCCTAATTAATCTATGATTAGCACACATTTACTGTAGTATCACATTGTCAAATCATGGACTAATTAGTCTTCATCTGTGCAATTAATTTTGTAATTAGTCTATATTTAATACTTCTAATTAGTATCTAAACATTTGATGTGACATGGACTAAACTTTAATCCGTGGAACCAAACACAGGTACATTGAGGTTGGCATGAGAGCTACACAAATAATCATCATCCTTTTAACCTTTTAATCATTCATTCATTCATTCCTTACCAATCATCCATCACTTAACTTATACTCCACTAGTCAGTACACATCTATCGCGCTTCCGCGGCGCAACAAATAAGGCGAGAATTAAAGGAAAACACACACAAGAACAACAACAAGAAAAATTAAAATTGAAATGTGTGTATACTTGTTGTCGCATCACATGGGCAGCAGGTACTGAAATTCGTAGTCGAATGGAATGACATCCACCACCTCCTCCATGTTGATGAGATGGTGGGTGTGCCCCCTCAGGCTCAGGCACTCCACCATGGATTTCCTCAGCGACCACGACGTCGGCAGCTGCTCGCAGATCCACCGGAGCAGCGACTCCATGTCCTTTGCAAAGTCATGCATGCTAGAGTGTATCAGGCTCGGGATCAGCAGCCGCCTCGTCGACGTCACCACCAGCGATGCCTGCAGGTACTCCAGCTTCGCCTTCTCGAGATCCATGGCGACGCGATCGGCTTTGTAGATCCGGAGCTGCTCATCATCAATTTTTATATTAAAATTGCAGGAGGCATTTGCAGCATGGCTAATTCGTACTAGCTAGTATACAATCACTTACTGCTGGAGATGATCTGATGCCGCAGCACAGTGCAAACAGAATGTTAGGCTCTGAGCTCTTGAGTCCATAGAGCTCCCTCACCTGCTGCTCTTCCACGTCCACATCGCATTTCCAGAATTCCTGTTCATCAGGTCAGATGTTACTGTACTGTTTGCATCATTGCAGGTGCCTCTGATGATGACTCACTTCTTTCACACTTGACGGCTGCCTCAAGATGAAATTCTCGATCACCAGGGCGTTGAACTTCTGGCCTGACACGTTGATCGTGGCCTTGTTCTTGAGTGCAAGCAACTTTTCCGAGTTTGAGGGCAAGCCATGCTGCAGGATGCCCTGTAACGACACAATATTTATACAGTAGTAATAATTAAAATGGATATAACATGGATGGTGAGGTACCGAGGTAGCAGCAGCTAGCCCATACAAGTCGAACAGTAGTATAAAGTAGTATTGAGTACCGTAAAAAAACCTCGGAAATTACGTACATGCATGATGCAGGTGTTGTAGGCGTTGAGCCAGAATGCCAGCTTCTGCTGGTGGTTGAGGAACCGTAGATCCACCTGCTGCAGCGCCTCTAGCATCCCCCTGAGCTTGGTGAGCAGGGGGGAGCTGGAGAATCCTCTGAGGTCCAAGGAGGAGCTGGAGGTGAACCTGACGAGATTCTTGTAAGGGCCAATGTCCCTGACAATGGCGTCCTGGATGGCAAAGATGCCGTAGTGGTCCTGCTGCCCCCTGTCCTTGTCCTTGTCCTTGGCGGCGGCGGCGGCGGCGACGTTGAGGCCGGTGTCGATCCTGAAGCTGAAGCTGGTGGCGAGGTTGCCGGACTTGTCCATGTCGGCTACCCGTGATGACCTGAGCAGCCTGATGAAGATGCAGATGAGGCACTTGACGATCCTCTCGGACAGCTTGTTGGGATTGACGCTCTGCTTGCTGCTTATGGGCAGCTCGTGGAGGATCGTCGTCTTTGCTGGCTGCTGCTGCTTGTCAAGCGAATGCCTGCTTCTGGTTGGCGGCGGCGGCAGGGCGAAGTTGATGCTGTTCTGCTTGGGGCTGCTGCCCATTGGGGTGGCCACATGCTTGTCCATGGCCGCCATGGCCTGGCTGATGAAGAACATGGACTTGTTGAGGTGGTTGTTGTTGCCGGCGGCGGAGGGACGAGGGGATTTGCTGTTGGTTGTCGGCGGCGGCGCGTCCGGTTCCGGTGGTGGCATGGTCATGCCGCCTCTGCCTCCCTGCTTCATGGTCTTGATCTGGTCCTCGAGCCTGGCGATCTCTTCCTCCACCAGCAGCAGCTCGGCGAGCAGCTCCTTGGCCTTGGCGGGGATGAAGGCCGGGATGCTCAGGACGGCGGACCGCGCCGAGCTGGGCTGCAGAGCACGCTCCAGGATCTGGTGCACCGTCTGCTCGTCGGAGAGCTGCTTCTGCAGGTCGGCGACCTCCTGCTCCAGAGCCTGCCGCCGGCGGTGCTGCGTCATGGCGCTGCCCCGAGTCCGCTGCGACTGCAAATTAACAAAATGTTATCCATGCTACCTGCTAATTGATCCATTATAAAGCAGGCAGGCAAATGGAGTTCACCACAGGCGGAGGGCGGTGGTCGGCGACGGCGACGGCGACAGACTCTTGAGGTTGAGCGTTGTAAGCAGCAGCGTGCTGCGACACCCGGGCGACCATGTACTCCATCGGCGCCGGCCCTAGCGACGCAATCTGCCGCCGATCGATCAGCTCGGAGAATATGAAGGAGCAGGATGCTGATGGAGACTGAAAGATGGAGGAGTATGTAGGATAGGAAAGGTTGGGAGGGAGCTGTCGGCGATGCTGCTGCTGCTGGTAGAGGATCGGAGGACCAGCAGCAAGCTACTAAGCAGGTAAGGAAGGTAACCGCCGGCCCATCATATCGTATCATATATATACCCACCGACGACGACGTCGATCGCCATTACTGAGCTTTCGCGTGGTGCGTGCAACAAGTGATCGAGCTAGTGCCTTGGTTGGTCGCTCGCTCCATGTCCATGCCACGTCACACACGCAGAGAGAGAGAGAGAGAGATGGAGGATTACATCGAGTAACCGTTACGCACGTTAGGTCGTTGGTTGCCAAAGCAAAGCACCGTCAGGTAAGCTCGCTTCAGACCCAATATAATGGATCAAGTGACCCGTCAGGTATGGTCCGCCTACCGCCACCACTACCACAGCAGTGGTTACCTGCTCTCTCTTTCTTTTTGTCTTGCCTTGTAATCTAGGCAAATTAATAATTAGCACCACACACCTATCCATCTAGACAAACTATTAATCGTCAGGACATGAATCAGGTGATGCGTCTAATGTACTCCCTCGCTCCATCCCAGACTATACTATACTATGTATGTACCGATACAACTTATGATTTTGAGACCGATGGATTATACTACTCCTATATCCATCTTGAGTGCAACCCAATTAAGGACCTTAGCTAGCTGCTTGTTGGCAATCCATAAGAAAAACTACTTCTTCATTACTTAAAGAAAAATAGTACTTGAGTTATGTGTATACCTGGAAGCACTACATTGATGTGAAAAAGGGAGGGACAAATTGAATTCCTTCATTATCTCCTATTCAACTCGTGTCTTTCAACTACAGTTCGAGGGATGGTTAACCAAGTTTCCAACTCTTAACAAAGCTTCTCCCTTTTCCTTAACAGAACAGAAAGCAAAGCAGGCTACTACACTAGGTACAAACGGAACAGCAGGCCAATGAAGCACTGCAAAATGAATCGGGCTTCTTTTTTCAGCCCGGCCCACAATGCTCAGCTCTAGCCCTAGATATGCCCTCTGAAGTTAGAAGAATGTTTTGGTGTTCACTTCTTCTAAACAAAAGTAGGGAATGGATGAATGTTTTGACTCCATTTTGTCACAGTAAATGCTAAACCTCCTGCTCATGTAGAGCGTTCAACTCCGTGGTTCACGGTTTGCTACAAGAAGTTGTTTGCCTAAATCACAGATACAGACATAGTCTAGCAGTGGCAGATTATTCACCCTAATCAGATCGTGTATTGGAACCCTTGCACGGTTTTCTCTGGTTTGGTAGCTGTTCAGCGCAATAAAAAACCGCTCCTTTCATCGGTAAAACAGTGATTTTGATATTTTTCTTTCAACTATTTACTTGCAGGAGTGTTCTTTACTCATAAAAGAGAGCATCGGCTTGCTGTTCTAATAACTTGGAGTAATAAAAATGGGGCTCCATTTATCTGGGGAAAAAGCTTATAGTGTGTAGTATATTTGACTATTTGTACTCACTGGATCATTGCTTGCAATATCAAGCCCTCTAAAAGAAGAGAAGTTGTTACCATGTTATTTAGCACAAATATAAATGGTCATTTTACATTGATTTCTATTTTAAAACTACAGTACTCCCTTCGTTTCAAGTCGTTTTGATCTTTTTAGATACATAGTGTATCTAGGCATCATTTGTATCTAAGTACATTAAAAAAATCAAAAAGTTAAAATAACTTACAATTTGAAACTGAGGGAGTAGTACTTAATTGGTCAGCTGTATACTATGGATAAATATGTATTGTATGAGCACCTATGTTTTTGTTCGTCACAAAATCAATCCATGTGGCCATGAGTGTTGGTAATTGAGGGTCCATCCATTTGGTACGGCTCCGGACCCTCCTGTGAATCAGTTTTTTTTTTCTCTGAACGTTTGCAAAACAGTTTTTTTTCCCCTTCGCGATTGCTGTGAGCCCTACCGAAGGGTCAGGCCCCTGAAGACGAGGAAATAAAGAAGAGACGGCCGCGGCGGGCGAGGGGTTCAAGAAAGTCGGCTTGGGGGCGGGGTCCGGTCGCCGCCGGCCAGTCGGCCACAACCGCCCCACCCCCTAGAACCCAGAAGGAAGGCGTCAACCCACCCGGCGCGCCTGGATTGGACAGACCGGCCGTCAAAAAGTCCCTTGGACGGCCACCGTGGAAGACGCCGACGTGTCAACGGGTGGATATCTGAGGTGAGGGAAGGGGATTCGATTCGATTCGATTCCGCCGCGAGGCTATTCCCCTTCCCCTTCCCCTTCCTCTTCCCTCCTGCATGATAGCGAATCAGCGATAGCAATCCTCTACACGGCATTTGGCTTTGATTCGAGTTGAAGGCTGCTCCTTGAGGGAGGCGGCGGCGGAGGTCAGGTCGGCAGGTCCCCCATCACCTTCCCGTCGCATCGCATCAGATCAGTTTGAAGGCGACATCCGGTACTTTCCTTGCTTATCCCACAAGCAAGTAAATCATCTTGTTCCGATTCCAACACCATCCCCGTCCGTTCCATTGATTTCCGTTTCAAACTCTATCTGTTTTTCATCTCGGATTTGTTATTTATTTACATATTTCTACTGTTCTGTAGGAAACAATCGCAATTCCTTGTTATCTCCACCAGAAGAAGAACACCAACAAGGGAGGAACCATGGTTTTCTACGACCATGACCCGGATATCACCCGATGGGGCCTTCACCTCCTCCTCCCCGCTGCACATGGATGCTCTGCCCATCATCACACCCAAACCACCGCCACTACACCTTATACCGCCTACACTCCGCAGCATCCCAGCTCCAGCTCCGCTGAGATCAAGGTTGAGCATGTCCCTCACTGCAGCGATGATGCCGTTGACAACGACGAGATCATCGCGCAGGCCCTGCAGGAGGAGCTGTCCCACGTCGCCCTTGCAGAAGCATCCGGAGCGTCATCCTCCCATGACGACAACCATTCCGCTGTTCTCACGCAACACTGGTTCCGCCCACGCACCATCCATGTAGCATCAGGTACACATCTCATTCGTCGTCCCCAAAATCGATGCATCAGAATACATGTAGCTGTCTTCTGTCTTACTGTTCGCTATTTCTATCTGCAGCTTCTCAAGAGGCGGAGACCAGGGAGGAACCTTTTAGTTCATGCTCAAGCCCTGGGGATGACAATGTCCAACATGGCGAGGCTTGCTTGATAGACCTCATGGATGACTTCTCTGTCATTGATGGTGAAGTTGGCAAAAGATTGAATGACATGGTTCCTGTTCCTGTAAGTTCACTTCCTCGTACGTAATGTTACATCTACTAATATCAGCGTTCTTAACGGCTTGTTCCTTTTCCTATCGCAGCATGTCCCCAAGACAAATGGAGAGATTCCTTCTGTTGATGAAGCTGTTTCAGATCATCAAAGACTCCTTGACAGGTAAACCACACTTTTGTGTATGTGTCGCCAGTAATCACCATGCAAATAAGCCATACTCCAGCAGACAAACTTGAAAAATGTTCCCAGTACAACTTGTTTTTTTTTTAAAATTCACTCTTGTATTTTTTTGGCCTCTGTATGTGGACATAACTGTTTACCTCATAAATAACCTATTCATTACAAATGACCTACGCTACATCAGTACTATGATAGTTTGCTGTTTGACTCAAATGCAATTTCATCATCTTCTTTTTTTAAAAAAAAGATTGGTGCTGTATGGCTTGGTTGAGCTGAAGGTTAACGGAGATGGGAATTGTCAGGTTTGTGTACATGATCCATCTTTCCCCTTTTGCATGATGGCATATCATGATATTGAACTATTGATTTATTTGTATGGTCTGGTCTCTGTTCTCTATGGCAGTTTCGAGCATTGTCAGATCAATTTTACCGCACTCCTGAACATCACAGATTTGTTCGCCAGCAAGTGCTGAAGCAGGTTGGTATTGTGAAAATGACTTGTTAACTGTCATGGGCAATTTAGTTGCATTTCAGCCACCCCTGACATGCATTTCATGGGCAAATGCTTACACATTCACTTGTTAACTGTCATTCTTCAATGTTGGGATTTCCATGTATTCCCTCTGAGCCCCTTGTACTCTCTTGGCAGCTTGAATTGCATCCTGAGTTTTATGCGGGATATGTCCCTATGGATTACAGGGAATATCTCAAAAAGATGTCAAAGTGGGTATTTTCTCTGCTCTCTATTTATAACAAGATGTTTAGTTTGTACTTTAAATACATGTCCTCATTTCGTCATGCGTAAACAATGCAACCAGGAGTGGAGAGTGGGGTGACCACGTTACATTGCAGGCTGCTGCAGACTCGGTAAACTTCATGTATCTTGAACTTTCGATGTTCTACTAGTGAATGCCGACCCTGTATAAGCAATATAATAACTCCTGATTTTAGCAATGTTATGAGTGGCTAATGAATGTTGCTGTAGCGGAAGGATATCCCAAAAAACATATATTTTCGATGCATTCAAAATTGGCAATAGGTCCTGCCAAACAAACGATGATCCACAGCTCCTGCTTCTGTGCTTGGTTGGGCTTTATGTCCAACGTTCCAGTCTTATGTAATCTCTAGTGTTCTTTTATGATTTGGTTTCTTCTGTTAGCATGCTGTTTCAGCTTAAGGTTTTCGAGCTGATCGGTTGGACACTGTTAGAAATTGCATTGCATTTCTATGGTTAAAAACTGGGAGTGCTGCTTTTCTTTTTCTTTCAATCGGACTACAAATCTATTTTGAGATGAGTGCGTGTGTGTGCCCTTTCTTTCTTTTTTATGTTTTACCAGACCTTTTTTTGGATCGTTTGAAACTCAAAAGTGCTGCGTTGCCTATTTGCAGTATGGTGTGAAGGTTTTCATCCTGACATCATTTAAAGATACATGCTACATTGAAATCCTTCCTGTTGTCGAGAAGTCAAGAAGAGGTAGCTAGTGTTTCCTCGTCGATTCAAAGATACATGATAGTACATTATTATTAGGATTCTAAAGTCTGCTGTGTGCTACGAATTGTGCAGTGATATGCTTGAGTTTTTGGGCTGAGGTGCACTACAATTCGATATACCCGGAAGGAGAAGGTACTTGATATTTTGGGTCATGCATGCTTATTTATTCGGTGCGGCCTTTGATTCCATTGCCACCTGTTGGTGCAGAGTTGCCCATTACGGAGAAGAAGAGGAGGAGTTGGTGGCCCTTCTAGCAGCATATATAGAAGAGTTGCCAGGAAGAAGATTATATGGAGCAGCTAACCATCATACGTTGGTTTTCCCTCGTCGGATTTTGTGGTCTTGACTGACGACGATGGATCGATGGGGTGGTTTCCCGATAGGGCATGTAGATACATACATACATACTACTGCCACCAGTATCTGTACAGACATAGGGTTGATTAGCACAACAGACATTTATTCATTCATTCTTCTGTTCTTTGTGGATACTAGATCAGACTGTAGTTACTTGGTTGGATCTCCAGCACTGACTGTCATGTTAGGAGAAGAAAAGGAAAATTGAGACTTGAGCTCCAGCGTCGTGTCCACAGACTAAATAGGAGGATTAAACTAATTATAAAACTACATGAAGGTCAATTTGCGAGACGAATCTATTAAGTCTAATTAGTCCATGATTTGAGAGTGTAAAGCTACAGTAAATATGTGCCAATCATGAATTAATGCTGCGATGGAGCATTGGAGGAAGAAATTTGCTCAATTGTCATTGAGAAAAAATCTATATTGTACTAATTACATATATCTATAAAGATATAAATCGATGATGCCAATTTGTAATTTGGTATTTTTCGAATGCAAACAGTTTTAGTCAATTAATTAATCTAGAAACAACAGTGCTGGCCTGTTGCAAAGAAAAGGGGCTGGAACGTTCTAGAAAGAAACCGGCCTCTCGCCCGCCTTCTTTTCTACGCCAACGCCGCCTGCTACCAACCCAACCCAACCCAACCCACCCCCCACCTTTCGCTGCCGCCGCCGCAAAACCCTAGCTAGACCCCAGGCAGGCATGGCCACCATCCCCACCACCGATTCCGCCCTCCTCCTCGGCTCATCCGCTCTCCACAGGGCCTCCAGGACCAGGAGGGCCTCGGCGGCCAGGCTGCCCGCCCGCCGTCGCCCGCAGGCCGTGGTCCGCGCCTCCGCCAAGGAGATCGCCTTCGACCAGAACTCCAGAGCCTCCCTCCAGGCCGGCGTCGAGAAGCTCGCCGCCGCAGTCGGCGTCACCCTCGGCCCAAGAGGTCTCTCCCTTCTCCTCTCTCTGCGTTCCATCTATCTACCTTACCTCCGATTTTTTGATTCGTGGACCGGAATGGATTACTTCTTAGGTCGCCTAGTTATCCTATGACCCATGCCTTGAATTCTAGTTTCATGCTTTGGTAAATGTCTGATTTACCACATGCTCTGCTATGCTAGTTGGGCGACTGTGTGTCGCGTGTTGCTGCCTGCAGCCAACTAAGCCATGTTTACACAGGCCCTCTTTATAAATAAATCTATACTACTACCAGCATATAGTAACAAATGGGAATAACCCTACCAGATTTAGCCGCGACACGCGGATGTGACACTATCCCTTTACCTGCGACTCGGGATGTTCGCTTTTTTGGATATGTGTATATAGGTTTCTATTTCTATAACCGGCGTCGTTGTGCGCCAAAAATCCTTGGCTGATGTTGACTTTCTTTATGTACCCTTCTATGTCTGCAGGAAGGAATGTTGTCTTGGATGAGTTTGGAACACCAAAAGTGGTCAATGATGGAGTTACCATTGCTCGTGCTATTGAGCTCGCTGATCCCATGGAGAATGCTGGTGCCGCATTGATCCGTGAAGTAAGCATCATTCTCTCTAAATGCATTTTGCTTTATCTTGTTTGTTTCCTGCATTTGAGTAACTCGTTCACCACATACTTCTTATGCATTTATCTACCAAATCAAAGGTTGCTAGCAAGACAAATGACTCGGCTGGTGATGGGACCACAACTGCATCCGTTCTCGCCAGGGAGATCATAAGATTGGGCATGTTGAGCGTTACTTCTGGGGCAAACCCGGTGTCTGTTAAGAAGGGCATTGATAAGACTGTTCAAAAACTGGTGGAGGAACTTGAGAAGAAGTCCAGGCCCGTGAAGGGTGGCGGGGATATTAAAGGTTACGTCTTGGCTCTTCTGTTAGTAATGGGTCTGATATCTCTGCAAAAAGGCATGCTTCGTATAACATTGATGCTCTTTTTTTTTTCAGCTGTTGCTGCTATATCAGCTGGAAATGATGAATTTGTTGGGACCATGATCGCCGAAGCTATTGACAAGGTTGGTCCTGATGGTGTGCTCTCAATCGAGTCTTCGTCATCTTTCGAGACCACAGTTGAAGTTGAAGAAGGGATGGAGGTATCAAGGCTGGCTATGATTGCTCCTCTGCTGATACCATTCTCTGTTTTGTGATATGTACAGCTGTCATTCTTGATTCTGAATTACTTCCCCGCTTCTCCCATATGTGCAGCTTGACAGAGGATATATCTCCCCTCAGTTTGTCACCAACCCTGAGAAATCAACTGTGGAGTTTGAAAATGCTCGAATTCTCGTCACTGACCAGAAGATATCATCGATAAAGGAAATCCTTCCTTTGTTGGAGCAAACTACACAGTTAAGAGCACCACTTCTTATAATTGCAGAGGATGTAAGTGGTGAGGCATTGGCAACTTTAGTTGTCAACAAGCTTAGAGGAATCCTAAATGTGGCTGCAATCAAAGCTCCTGGTTTTGGTGAGAGGCGCAAAGCACTTCTTCAAGATATTGCTATTGTTACAGGTAACGTACTACTTTTCTTCTAAGTGTACTTGGACCTTGGTTGGTTTTCACATGGTGTTTGTCTTTGTTAACCAAAATCCCAGCCCTATGTGTTGATTACTCATACTACCTTGATACATTGTTTACATTCATATATTTGTGCTTGTTTAGTCGACGTGAGATGAGGCCTGCCTTATGTTTCCTGCTTCAATTTATATGCACCTTCCTTCTGTACCAGAATATGGTAATGTTCAATGTATTCGTTGCCCTCTAGCTGGCCAAAGATGAAATATCTAATGCATTCTTTTTGGTTGTAAAATGAACTGATTGGAGCTAGCGAAATACCACATACATATAATTTCTAACTTGACCCTGGAAGATCAATACTATGGCTGGCTGATGTGTTGCTGCCTTTTTGTCTTTTCCTGTCTTTGTTCAGGTGCTGAATATCAATCCAAAGATCTTGGCTTACTAGTTGAGAATACAACAGTGGAGCAGCTGGGCATAGCCCGGAAAGTGACAATCTCCAGCTCATCGACGACGATTATAGCAGATGCTGCAAGCAAAGATGATATCCAGGCCAGAATTGCGCAGCTGAAGAGAGAGCTTTCTCAGACGGATTCGACATATGACTCTGAGAAGCTGGCGGAGAGAATTGCAAAGCTTTCTGGTGGAGTTGCTGTGATAAAGGTTGGAGCTTCGACTGAGGCAGAGCTTGAGGACCGCAAGCTCCGTATAGAGGATGCGAAGAATGCAACTTTTGCAGCCATAGAGGAAGGTATTGTACCTGGAGGGGGTGCAGCCTATGTTCATCTATCAACATTTGTACCGGCAATCAAGGAGACGTTGGATGATCCTGAAGAGCGCCTTGGTGCTGATATCATCCAGAAGGTATTGTTCTACTTGGCCGATAGCTGAAGTTTGGTTTCTTTTTTCTGATGTTTGTTGATTTTGATACAAATCACCTGTGATTTTTCAGGCCCTTGTGGCACCTGCAGCACTGATAGCGCACAATGCTGGGGTTGAAGGCGAAGTGATTGTAGATAAAATCAAGGAGAGCGAATGGGAGTATGGCTACAACGCTATGGCTGACAAGCACGAGAACCTGGTAGAGGCTGGTGTGATCGATCCTGCCAAGGTCACGAGATGCGCTCTGCAGAATGCCGCTTCGGTGGCTGGAATGGTGCTGACCACTCAGGCTATTGTTGTGGAGAAGCCAAAGAAGAAGGCTCCTGCTGCTGCCGGGGCACCTGAGGGTTCATTCGGCATGTAATGCTACTAAAAAACTTTGCTAGGCTAGGGGCATGGGCGTGCATCATTTTAGCAAAGATAGAACCGGAGTGTGTGTGTCGATCTGTCGCCGAAGCTGATAAACTCTTTTGTCACCTTGAATTGTTTAGCTGGCGAAGTGGGCAAAGAATAAATTTTAATCCAAGTGAGATCCCTTTGGTTCATGTGCTACGGTTTGGTTCACTGTCGTTGCAAAAATGTTGAAAGCAACTTGATCACCTTGTGAGATGCTTCCTGTTATTGTTGGGGATGCTGGTCTAGTACCAGCAAGCAAGCAGAAGAGAGCCATGGATGGCTGCAAGTAACAAATCGGGCTAGGATGACGATGAGATGCATGTTACATACACAAATCGTCGGCAGGTCGTCGTGCTAGTGCTACTGGTGGCGGCCATCGTCGTCTTTCTTGCCACCGGAGCCGGCCGCCGGGCTGCAAGCCATTGCCATGGCTTCTGCCTCCATGGCTGATGGCTCGCCCGTCCTCAGCACCGGCGAGGAGGTGAGAGGTTGGTTTTTACTCTTCTCCTGCGGATTTTCGTTGCGATGGTGGTTGGTGCAAAAAGTTTACATGGAGTAATCCATGTCCTGACCCTTGTCTTTTGTCATGTTGTAGCATCATCGTCCATCAGTCATCATCTCGTCGGTGGCGTGGCATATAGTTGATATTATATGGGGATAGATGGATGATTGCGTGGCAGCCGGTGGCCCCCACCTGGCAGCAAGTTCATGGTGCTCCTTGCGCGCCTTATCCTCACCTGGGCTGCACTGCACACATCTTCTTCTCAACCGCAACGCGCAAGCTGCCACCAGCTAGCTGCAGCAGCTGGTAAAAACGCTGCTGAATTGCTGATCAACGATCTCCTCCCCTCCCTCCCAGCGTCAAACCTTGAAAACGGATAGGAAGCAAAGGGCAGGGAACCAAACAACCTCTCTCGGTCCTGCTCTGTCCTCTCTCTCTCTCTCTCTCTCCAGCCTTCTCCCCTCCCTCCATGAATTCCAGCCGGAGCCTCCTCTCGTCGCCTCTCTTTGCTAGCTCATCTCCAAACTTCAGGAGCAATACTTCTATACCTTCCTCCCCTTCCCCGTCACGAACCTCAGGTCTGTACTTGGTGTATTCTTTTGTTTTGCTTTCTGATAGTGCCATCAATGGAAATCCTGTTGGCTGACCCGGTTTGGTCTGCAGTTCCGATGATACATGACAACACCGGCAGAGCATCCACCGCGTGCCACTACTCACCCTCGCTTGTGGCAGAAGACCAGCTTCATGGTTCCAAGGATACCTTAACCATGAAGGGAGAAAAGGCTTTGCTTGAGTTGCTGCTCGACATGGTGTGTCGTGCCACCTTGCTTCATCAGTATTCTACTACTTCATATCGTCACCACTTCATTTCACGATAGCTAAAAGCGGATTGTCTTCACCAATTTGGATCGATTTCTTTTATGTTTTAGTGCTCAGTGTTAATTTCGCATTTCTGATGAGTTCTCCCAGGCTCTGGACCAGCATGTCGACGGGAAGAAGCTCATTGGTCAGGAGACGGAAGATAGTGATTTCGAGAGCTATTTGAGAGAAGCAACAAACCGAGTGCTTTACCAGCCAGCATTCACGTACGGTGGTTTCTATTTACTCTTTAAACTTATTTTGCAGTTTCATGAGTAGTTATCAATCCTTCCACCCCTTCTTTTATTATGACCAATGCTACGCGAATCCCTTTTATGGCAGTTCTGACCTAAATCTATTGCAGTGAAGAGGGTGATTCTACTTCACAGAGCTCTTCAGCGTCAGCTTATGAGCCAGTTGGTAGTTTGGATCTTGTCACACCTTCAATAGAGAAGGTGACATCGCCAGAAGAAGAATCAGGCACTTCAGCCACCCAGTTGGATGTGCCACACTTTCACTGGTTTGTTTCTTTGTGCTTCAAACAGTCTAGTGGTAGGATCAGTGTAGGAATGCAACAAGCATGACATGCTTTTGATTCTAACACTTAACCATTGTGCTCACAACCAGTGTGGACCCAGACCACTCATATGAGGAACTGCTCAGCAAAGGTCAAGTGTTCGTTAGGTCCAAAAGGTTACTTGAGAGGAGATCAAAGAAACGTAAGGTTCCCAGAGCATTGAGTAATGACGTTCTGTGCAGTGTTGTCAACTCAAAGAAGAAAGAGAAGCCAAAGAAATTTGGCAGAGTTCTTGACCCAGACGAGCCTTTTAAGTTGTTTTTACGGGATCGTGAGACGACAGAATTCTTGACAGCAAAAGAGGAGAAGCAAATGTTCAGTCAAATACAGGCATGTCTTATTTTTCGTCCTTAATGCCCGGATGCACTTTTCTGCCCGGCATATATTAATAGAGAAGATGATTAATGCCCAGATGCACTTTGAGGTTACTAATTCAAAAGTATGGTAACCTGTACAGAATCTTATGAAACTAGAGGAGGCTCAGCGCAAATTAGAAGTTCAATGCGGTCGTGAGCCAACAGTTGCAGAGTGGGCTGCAGCTGTAGGAATGAGCTGCAGGGAGCTGCAGTCTTCTATTCGTATTGGAAGACGATGCCGAGAGAAGATGGCTCGCTCCAACTTCCGCCTTGTGATACATGTAGCTAGGAAATACGAGGGATATGGTCTTGACATTCAGGACCTAGTTCAGGTTTGGCTCTTTTACATTATTATTAGGACTCCTCTGATTAGAGGCCATGGCATCATTATTATTTTTTTGAAAGGAATGGCAAGAGATTTGCCACAACTTTTATTAGAAGAAAGAATAAAACAAACAACAACAGACAACAAAAACGGCATCATGTTTCTTGTTGTAAACTGTTTCTTGCCTGTAATGCCAGGACGGATGCTGTGGGTTGATGAAGACCTTTGAGAAATTCAATCCAAGCAAGGGGTGTAGATTCCCGACCTACGCATATTGGTGGATACGCCAATCAATTAAAAAGTCCATATTCAAGAACTCAAGGCTAATCCGATTGCCGGTATGTATGATTGCAGATTTCTGTTGGTGCAAACTTTGTTTGCTGTGCGGCTGTATGAATAATTCGTTGCAGGAGAGTGTGTTTGCGCTTTTGAGGAAAGTTGGGAAAGCAAGGCTGGAGTGCATAATGGAAGGGGAACAGCCCACAAATGAGAACGTGGCAAGGCGTGCTGGCATCACAATTGAGAAGCTGGCGAGGCTGAGAGCAAAGACCAGAAAACCACGGTCGATGCAAGACCGGGTTTGGTCAGATGACGGTGTCACGTACCAGGTACCGTTGCATTTCATTCTTTCGGTATTTCTTTCACCTGAGAATCATCACGCCGAGAATGCTAAGTATTGTTATCGTTGATTGACATGGACTGGACAACACGGCAGGAGATCACAGAGGACCCAAACTTTGAGCCCCCAGAGCTGAGCGTGGACAGGCTGATGATGAGGCAGCAGGTCCGCAACTTCCTGGCGATCCTGAGCCCCAGGGAGAAGGAGATCATCGAGCACCGGTTCGGGATCCACGACGGGGAGCCCAAGACACTTCATGTGATCGGCGACATGTATGGGCTGTCAAAGGAGAGGATCCGGCAGGTGCAGAACAAAGCACTGGACAAGCTCAAAAGGAGCGTATCGGCACAGGGCTTTGACGTTTACTTTGATTTGCTAACGTGAAGAGGCCAATAATTTGTTTTTGATCCCCCCCCCCCCCCCACCCCCACCCCCCACCCCCAAAGAAAAACAAAGGGATTTTAGCAGCTAGACACGTCCCCAAAGCCAGTGAATGACCATGTATAGAACTGAAGCAACAAAAAAAATGCAGCATAATTGTGTATAAAGGAGATTCAGTGTCATGATTTTTTTGTTGATGCAAGTGTGCATTCCCAGGAAAGTGTTGGTGCATACTGATGCTGCACTTCATTCTGATTAGGTTATGGATCAGGTGGTGGTGATTAAATTAGCTTCTTCTTCTTCTTTGTTTTTTATATAGTATATTATACTCCTGGATGAGTATCCATCCGATTGGATTACTGCATTCGGAGCTGGAAGTGGGCCATGCAAATGCTAGGCAGGGATTGTTTGCAACTCATCCCCTGATCAGACATCATTTCAGACAGTGGATCTGCTGCACTTTGACTGACCCTTGTTATCTGATGACAATGGATCTTAGGATTCCTTTTCCATGTTGGCTGCTGCTGGCAGTCAGGCAGTGGCAAACAAATGGAATGGATTGCATGTTTGCATTGCACCCATGTGGATGTGAAACATTGTGAATTGCTGGCTGGCACTGGCATGGAGATCTGTGACAAGTGGACTGGCAGGCTAGTACCACATATACATAATCACATACATTAGACTTGAGCATTGTCTGGACGTGGCGTCAGTGAAATAAAGATACATGATTATGTGCTCATGCTGCTACTGGCAGCATAGAATAGAATTATATTCCATCCATTACACTAGCTAGGAGGTAAATAGATTGATTCTACAGCTGACTAAAGAAAGGTATCAACGGCCAACTGATGAATTGACGCAGTCTCAAATGATAAGTTAGCAGTTGATACCTCATTGCAAAGGAAAAGGCACAAGAAGGATCCTTTTATTTGCATCTCGCTCTTTCGGCAAGATAGGCATGTAGAGTATACTGCATGTATATATTTGATCGATCCACTTTTAGTTTTTATTTCCTCCTGTTTCATCAGGTACGTTGTACGTAGTCCAGGATGGCAGAACAGCAGCCTGCTTGCCTGCCTGAGATGGTGAGTTTGAGGCTCGACTCCCTAGTCTCAACTAACACAACACTCCAAGCACTACTGGTCATATAATAATTAAGTTAAAAAAAGGTTACAAAGTAACAAAGAAAAGGAAAAGAGTATTTTGGAAAACATTTCTTTTTCGCCCTATTGTTACATGGGAAACATTTCTTGTTTTTTTTAAGGCTACTGGTCAATATATTATATTAATAAAAGGAAAGGAAAGGAAAGGAAAACATTTCTTGTTGTCTAGATGCTCCAAAACATCAGGATAATGAAAATTTCATGAACAAAGGTTTTGCTAGAAACCTAAGAGGACTGGAAATGTTAATAAATGATCAAGTTTAGCAAGGTCTAGCATTGCTGAGCAAATGCACATATGGATTTGAGTTTCAACTCAACACAATTACTCTTATCTTTGACTAATTGTTCTTCAACGACAACATATGTATCGACGCCATGGGCGTATATGGTGAAGAAAAAAAGGGTAAGGGAGCTTATTAAGCCTTTTATCAATATTTTGTCGTTGGGAAAAGAAAAGGAAAAAAAAATCAAAAGCGGCGGAAAGCAAAAGCAGAGCAGAGCAAAGCAGTAAAGACGAGTGAAAGAGGTTGCCGTCTTGCCGAGCAGGAGTGGCAATGGCGTTCCTCCTTCCGCCATCCTAGCTTCGGAATCGGAGCTTCCTCCTCCTCCTGGGAGAAGTCGCGCGCAATGGAGGTGTCGGCGGCCTCCTCTGACCAGTACCGCTCCTCGTCCTCCTCCGCCAGCAGCCCCGCGCGCCGCTACTACTTGCCCAAGCCCGGCGCGCTCCGCCGCCCCATCTCCTTCGAGGACTCGCCCGACTGGGACGACATCCACCTCGACGACAGCATCCACCTCGCCACGGCAGCCTCCGCCTCCGCATCCATCAACAGCAGCGCCTACCCGTCCCCGTCGCCCTCCCTCCCCGTCACCACCTCCGCCTCCGGTGCCGCATGCCGGGAGCGCAAGGTGGCCGGGGCAACCCTCGTCTGGAAGGACCTCACCGTCTCCTCCCTCAGCGCAAGCACGAACCGCTTCTCCGACCGCCTCGTCAAGAGCTCCAACGGCTACGCGCTGCCGGCCACGCTCACCGTCATCATGGGACCCGCCCGCTCCGGCAAATCCACCCTGCTCCGAGCAATTGCAGGTCTCCACTACTTACTTGCTTGCTACGAGTAGCCCAATTCCACTAAATTAATTAGTCCTCACTCCACCAGGGAGGCTCGGTGCCACCGAGAGGATGTACGGCGAGGTCTTTGTCAACGGTGCCAAGTCTCGCTTGCCCTACGGCTCATATGTAAGCAGAAGCACCTACTCCTTAGTTGCTCCATCTGATGATGAGACGCTCTCAGAGCTTTCTATATATGGGTAACATTTTACAGTTCCCAGCGCTCTTTTCAGATGGAACAAGAATTCAAAGTTGGAGTTTTTCATCACAACTTCCAACAGCTACTACACTGATTAGCTATATAGCTGAAGTTATCATAGATGATTTATGGCTGCTGTTCTTGGAACACTTGTAGGGCTATGTTGATCGAGATGATGTACTCATTGACTCTCTCACAGTACGCGAGATGCTATACTTCTCGGCACTCCTCCAACTTCCCGGTTTCTTATCTTCGAAGAAGTCCATAGTGGAAGATGCCATCGCTGCCATGTCATTGGGTGACCATGCTGACAAACTCATCGGTGGACACTGTTTTATGAAGAGGCTTCCTAATGGAGAAAGAAGACGGGTCAGCATCGCGAGAGAGCTTGTGATGAGACCACACGTATTATTCATTGATGAGCCTTTGTATAATCTTGACAGGTCCGTTTCATCACCAATACTCTGCATGATTACCTTTCCCCACCTTTGGTTTCGAAAGAAAATCTAAACTTGACATCACCATATTTGTTACATGCATGCTTATTTTGAATAGCTTAGTACCCTTCGACATTCTGCTATTCGAATGGGGAGTATGATTGTGGATCAAATAAGGTGCAAATTTGTTTAAATAACTTCTCTTTTCTCTGTCTTGTTGCAGTGTTTCTGCACTGCTCTTAATGGTAACGTTGAAGAAACTTGCAAGCACTGGATGCACCATCATCTTCACAATGTATCAGAGCAGCACAGAGGTTTTTGGGCTTTTTGATCGCATTTGCTTGCTTTCGAATGGGAACACGCTCTTCTTTGGAGAAACATTGGCTTGCCTACAGGTGAAACAGTTGTTTTTGTGTAGTGTGAAATCCTTGCTCTACTCATGTACATTTCAACTGTACTACCTATCCACCACTTGAATGGATCGATGGTGCCTGAGTTGGGTATAGTGTTCTGCTGATGCCAGGAGTAGTTGGACAGAATTGTTTTCTGGGTTCGCTGAATCATACAACCAATTCAGTTGAACAATGCATTGCGAGAAACAAAAGGTCGCTTAAAGCAGCAGTTGGTTGCACAATAGCTTCCGAAAAAAGGATTAATCCCTGAGATAGCAGTCTCTTGCACGATTCTTACTACTCTTAGCTGCTTGCTTGTCCTATTGTTGCTTTCTTGATTCCTATTGTAGAGCATGCTATTTTGCTATTTCAGATGTGTTGCTCTTATCGCTGTGACATATGTTATCTGAATTTCTGATTTATTCCTTGTCACACCTACCCTACTGTAGCACTTCTCAAATGCTGGATTTCCATGTCCAATCATGCAAAGTCCATCCGACCACTTCTTGCGGGCAATCAATACTGACTTTGACAGGATCATAGCCATGTGCAAGAATTTACAGGTTTCTGCTAAATTCATTTTGATACCATTTTTGCTTTTTATCTTCAATAGTGCCAGTCAACTCAATGGAGAAGTTAGACTTGGCCGTAAGAGATAAAAAACCCTTTAGTTATTGATAACAGGATGATCAAGGGGATTTTTCGTCGGTGAGCATGGATACAGCAGTGGCTATTCGAACACTTGAAGCAACATACAAACAATCAGCTGACTCTGTTGCAGTTGAATCAATGATTGCAAAGCTGACAGAGAAGGTAACTCTTGACGCTTCGTGCTTGTATTTGTAAAGAACATGAGGCGTACCATCACCCTGCAGTCAGACATACTTGTTTATGTTTGATCACATTTTACATTGCTGAATAGGACTCTCCAAGATGCATAGCATTGAAATAATGCCTTTATCCACTCCTGTATGCTGACTTGTTTGAAGTTGCTTCAATGGCAAATAGTGTATTGAGTAACTATAATGCACGATAATTGTTGAAAATTTGTCTCCTAGTTTCCTTAGAATTATCTACAATCTACTACTTCTGTTTCCAATGACATTTGGTTCCAATCCAGATAGTGACGTGGAACTTGGCATTTGGTGTGGCCTGGAGTAATCTCAACCATGCTCTTTATTGTAGGATAGTTGAAGTATCCTGAATTGTTGTACGCGTACCATGCTCTTAAGTTTTTTTTTTCCCAACATGGTGTAATGCAGGAAGGTCCCTACTTAAAAAGTAAAGGCAGGGCCAGTGATGCAACAAGAATTGTGGTTCTTACCTGGAGATCCTTACTAATTATGTCAAGAGATTGGAAGTACTACTGGAGCAGGCTTGCCTTGTATATGTTTATTGCTCTGTCAATCGGGACAATATTTTCTGACATTGGTCATTCACTATCATCTGTAGTGGTCAGTATTATTAGACTGTTATGTTTTGATTCGTTGAATTCATGCTTGGTGACATGAGCTCATTTTGTTTTCACAGGTAAGGGTTTCTGCAATATTTGCATTTGTATCATTTGTCATCCTTCTAAGTGTTTCTGGAGTACCCGCTCATATCGATGATGTCAAGGTTAGTTCTCTACCTCTAAATGGTGCATTTGCTGCTTGCATATTGAAACTTTGGCAGTGGCCTGTCGTTGTACAAATCTACTTCTACTTCCTGGATTTCTTGGTGGTAGCTGTCCTTCTTGAGAGAGAGAGAGAATGGGGGGGGGGGGGGGGGTTATAGATTCATGGATGCAAGAGATGATCTGTTCTAGTACCTCCAGACAGAAACCAGGATAGGAATGTTTGAATGTTGCAAGGTGACTGTTGTCTATACTGTGCAGATTTATTGTCACGAAGAAACCAACCGGCATTCTGGGGCAATGGTCTTCCTGTTGGGGCACTTCCTATCAAGCTTTCCTTTCCTATTCCTGGTTTCCATTTCATCGTCATTGGTTTTCTACTACCTGATAGGGCTCAGGAATGAGTTCAGCTTCCTGATGTACTTTGTAGTCACCCTGTTTATGTGCCTACTAGCTAATGAAGCACTCATGATGATTGTCGCATATATCTGGCTGGAGACATACAAATGCACCTTAACTCTCAATTGCCTATACGTAAGTGTTCCTGGCGCTCCTTTTCTGTATGCATGTTGAGTTCGATTAATAAAAGGTTGAAGAAGCAAGGGGGGTTTTCTTGTTTTCATTTTCAGGTTATCATGATGCTTGTGGCGGGGTATTTTCGAATACGAGAAAGTTTACCTTATGCTGTATGGACTTACCCATTGTCCTTCATTTCGTTTCACACATACGCGGTGCAGGTAATCTAGCTAAAGGTTGTTTTTTTTTTTGGATTGTGATGAACTAGTTATATATGACTTGATAAACAAATTTGCAGGGCTTGGTGGAAAACGAGTATGTGGGCACATCCTTTGCTGTTGGACAGATAAGGAGTATACCTGGCGTCCAAGCCGTCCGAGGTTCATATGACATCTCATCTTCTGCAAATGCAAAGTGGGTGAACCTCCTGGTGTTGCTTCTGATGGCCATCGGATACCGGATTGTTCTGTACATGTTGCTCCGGCTAAATGTGAGGAAACACGCGAGGCGGCTTGGCAGCTGGAGGTCTTGCTGGTTTAGTATCCACGGTAGTGCTAGTGCAAAATGAGTGTGGTTTTTGTTAATTGTGAATTGTAGGCGAGAGTTGGTTCATATTCCTTTACGATGTGTATTGGTTGGCGGCAGCACATACATCTGACGCGTGCAACAACAGAGTCTCACGTAGGCGCATTCCATTACTGTATTTATGTAGCATCATATCAGTCGTGGTTTGACATACAGATACATACACTGGAATGTAGCTATCTTCTTTGGGGTTGGTCGGTTGACTTTCTTGTGTACAAATACTATCACCTTGGTTTGGTGTGGTGTGGTGTTTCCAATACTATCACCTTGGGCCGTAGAAGAGCTGCGTATCAAATATTGTATTAACAGGAGAAGGAGAAGAAAGAGTTTAAAGCCCAGGACCAATGCAGCAAGCCATTCCAAAGCCCATGACCGGAACTTGGGCCTGGCCCAGTGCGCAGCGCAGGCAGCTTTGTGGGCTCCCCCATTCCTTTTCCTCTCACTACTCTCTCACTCACTGCGCAACACAGCAGACACGAGAGGGAGCAGTAGGCAGGGCAGGCACCCCGGATCACCGCCGCCGCCGCCGCCGCCGCCGCCGCAACCCCCCTCTCCCTAAACCCTAGCCCCCCCTCGCCGCCATGGAACCACCTGCCGCCGCCTCCTCGCCCGATCCGACGCCCCAGGACCAGGCTCCCTCCCCCTCCCCGGCCAAGCGCTCCGCCTGGAAGCAACCCGCCCCAAACGGCGTCGTCGACACGCCCGCGCCAGGCCCCGCCGTCATGGACGCCAACCACTGGCCCGCGCTCTCCGAGGCCGCCGCCAAGAACACCAAGCTCGCGCCCGCCCCGGCCCCCGACTCCTCCAGGCCTCCCGAATCTTCGTCCCCGTCGCCCGCGCCCTCATCGGTGAGTCAGATCTCTTGTTTACTCTCCCCGCTCAGCTATCTGATTTCTACTACTCCGTCCCGCGATTCACCGTTTTTCTACTTTCTAGGCCATGGCCAACTCATCCAATTCGCACAAGCACGGCTCGGGGACGCACCATGGTCGCCACAAGCCTGCCAGGCGCGGCGGCGGCGGCGGTGGAGAGCACTCCCCGCGAGACCATCCTGATCGGAGCACCGGTGGGTGGGACCATGCCACTGGTGGTACCAGTAGCGGTGGCGGGGGAAGGGGCGCTCACAGAAACCACAATAATGGCGGCGGTAGGAGGGGCAATGGCGTCACTGGCTCTGGCAGTGGGGTTTCTCACCATGGTGGTGCTGCTGGTGGTGGCGGAAGCTTTAGTGGCAGGCGAAGAGGAGGATACGAGCCCTTCTACCGTGGTGGTGGTCCTCCTCCCATGGGCATGGGTCCATACATGAGAGGTGCACCACCCCCTCCTCCGCCGATGACAGTTCCTCCACCGTTCATGGGCCCTCCGCCGCCGTCGGTCTCGCCCATGCGTGCATTTGCTGGACCAATGATGTTCCAAGGTAAGGTTGCCCTGCAATTCATACACTCTGCACCTTTGCTGCTGCTGCTGTGTATTCACCTCATGACATGGTACTGATTGCTTGTCACCATCATTTCCTGTGCCCAGATATGCCATCTCCAGTGCCTCCTGTATCCCCGATATACTTCTATGGGCCTCCCCCACCACCAGAGGCTCTCAGGGGACTGGCTCTTGCACCTCCTATGGTTGGTCCACCTGCTTACCCTTACTTCCAGACCCTGTCTGAGCCACAGCCTGAGCCTGAGCCTGAGCCCGAGCCTGAGCCCGAGCCTGATGTGGAAGAGGAACGTGCCAAGCTGCTGAACCAGATAGAGTTCTACTTCAGGTGGCTGCATTGACCTCTTCTTGCACTACTGAATTCATCACTTGGTTAAAAGTGTGCTTCTGTTGATCATCATCATGTTCTGTGATCCACAGCAAGGAGAACTTATGCTCAGATGTATACCTGAGGCAGCAGATGGATGGGCAGGGCTGGGTTGATATATCTCTTATAGCTGGCTTTAAAAAGGTAATCATAACTACTTCATCTCACTGCTTGATGCATCGTCAAACATTGAACTTTTGGGTTGTTGGTTCGTTGTCGGTACTTGTTTGTCTATCTACTAACGCATAGAGACACTCTTGCATTGTTTGATCATGAAATTTTAATGAGTCTCTACTTAATCCATCTCCCACCTATGTAAAAGTAATTCTGTGCAGTTATTTTGCTCCTGAGATTAATAATAGTTTGCTGTTGAATATATTGGTTTATCATTGTAAGCTGCACCTTTGTTCTTTCATTATACGAAGAATGCATGCGTAATTCGTGTTATGGAGCATTGTTTCATGTTTTTCAACTAGCAATTTCACTATTTGTGTGTTAGTGTTAAACTGCTAATATCAACTATCTAATTTCCCTAGTGCCTTGAACTCTGTTGCATATAATTTTGTTTCAACTCTACTCCAAATATGCTTTCGGTAGCATGGTAGTACTTTATTATAGGTACTGGTTTATGTATAAAGAGGAAAATAATCAATTGAAACTGATTTTTGGGTGTTGGCATCTATGCTTCAATATGTTCCGCTATGCCTATATGTGATCTGGATGGTTCAATCAATGAGCAAGTGATTCAAAACATATACATCCATATGACACTGGAATCCAATCATCATTCAGAAGGCCTGTGTTGAGTTCATGTGTTGGTTCGATTCAGTACTTCTCTGTGGTAATCGCTATATATTTTGTGCTGGATTTTATACTATCAAATTAGATTCCCCAAAAATGCGTTTTTTTTGTATCTTTAATCTTTGGTGCATGAAGGCTCCACTGCTACGTCACTAAATTCTGTGATCCTAGTCATTGTTGGGTTGTTTGGCTGTAATCCTATTTTCTTGGGGCGGTTGCTGTTATTCTAAATTTTGCTCATGCTCCTTTAAAATGATTGTTTCGTTTGATATTGGCCTGGTGGTTATAGTGTAGTGGAGACTTGCATCTGGTTCTAAAAGAAAGTATCTTTTTTGTTATTTGGTATATTTTGACTTTTCATGTCCGTTGTGGATCATGTTTAAAGCCTTAACGACAGTGTTGCATAGAATATCACTTTTCTGTTTTTTATAAGGTGGTCAATATCTGCAGGTATAGAAGCTGCATTTACACACGACGGTCGTGTTGTCAATCTTTATTCTTACTGTTTCTGTTGGATTTGCATGTATGAAAAGGTTTAATTAATGATGATGCCTTTGACCCATAGTGAAGCAGAGGAAACTAATTTCCACATCATTCCTGAAACTTCTGCATACAAAATTAAAAATATCGCCTCTCTCTACTTACTTTTTTTTAACTTAATTTTTGGGTGGGATGGGGGTGCCATTGAGTTTGATGAGGAGAATTGCTCGCATGCTATGATGTTTCATGTATTGCTGATTGTGTGATAAACTGCAGATTTCTTCATATGGCCGCTCTGTACGTTTAATGAGGTTCTGTATCCTAAGCACACAACTCAGCTTCATTTGGCCACTCCCTTTGCATGTTAGGATACTGGTTGTTACTTCTTTCTATAAAGGGAGGCAATAGTTAGCTGATTGGATTGGAGTGCAGGAATAAAATATGAGAAAGAGAATCATGAGATCGATATGTCTGAAGTTATGTATTCCATATTCATACCTTTTTGTATGCAAGAATGCAGATGATCTGTATTAGCTTCTCTTAGAATAACATGCTTTTTGTTGATTTAAGCTAACATCTGTAAAAAGTGCATTATTATGCTATAATTATGAATATGTAAAGGTGCAGCAAATGATTGTGTACAGGTAATGTTGGACTTCAAGTTTTGTTGGTTTGTTTGATGTCTATGCATACAGCTGCAATCTCTCCACTTGAGTTTGTAGTTGTGTAAGTAACTGACTAGATTATGGGAAGTGCCATTTGCATCCAATCGTAGTGGCAACAGGTAGGGGTTTGAGGGTTTTTTTTGTTTCTTTAGATGTTGAAAATAGTGGCAACTGCAGAATTGAGTATTTGGTACGGATTATAGTTTGGCAGATATTATGTGCTGCAAGACCTTTTGCACTTGATGTTTTAACATACTTTGTGCAACTTGCATATTTTGTTATTTTGAATTATTTTCCATTCATAAACATTATTTAATCATCTATTGTAGTAAAATGGTTGATTTTAGGCTAAGGAAGCAAGATGACCCGGTTTTCCTTGAAAGTTTCTGTGCATGGTTTGCTGCGAGTCTAAGGCCATCATAGCCTACGACATAGAGTGAGTGTTTGTGGGTTGGATTTTGTTGTAGTGTTAGTTTGGTGTTCTTGGGTTTACTAGTCAACAGCAGGAACTGTTGCTGCTTGCGCTCCTGTATAAATCTGCTGTTTGGGTATTACAGTGCTACCACTGATTTTGAGTGTTGCATAGTTATCACAACATTGCCTGCGCATCCAGTTGGCTGTGACCTGTGGGCTGACGCCATGATCATCACCTTGCACCGGATCTTGTTTGTTTGCACCCTGTTCAATGTTGTGTCTCTGCGCTGTTGTGTTTGCGTGCCTTATCCACAGGGCCTACCCCCACCTTTCCACAAGTCTACAACCTTCTGTACAAAGCGATAAAGGAAAATTAGGGTGCTATATAAAACACGATATGTTTCATGAGCATATTTTGAGTGGTGTTTTAACTGCACTGAGCAATGTTTTCTGCAGGTCCTAGAGCTGACGAATGACCTGCAATATGTAAAAGAGACAGTGAAGTCCTCGTCGATACTTGAAATGCAGGTATTTCCTGTTTTCTGGCTTTAGTTTCAGCAAAATATGGCGTTCTATGGATGCTCACATATAATCTTTTTACAAACAACGTCTCCATCTCTTTGGGAGGTGCGCTAGTGTAATTAATTGCCCTTGGTCTGTGCCTTCAAATTTGTGCCATCCTAAAAGGGTGAATTCTAAGGGTTTAGACCTTTTGAGAAGGGAGATGGCTCTTGTACTTATATAGGGTGCTGCTAATGCAGGGCGACAAAATTAGGAAGCAAAACGATTGGGAAAAATGGGTGATCCCTCGCGAGAGCAATCCTGACATACCGTCAAGCTCAGCATCTGTACCAAGGCCTAATGTCAATCATCTGGCAGCACGTCTTGGAGGCATGGGTCTGCATGAATCTGCTGCTAGCTCGAGTAGCACAACCCATGGTGATGTCGTCCAGAACGGACCACCTTCTGGTGACAATGAGGCTCCAGTAGTTGAAGACAACTCTGGCCACCAGTAGTAGTTACAATAAGGCGGTCCGATTCACACCATGACTGCAGGGGTTTTGTCCGTGCGCGAGTGACAGTACAAGTGATATGTTGTTTTGCAATTTTTGGAGGGGAGGTATGGCGGCACGTTACGTTAGACTGACAAGCGAATGCGTTTTGTGGCAATGAGGTAAGATTTTTGCTTGACCTTGTTATTGAGGTGTAGCGTGGAAGGTTTTCAGGCCGTTGGTGAAAAGTTTGAAAGAGAAGACAGGCAAACGAAGGTGGTATGCGGGAGTCATCGGAGACGAGGAGAAAACAAAGACATGAAAACCGAGAGTGCTAAGTTGTTATTGTCCCTGGGTGGGGCTAATTGCTTGTTTGATATCCTTGTTTGATGGTTTTCCTCGGCAGTAGGATGGATGATGGTGTAAAAAAGAAAACCTCCGATTTTTTATGGAGGAGCTCAACTTTGACGCACGGAGAGTCAGGGTGCATGTTTAATGTTTTCTGGTGGTGGTGTTGTACTGAAGTGAAGTTGCTGTCACAGGTGGGTGGTGTCGCGGTGGATTGGATTGGGTTTCTCTGGTGTTGTGACATGCTTGGGGGTGGTGGCAATGATGAGATGCAGTTGGCCTGACAGGGACTCAGGCTGACTAGTGGAGTATTCCCTTTGTCTCTGGTCCATCCATTCCATACGCAGCAGTGCTTGGTTTGTCAGGCCAGCCAGCCAGCCAATGGGTAGCTGCTTGGTGAATGTAGTCGGATAGGTGTCCCTGTCAGGCAGCAGCCGTCCTCCCGACCCTAATCCATGGATTACTGTTTCCTCTTTTGCTTGCTTGCTTGCTTGCTTTGTGGAATAAATGAACAGTTGCTAACTAATTAAAAGGAAAGGCATGACTACCCAAACTCCATTATAGGTACTCCATTTCCATTAGCAGGAGAGAGGAATTGAATTGAAGGAGCAGAGTAGTAACATGATATGATGTTGATGCAGTGCCCGCCATGCATGTGTATACCCTAGCTCTAGCCAGCTCATCAATTGATTAAAACTAATCACTAACTGTAGTCTGTGTCTGTCTGTGTAATCATCATCAATGCGTAACCCAACGCTGCGGGCATTACTTGGTGCACTGCTTCAGTTAAGTTAATAAGGGAGCTAGCTATTATATGTACTGTAGCTTAGTATAGTTCCAGTGCATCATGCATATACAGTTACACGTAATAATAATATAATAAATCAAACCATCCAGTTGGCTACCTGCATCCGTTACGTACGTGTCAGCATCTCAATGGGCTCTTTTCCTTGTTTCTTCGATCTAAAAGAATGGATTGCTAGAGAGCAGTATGATAATTATTAATCAAGTGCTGGAGATGAGCCAAAGCGGCCGGCCGGATTAATTGTGGCAGCTAGCTTGCAAGCTCAAGAGCGCAACCGTACGTACAGCGCGACCTGTCACTCGGACCTCGCAACAGTGCACACCAACACCTACCAATTCAATGTTCAATTTCAACCATCATCATACCACTAACCTGCTCGATCATCTTCTTCATCGATCGATCGATCTAATTAATTGACACATCACACATGCATGCATGCATGCTGCAGAGAGAGAGAGAGAGAGAGAGAGAGAGAGAGAGAGAGAGAGAGAGAGAGAGAGAGAGAGAGAGATCCGTCGTCGTCAGTACTACCATAGTAGCTATATATATACTATACTAGTAGCAGCTAGCTACCTAGCATCCCTGTGCAAGTGCAAGCGGAGAGCAAGCAGCTAGTAGCAGAGATCGATCGACGACAGCCGGCCGGCCATGGCGCCGCCGCCGCCGCTCCTGCTGCTGCTGCTTGCAGTTGCGGCGAGCTCGTCGGCCTGCCATGGGTACCAGTACGACCCTTCTCGTGGCCCGCTGGTGACGGCGGTGATCGTGTTCGGCGACTCCATCGTCGACCCCGGCAACAACAACGGCCTGCTCACGCTCATCAAGGCCAACCATCCGCCCTACGGCAAGGACTTCTTCAACCACGAGGCCACCGGACGCTACTCCAACGGCCTCATACCCACAGACCTCATCGGTATCCTCATACCTTGTTGCTTGCTTGCTTCACGTATAGTAACACCATGCATCATATTAATTCATATTCGTATTCAGAACCCCATTATATTATATTTTGCAACATATATGTGCATGTGTTAGTTCACGGGTCGATCGATTAAATGCATGCATATCTCATATGCACATGTATGCTGTTGCTTGCACCGCCAGCAGATCTAGCTAGCACTTGTCACGCATGCACCAGATCGATATGATAAAGCCGTTTTAATTTGGAGCAAACGAATCCTTAAATTAATTGGTAATTTAATCACTCACAAAAATGAAATAAGTAGCATGGACATGCATCTCGCGTGCATGCCAACTTAACAAATGAAGTAGCAGCTAGCGGTGGTGCCGTGCGTCTAGCTTATACACGTTTTCTCCATCACTTAAGTTGTTGCGTACTACTATGCTAGCGGTGGTGCCGGGACAACATGCATGCATGCATGTAACAGACTATCTGTTATACATGCTCATCAGCCTTACGTATGTGAGTGTGATGGTCAGTCTGTCAGTTGTGAAAAAAAGTAAGGTCCATCTATCCATGGGAACTGCTGCTGCAGACGTACATATATAGTATACAACTTGTTCATGTATGGGAACTGTACGGTACCGCATTAATAAAATAGCTACACTGCAGTAAGCAAACGACTAATAACTGCAGAATGCATGCAGAGAGTTGAGTAGTATATGTGCCGTACCTAGCTTGCTTGCTTACCGACCTGGGCCGGCCGGTGCACTACTAGCTGCCACGTACTGGTCTGTACAGCTAGCATATATAATAAAACGAAACCTAAAAATACTCAAAAGTAATTGAAAAGGTGGCCAATCTCTAGCTAGCTACTTCTTGTTCATCAGCGAGGAGGTTATTAGGTTGTAGCTAGGAACCATTAATTATATTGGCATGCCACACCTGCCTGCAGATACTAGATATTGAGAGAAAGCGAGAACACGTACGTACTCCATCGTCTTACTGTATTAATTAGTAGCATGCATGCGCTAGCTGGTGGTAGTGGTATCACGAGGGTACGTATATCACTTCCTCATCTACTACTTACTCGATCATCCAATATAATATAATTAGAGAGAGAGAGAAACAACCGAACCGAAACTCATCACTAATGTACGTAGTACGTATAGATACTACGTATGTACGTCGTAGCAGGGCAGCAGGAAATTAAGGCAGCAGCTGCTAATTAATAAGAGCAGCAGCCGGCAGTGCAATGCAAGAGGGGGAGTCGATCGATCTCCATGTGTAGACGGATGGGTCGGACCACAAGTAGAAGGAATCCAAGAGAAGAGGCAATTAAGCTGGCTGCTGGTTGCGTGCCGCCTGTCTGGCAAATACTGTGCCCTTTTGATTGTATTTCCTGCACGAATTGAACGTCGTCGTCCTGCCAGTTGTTGGTGCACCAACAACTCCGCTCTTGTTATTTATTTACCATGTCCAAACTAGTCTCTGCGCTGTGCATCAAGTAATGTGTGCACAGCAGTATGTACGTGCTCAATTAAGTAACCCGTATACTCCGATCCATCATAAACACCCATCAACGACTGCACATTCTAGCTATGTCGTACTGGCTCCCTCCGTCCCGAATGAAACAGAGGAAGCAGTAAAAGGTAGAACAGCTTATATTTAAGTAAGGTACAACAATAAAGACGGTTGGAACGGCTTACTTACACTCGGATAGGGACACGTATAGGAAAACGATGTGCTAGCTACCGCAAAAGCCATGTGTGTCAATTTCTTTTTTATGGTTTTCTCAATTAATATATCATCCATTCATGCAACATATATATATATATATATATATATATATATATATATATATATATATATATATATATATATATATATATATACCAGCTAAATAATATTACGTTCCATAAATTCACTAGTTTCTTTTTCAAAAATTAAAGAAATAGTTCAACAATATCATACCGCAAAAAGTTACATGATTGTCGATGATTTCAGCGCAGGGGCTTGGAGTGAAGCAGCTGCTGCCGGGCTACCTGGGCGTGGATCTGAGCCCTGAGGATCTCCTCACCGGCGTCAGCTTCGCGTCGGGAGCCACGGGATTCGACCCGCTCACGCCCGTCGTCGTGGTACGCAACGCATGTACAGTAGTAGCGTATATGTATTTATATCTGATTACATATACATATATGTATATATGCATATATATATATATATAATAATAATAAATTGGATCCTGCAATGCAATGCAGAGCGTGATCTCGCTGGAGCAGCAACTTGCCTACTTCGACGAGTACCGTGAGAAGCTGGTGGCGATCGCCGGCGAGGAGGAGACGGAGAAGATCATCGGCGGCGCGCTGTTCGTCGTGTGCGCGGGCACCGACGACGTGGCCAACACCTACTTCACGACGCCGTTCCGGAGCGTGGAGTACGACATCCCCAGCTACGTGGAGCTGCTGGTCGCCGGCGCGGAGTCCTTCCTCCGGAACGTCAGCGCCAGGGGCGCCGCCAAGATCGGCTTCGTGGGGATGCCGCCGGTGGGTTGCGTGCCGTCGCAGAGGACCCTCGGCGGCGGGCTGCGGCGGGAGTGCGAGCCCCGGCGCAACGAGGCGGCGCAGCTCTACAACGCCAGGATCCAGGAGATGATCGCCGGCCTCAACGCCGAGCCGGGCTTCCCGACGCTGGTCGTCTACCTGGACATCTACCGCATCCTGGACGATCTCATGGAGCGCGGCGAGAAGTACGGCTTCACGGAGACCACCCGGGGTTGCTGCGGCACCGGCACCATCGAGGTCACCGGCCTCTGCGACTCCCGCTTCGTCTCCGTCTGCGACGACGTCTCCAACCACGTCTTCTTCGACAGCTACCACCCCACCGAGCGAGCCTACAGGATCATCGTCAACGACATCTTCGACAACTACATCCAAGTCCTCACTTGATGATCGAATCTGCTGCTGAGAATTACTATTCCTATTATTCCTATATATACATATTGAACTGTATTAATTCATCAGGCCTCTAGCTTGCCTATGTCAAAACACAGACTACAGTGTTGTTAATCAATCGACGATGCATCATTATATTCATTCATTAGGTTGGCGCTGCTACGTTGTCCACCACCAAATGACTGAATGAGTAGCGACTAGCGATCGAGTGCCAAATAAAATGATACTATTGATATTATATTGGGCCGAAAGTATTAAAGCCCATTCTGATATGCAGCAGTATTCCTTTTCCTTTTATAAATGAGAGAGAGAGAATTATGTTGAACAACTCCAGCAGACATATATATAAGTTGTGCTCCAACAAAAGAATAGCAAGCAACACTGCCTTCATCTTCTTAAAACCAGGTGTTCAAATTGTACCCCCACTGCTCCACAGAAACCCATCACCGCCGGCTCCAAACCCCCCCTTCACTACCAGTTTCAGATCCATCATCTGCAATTCGGCAGCGATGGGGTACTGGCGGTGATGGTTATTTTGAAACTGGCGTTGGATCCAGCTGGCCACACCCCGCCGGAGTCCCTCGTGCTGCCAACCCCCTCGTGACGCCGCGACGCCCACTGCCGGTCGTCGTGGACCAAAGAGGGAGGGAGGGAGGCGCACATGGACTACCGCCGGAGATCCACGCGTGCCTGCCGCCCCTGCACTGGAAATCCACTCGCGCCGCCGCGACGCCCATTGTTGGTCGCCAGAGAACCACGCGCGCCCGCCGCCCCTGCCGCCATAGATCCACACCTTTCGTCGTAGCTCCAGCGCGCCACCACATCCCATCGTAGCCCCTGCCGCCATGAGCTGTGACGGGCACGCGGAGGGGGGAGGAGAGAGGTGGCAAGATCTTGAGGAGATGGAGAAAGGAGGAGGGAGCTGAGGAGGAGGGGAGGTGACTGGTGAAGAGAGGGAGGGGAAGGGGCGGTGGCCGCAGGAGGGAGGGAGCCACAGAGGAGAGGGCGGTGGAGAAGGAGAGGTGGATGGGGAAGTGAAGTGAGGGAGGGAAGGGGATGGGGGCAGACACAAGGGAGAAAGAAGTTAACTGTCGGCTGGTATTTGGAGCCGGTTTTGAAAGTTTTCACCGCCAGATCATTATTGGAACTGGCAGTAATACCCCTTTCATCGACGGTTCTAACGTCCACAGGTCCTGGATGCTGCAGTGATACCCTATCACCGTCGGTACACCAAAAACCGGCGGTGATAGGGTGTCTGGGATGGTAAAATTTGTAGTAGTGTCCCTTAATAAGCTAGCTAACTAAAATCAGCAGCTAGAACTAGAGCTTGATTGAAGATACTACATACCAAATTGAACTGCATCAACTGACACCTCCTCCACTCGTTTATGCTCTGCACTAGGAATATATATATAATAAAATAGATGCTTCAATAAGAGTTGAAACACTACCTTTCTTCTTAAAGAAAGTTGTACTCCTCCAGCTAATTAAGATGAGCAAGCATTGGGGCGGCTCAGAAGAGGCTGAGAAGTGGGAAAGCTATTGCTCAACTCGAACAGAAATTCAACCAATCGGTTACCTCGCTTGTGGTGCTTTCTGACTTTGAGAAGAAACTGCTGGAATTCAGTAAAGATACAAATCTGACAGCAGCACAACTTCAAGGGGAGGATGACATCCAAACGCTCCCTGTGCCTGTCAAATGAAAATATGAGTATGGTAAAGAGCTCGTGTTTCCGTGGTTGGTGAAATATCACCCAACGAAGATGTACAAGCTGCACCAATGGTACATGGAGGCTACAGCAAATGGTTTGATCGTGATGGAAGTTCGGGTTGGTGATGAACATTACTTCCGTGGTGATGACATCATAATGGTGGAACTGTCGGAACTGTATATGCTATTCAATCAAGACGGACTAGACAAGTCACTGATAAGTTGCTGGGTACTGTAAGTCTTTAGTATATTCCTCTAACTTCAAATCCCCGCTCTAGTCAATTTGCGATATCTTAACTCCTATTTGATTTTGTATCGTGCAGGATGGAGATGCAATATTATCACGGGATGGGATACCATGACGTAGGCTTCATGGACCCCTCAATTATACACTAGAATACTCTAATGGATAAGCCAGATGAGACTACGAAGAATATATTTAAATTCCTCAACAAGCATTGGGACAAGAAGTGCATATTACTACCGTGGAACTTCGAGTGATCGTTTTTTCTATCTCTTTCTTTTCCAAACTAGCACTTAAACATAATACTAACTAGCTTCACTTTGGATGTACATATACCATTGGGTACTCATTGTTATTGTGCCCTATTGGAGCATTGTGTATGTCTTCAACTCTTTGAGGAAACCAAAAGCAAAATACGCTGACATCATGGACGCTGTGAACAAAGCCTGGGCTCGATTCCATCAAACTCACAAGGGTGACTTCAAGGAGCACTTCAAGGAGCACCTTGATTGGAAAACAGATTTCCTGATATGTGTTGAATTTTCACATCTCGTGACACTTCCTTTAACACAACAAATATTACATAACTTTTTTTTTCCACATATACAGTTTTTGAGACAGCCGAATGGTACTAATTTATGCGGATACTACGTTTGTGACTGCATCCACGCCTTGATCGGTCCGGCCGGCCATATCAGCAAAACACCAATTAACCGTACGTATATTCTTCAACAATAAATTAGATCATGTGTATATTGTTCAAAAATCAATCCATGTGTATATACTTAGAAAAATTAGATTAAGTATTTTGATTCATATACTTATACTTGAAAAAACCAATCCATGTGTATATACTTAGAAAAATTAGATTAAGTATTTCAATTCATATGATTATACTTCGAAAACCATTCCATGTGTATATACTTAGAGAAATTAGATCAAGTATTTCAGTTCATATGCTTATACTTCGAAAACCATTCCATGTGTATATACTCAGAAAAATTCAATTAAGTATTTCAATCCATTTGCTTGTACTTCAAAAAACCAATCCAAGTGTATATACTTAGAAAAATTAGAGTAAGTATCTCAATTCATATGATTATACTTCGAAAACCATTCCATATGTATATACTTAGAGAAATTAGATTAAGTATTTCAATTCATATGCTTGTACTTCGAAAACCATTCCATATGTATATACTTAGAAAAATTAGATAAAGTATTTCAATTCATATACTTATACTTAAAAAAACCAATCCTTGTGGATATACTTAGAAAAATTAGATTAAGTAGTTCAATTCATATGCTTATACTTGAAAAAACCAATACATGTGTATATACTTAGAAAAATTAGATTAAGTATTTCAATTCATATGATTATATTTCAAAAACCATTCCATGTGTATATACTTAGAGAAATTAGATTAAGTATTTCTAATTCATTTGCCAATGACACAGATGATGACCAGGAAAGGAAAGACTCGGCGATACCGAAGTTTTTAGGGCAATATAAGAACAATTAAGTGGATTTCTCCTGGAGGAGGTCACAAATCTTGCGGGGGAGTTTCATAATGACGGATCTCAGCTAGTGCACAAACTGGACCATCAGAATAGTAAATACGATATGTGTATGCACAATATGTATGTGTGTATATATATATATAATATTATCTCAAATGTTATATTAAAGATAAATAGAACTTTACATATATTAGCGTATTAGAACTAGTATACGTAAAGGAAACAAATACGAAATACGATTATAGAATAAAGGAACATAAAATAAGAAAAGAAAGGAAAAAATATTAGTACCAAGGATACCAACCGGTACTAATGAGGTCGCTGCCCCGCGCGGTGTGGGAAGCCCTTTAGTACCGTTTATTTGAACCGGTACTAAAGGGCCCCTCTCTAGTATCTATCGAATTGCCAGTACCGGTTGCGCAACCGGTACTAGAGAGGGGTTATCAATCAGTGCTCCAGGCGATTTTTGCGGTAGTGCACGCAACAACGTAAGTAGTGAAGAAGAGCATATTCGATCCGATCGGATATTCTGAAACCGTAGTGCTCAATGTGTGTATACGTCAACAAACCATGTAGGGACAACTGATCGATCTCTGCTAGCTACTGCTTTAGATACCCTGATTGCTATAGCTTTTGGAGTGCTGTTGATGTTGGATGCCACGACAGATAGATTGATGGATAGATTAGGACTCTCTCTCCCTTTTCTCCCCGGCCCCTTAATAAAGTTGCCAGCTTATTCATCCACTTGTACTTGTAATGATCATATATACAATGCATCACTAGCTAGTGCGCCAACGTTTACAGCCTTATGCAAAAGCCCGATGCACGTATCGATCATCAGGGGAGACATGGCACATGACAGTTTCAGTACTGACGTCGTACGTGCTTTTATTTGTGATGTTGCGATGGGTCGAGGAAGCCTCTTTCTTCCCTGATTTGGTTGGGATCATGCATGTGATCGAGTGCAGATGTGTATGGATTGTGAAGGCCAACACCAAACAAACTAGCTACCGCGCTTTGGATCGGAGTGAGTCGGCTTCTTGGTTGGCGATCGATCCACCATGGAAACAGAAAGGGAAAGGAAAGAAAGCTGGATATCAATCATATACTATACTGCTGGTAGTGATTGAAAGCGCCTAATGATTAAGCAGCATAAATAAATTTAATTTGCCAACAACAACATAAATATAATCATGTGAATCTGATGCTCTGAATCTGCAAAGAAACCTGGTACGTACGTACGTACGTGCATGCATGCATGCACATACATACATACATACATACATACACACACACACATACATACATACATGTGCAGCGAGTATTCGTTCGTTACCCCACTAATTAACTAGCTAGTATCATGTAGCTAGCTAGTACATTCCAAAGCTAAGCTGCTCATTATATTCTCTTATGATCGATGGAATGGTACGTAGTAGCATGCACATATAACTCCTTTTGGGACTGGTAGTACCGCACTGATCATCACTAGGATTGGATTGGATTGGATTGGATTCCATTGTGCAACTCAGATTTAATCTCCAACTAACTAATAAGATATGTAACTGGTGTTGTATGGTGTGGTGCCATCCAGGTCAGACGAGACAGGCACGTACCAAAGTTAGAAGCTTTTCCTTTCCATTGTGGCAAACCGTCACAAAAGCATGCACTCTTCTTGGATTGAAGCACAAACAAGCAAGCATGCAAGCACAGTGGTGTACTACGCATATACCAGTACTAGACCAAAGCAAAGCCAAAAAAAAAAGAAAGAAAAGAAAAGAAAACAAAGGTGGTGCAAACAAACCAAGTGTTGCTGTGTCTTATTCGAGGAACGTGGCAGGCCAGGGTGGTGCTGAACGTTACCATACCTGATGGCTGCATGCATCAGGCCGGCCGTTACACACAGCTCCCTGCACTGCACTCCACACCGCCCATATAACGAACTCTGCCCACACGCATCGCTCGCATTTCATTTCCTCCCCAAATCGATCCATCGATCGATTGCCATGACGCCGCCGCCGCCACCACCAGCAGAGCCTGAGGCTCCTCCGCCGCCGCCACACCACAAGCACAAGCACAAGCACAAGCAGGAGCAGGAGCGGTGGCTCGCCGAGTTGCGCGCCCAGCGCGGCATCGCCCTTCCTCTGGTCGGCATGAACCTCACGTGGTTCGCCAAGCTCGCCGTCACCACCGCATTCCTGGGCCGCCTCGGCGAGATGGAGCTCGCCGCCGGCACGCTGGGCTACAGCTTCGCCAACGTCACGGGCTTCGCCGTCCTCAGCGGCCTCTGCGGCGCCATGGAGCCCATCTGCGGCCAGGCGCACGGCGCCAGGAACGTCGGCCTCCTGCGCCGGACGCTGCTCATGGCCACGGTCATGCTCCTCGCCGCCTCCGTCCCCATCGCGCTCCTCTGGCTGCGCGTCGACGCCGTCCTCCTGCGCTTCGGCCAGCAGCCCGACATCGCCGCCACGGCCAGGACCTACGTCCTCTGCCTCCTCCCGGACCTCGCCGTCACCTCCTTCCTCAACCCGCTCAAGGCCTACCTCAGCTCCCAGGAGGTGACGCTCCCCCCGCTCTTCGCCGCCGCCCTCGGCCTCGCCCTCCACATCCCCCTCACCCTCTGCCTCTCCAGAACGATGGGCATCCGGGGCGTCGCCGCCGCAGTCTGCCTCAGCGACCTCGCCGTCGCCGCCATGATCGCCGCCTACGTTCTCGCCCACGAGCTCCAAGCAGGCCGCCGTAGGAGCACCACCACCACCACCTGCAGCAGCACGCTGACCTGGCTTGGGCTGCTCCGGCTGGCGCTCCCCTGCTGCCTCAACACATGCCTCGAGTGGTGGTCCTACGAGATCCTCGTGCTCCTCACGGGCCGCCTCCCCGACGCGCGCCGCATGGTCGCCGTCATCGCCGTCACCCTCAACTTCGACTACCTACTCTTCGCCGGCATGCTCTCGCTCTCCGTCAGCGCCTCCGTGCGCGTCTCCAACGAGCTGGGCGCCGGGGACGCGACCCTCGCGCGCCGCGCCGCCAGGGTCTCCATTGCCGGCGGCGCGATCGCCGGCGTGGCGGGCGGGCTTGTCATGCTGGCGGCGCGGCGTCCCTGGGCGCGCATGTACACCCGCAGCCCGGAGGTCCGCGACGGCGTGGCGAGGGCCATGAAGGTGATGGCGCTCCTGGAGGTGGTCAACTTCCCGCTGAACGTGTGCGGCGGCATCGTGCGGGCTACGGCGCGACCGCTGCTCGGCATGTACGCCGTCGTCGCCGGCTTCTACCTCGTCGCGCTGCCGGTGGGCGTCGCGCTGGGCTTCAAGGCCCGCCTCGGCCTCGAGGGGCTCCTGGCGGGCTTCCTCGTCGGCGCCGCGGCGAGCCTGGCGGTGCTGGTGACGGTGATCGTGTGCATGGACTGGGTGGCCGAGGCGGACAAGGCACAGAAGCGGGCCGGCGCCGACGATCAGGATACTCAGGAGGACAACAGCAAGGACTGCAACTGCAATGCCGTCACCACCCCATGATGTTGCTTCACATGTTTCGTCTAGTAGTTAGTTTATAATTATATATAGGGGGGAAAACAATATAATGATGCATTAATTCAGCGTAGCACATTATTCTCTCTTTTATGCGATAATTTGCAGGCTGCTGTTTTGCACACGATGCAACGGTTCCCTTACGATTCACGTCACATCAACACAAAAATAATCTACTTCCACAAAGATATCCTCGATGTTGATATGAATCCTCTATGGTCGACAGACAATATTATGTCTAGACAGGGCCGAGCACAGGGGAGTGCGGCCTGTGCCATGGCACATGACCTCCAAATTTTAGGAGCCCACCAGACTGGCCGTCCTCCATCGTGATCCATCCACAGGCTTATCCATCCATCATTCAGCGGTTCAGCCCATCCGTCAGCACTCAGCAGCAGGCTTTTGATCCTTCAGGCTTCAACGGTTCAGCCCGGTACACGGCAGCGCCGTAGCGGGATCGAGGCGTCACCGGCTCACCGCGTCAGGCATGCTCACGCACCCTTGAGGCTTCAGCCCTTGACGTGGCACAGGGATCGAGGCGATGAGCGGACGAGGCGTCACCGCAACACTGCGTCAAGGCGACAGGGCGTCAGGCGCAGCCCCGGCCAATTGCGCCGACTTGCTTTTCGGTTTTCGCCAGCCGATTGCGCAGCCCCGACGGCATTGAGGCGCTGTTGCAGGGTGAGAGGGAACCGATCTGGCAATTTGGAAGACTAGAACGTGCCGGATTTAATACTTTGTAAATTGTGATCGATCGTCGATTGAGTCTCCAGGTATAGTGATTAAGTCCAGTTAATTTTTAATATTTAATCAATTTTGATGGGTGATGACTAATATAATCAGGCCTCATTTTAGAGTTTGGCACAGGGCCTCGATTTTTGCCGGCTCAGCCCTGTGTCTAGATGATGCACAGCAAAAATTATAGGGAAAAGCTATATCCTACGCGAGTGTTTTTTCTCCGCTCAGCACTTGATTTTTTGTTCTACTGCCGCTTTCCAATCCAGAGGTCACCGGAATTTCTTCTCCAGCGAGGTTAGTGGTGGGGATTAGGGTGGTTCGGGGTCGGGGTTGGGATTGTTGGAGTTTGCAGGGCCTAGAGAGAAGGCCAAGGGTGGTAGGCTAGCCCAGCGGAGGTGGCGGGCGCGGGGGCGGTGGCACCATCGGCCTGGGCGGTGGAGGAGGCCAGTTGGGCCAGGTAGGGGCGAGGGCGATGACGCCAGCGACGGCAGGGGTGGAAGGGGCAGAAGGTAGCTATCGCAGGAGGATTAGGGTCTTGCCGGAGCTCCGCGCAGGGTGGCGGTGGGACAGGGTACATGTGGAAGAGGAACTCGCTGGAGGACTCGCGAAATACTTAGGTGCCGGGCAGACACTCACAAACTATATCTAAATCTAGAAAATTTAAAACGACTACTAATTTGGGACAGAGGCGGTAGAAACTAAATTCCACGACAAAAACTCGATCCAAAGTGTTTGATGAAACATAAAGGAAAACCCGAGAAATAAATGAAAAATATAAATGAGCACACTGACAGAATCAGAGTGTGCAACTATAAATGTTGTATATATCAGCCTGATCGATTATGCTTGAGGAATGGTGTTGATACGATTATTTGCCGTACACTAAACACGCAACATGTGCCCTCAATGGTAAGCACAATGCATAAGACAGACACATTACGATTGATGTTGTTGGATCAGGATGGAGTGGTAGCCCAACTATGCCGACCGGGCCGACCCGGGTGAAATTAGCTTAATTGGGCCCAGGTTGCTCCACGCGATTCTTCTTCTTCCTCGCCTCGCCCTCGCAGTCTTTCCTCCACACCACACCGTTGCCCCCCAGCAGAGCAGATGGCCGCGCACGTGGTGTCCTGCTGCCTCCTGGTCCCCTCCTCTGGCGCCAAGGCCGCCGCGGCCTCCTCTTCCTCGCCGCCTAACTTGAAGGCGACCAAGAGCAGGGAGCACACAAGAATCGGCCGAAGGTATCCGATCCCAATCCCATCCCAAATTCCCAATCTTGGGCGCATTCTGTCAATTCGTCGTGACTAACTGTTCCCTATTGCCTTGCTTGCTTGCTTTCCCCGGACGGAAGAGACTTTGTGCTCAGGAGCAGTGAGCTCGCCACGCTCGCCGCCATCTTCCACTTCAGGTAAAGCTAACCTGTCTTGCTGCCCCTACCTTGTTTCTTTTCCTTCCTTCAACACCCGTCTTGCCAGCTCAATTGTTTGCACCTGTGCTGACCACCTTACCAATTCATAAATTTGTTTTGATTCCATTCGATTATGTTCCTGAAACCTTACTCGCATGACATCTGGATGCAGTTAAACTGTACTGTTCTGTCCCTCTTTCACAGAACATAACTCACTCTGCCTTCATGTCTGGCTTAATTGATCATCAAAGCAACACCACTAACTAGAGGAATGCAATGCAATTGATGAAATGTTGATTTGCTCTGCTGTGACAATTGCATGTGTTTCCCTTCACAAATCCCATGGCTCCAGTGGCACCAAACCAAGCTACCTTGGCGTTCAGAAGAATCCTCCATCCCTTGCTTTGTGCCCTGCAACCAACAACTGCGTATCAACATCAGAGGAAATAAGTGATTCAAATCACTATGCCCCTCCATGGTAAGCTGTTATTATCGTAAGTTTCTCAGAGTGTACTGCTGCTTCACTCTGTTATTATGCATTAAAAGCTGATGACGAGTGTAGAAATATGCTACAACTCACTCCATATGTCCAACCTCTGATTGCATCAACTCCTTGTTTCTGTCAATGTAACAACCAAGCAACTATTTTTAACTGTTTTCTTGCAAAAGGACGACTCTAGTCTCAGATCTTCATATAGTTTTTGCTGCACTACACCTAATAATATATTTACATTGCTCTCACCAAGTGCCCCTGCAAAACAAAAAAAAAGGAATCTCATAATGGACTGGCAACAAATGCCAGAGATGCACTCGCATTGTGGAGTAGATGAACATGATTTTTGTTCAGGAACTATAATCCCAAGGATGGCCACAGGGGTAAACCCATAAGCAAAGAAGAGGCCATGAAAGAGCTCATTGAAGTGGTAAGTGCAGTCCTGATGGCACAAAAATTCCGAAACAAAGTGATGTTTTTTTTTCCACTGCTGCCTGGGAATTTGATACTTTATGCAGCATCTTGTATGTGGTTGGAAATTTAGAGCTGTTGTGATGATTGTAAGGTCACGAAAACAAAGCCGGACAACTTCACTCCTCGCATCGTGGACAAAACAGACGATTATGTTCGTGTTGAATATGAGAGTCCAATATTTGGGGTAGCGTCTTGTTTCCCCTTGTATGCTAATCTAAATTCTTATATGTGCTCAAAATTCTTTACTCTTTTTTTTCATTGCTTCATGCTGCAGTTTGTAGATGATGTGGAGTTCTGGTTCCCTCCTGGCAACAAACCAATCGTCCAGTATCGATCAGCGTCTCGATCAGGATTCGTCGACTTCGATGCCAATAAGAAGAGAGTAAAGGTGAGGGTGCTGCTACCAATGATTTTGGTGTGGTTTAGCTTTGTGGGTCAAAATGAACTGCTAGTTGATGAGATGATCATCCCTGTTGCACGCCAGGAGCTGAGATTGGCGTTGGAAAAGAAGGGCTGGGCTTCAGAAAGCAGCTTCTGAAGGATGGAAGTGGCACTGTCTGCTGCAGGCTGGGGTTGATTATTGGTGTGGCACTCATGCTGATCTTATCACCAAAAACAGAAGCCATGCATGATAATGCCGCATTTGTCACATGTGCCTGGCTCTGGCTCTGGATCAGTAGGGTACTAGGTAATGATCTCATGCCCTCTGTGTGTGTGTGTTTTTCTTTGCCTTTAACATGCCACTTGACATGAGATGAATAAGCTGAGGAGGGGTATGCGATGCAAACTGTAAGCAAGGGAATAAGGTTCTGATGCAAACACATTACATATTGCCGGTACGGTAGTGAGGGCTTATTAAATACGAGATGAGACGATGTACGTACGAGGTTTGCTTGGCACGTACGGGTTGGTGGCTGGAATGCATCAGTAGTATACCATCCATGCATACCACAATGGAACATGCTTTGGACCCTGTCACTGGCCTGCTGCTTGCTGCTCTTCTTCTTTGGCGTGCCGGGGGTGTACTGTACTGTGTGTTTACAGCTAGTGAACTCAACTGTGGATTGAGATGCATGGGTGACCGTCTCCATCCATTGCTAGTGTGATGATCGCGTTGCCTTGCATTGCAGCCCGTTAATGCGGCGGTCATCATGATGATCGATGGTGGCCGCCGCACTAGCTACCTAGTCATCACACTAACTATATGCGTATGATAAAAGGCTTTCAAGCAAGAAAAGAAAAGGAAAGAAAGAAAGAAAGAAGCGGTTGGGTGGGTGGGTCAAAGGCTACTATGTCTATTCTATGTATATGTATATGGTTGACGAAAAAGAGATGGATCGGATCGGATCTCCTTATAGCTTGTGATCGATGCTACATATATTCGATACCATATGTATGGCTAAGCGATCGACTTGTATTTAGTATATTTGTTCGTTTCATTATGATGAAATTTCTCAATTGTAGTACTTACCAGCTGGATGGTTGACTTTCCATGCATGGATAGATCGTGGCTGAAGCAAGATCTGGGATGGATTCAGGTGTTCTCCATCTCCATCCATGTGTGGTGTCCTTTCCTTTTGGATGGATGGATGGATGCGTCGACAAAGAAAGAAAGTTTACCACCACCCGGCCCACCAAGATGCAGATACCACCAGCTAACCTCACCTCACTAGATTCTTTTTAAAAAAAAAAAACATGTATTAGAGAACCGTCTAGTGATGCAAATAAATCCCTTTGGGGTATAATCTTATGGAACATATATAAATCATCTCTTAATTTAAATTGGCCAGGATCGAGTTGGTTCCTCATTAGCAACCAACGCTCGCTTTTAAGAAAAAAGATTGCCCTTGTCTTGGTTGGTCCCATTGCTCCACTCTCTCTAGCTACTCTACCACTCTTACATGATATAGTTATCCCGTAGCGGGCCATAAAGAAATAGTTATTAAACTAAACAAATGAAGTGAAATCAAGTCCAGCGATTAAACGCCTTCCATTCTTCTTGTCTGTCTTGACGTACACCTCCTGCTGCCTCCTCAGTCAGACCACTTGTGTGTTGTGTACAGGCACTATAAAATCATTGCAACCAGTTGCCCCTTGCTTTCTTCTTCTTCTTCTTCTTTCCGGCAGAGGCAGACTGCCAGTCGTCTTGCTACTGGCTGCTTCTTGCTTCCATTGACATCGATCATACTCGTAGCACCTACAGAGGCTGCTTAATAATTAGAATATATTATATAGAGATCCGGCCGGTCGACATGCCCATGGCTCTCGAGTCATGGCTCACCAAGGTCCGCTCGGCCATGTCCTCCGCCAAGTCTTCAGGGGCGCCTCCGGGCCCTGGCCCCAGGAACAAGAGCACCGTCGGCATCCTCGCCTTCGAGGTCGCCAGCCTCATGTCCAGGCTCCTCCACATCTGGCGCGCCGTCGGTGACGCCGCCGTCGCGCGCCTCCGCCACGAGATCATCAACCTCGACGGCGTCCGCAAGCTCGTCTCCGACGACGACGACTACCTCCTCGGCCTCGCCTGCGCCGAGCTCGTCGACGCGCTCAGGGCCGCTTCCGACTCCGTCGCCGCGCTCGCCGCCCGCTGCGCGGACCCCGCCCTCCGTGACTTCAGGGACGCCTTCCTGGAGTTGGCCGACACCGGCCGCGACCGGCACCGGTGGGCGGCGCCCACCTGGAAGGAGATGGAGGCGAGGGCGCACAAGATGGACAAGCAGGTGGCCAGCACCACCGCGCTCCGCCGGGCCATGGAGGAGCTAGCAGAGGCCGAGCACGGCCTCCGGAAGCTCCTCCAGCTCCAGTGCGGCGGTGGCGGCAACGGAAAAGGTCTGTCGGCGAGCAAGATCTCGGTGGCGGCGGAGCAGCAGCAGCTGGTGTTCTCCAAGAAGCAGGAGGTGAAGCACCTGAAGCAGACGTCGCTCTGGGGCTGCACCTTCGACACCGTCGTGGCGTCGCTGGCGAGGGCGGCGTTCAGCACCCTCGCGCGCATCAAGCTCGTCTTCGGCGCCGCCGGGCAGCAAGAGCGCCATCCGCCGCTGTACCGCAGCCTGACGCTCTCCTCGGCGGTCCACCCGTCCGTCGACGCGCCGCCGCCGCTGTCGCGCAAGTCCATGTCAATGGAGGAAATGCTGTTCGTCGACCTGGAGGCGCCGAAACGGGGCGGTGGATTCTTGGAGGACAGCTCGGCGGCGCTGACGCCGCCGCCGGGGACGCTGGGCGCTGCCGCGCTGGCGCCGCGTTACGCTGGGCTGGTGATCTCGATCGAGCGGATGGTGAGGTCGCCGCGGCTGGTTGGCCCCGAGGAGCGGGACGAGCTGTACGGCATGCTGACGGCGAGCGTGCGCGCGCAGCTCCGGGCGCGGCTGCGCGGCGCGGTTGCGGCGGCGGACCCGGGGCTGGCCGTGCAGTGGCGTGCGGCGCTGGTGGGGATCCTGGCGTGGCTGTCGCCGATGGCGCACGCGACGATGCGGTGGCAGGCGGAGCGGAGCTTCGAGCGGCGGAACGCGGCGGCGACGGCGGACGTGCTGGTGGTGCAGACGCTGCAGATGGCGGAGCGCGACAAGGTGGACGCGGCGGTGGTGGAGCTGCTGGTGGGGCTCAACTACGTCTGGCGGTTCGACAAGGAGATGAGCTTCTTCGCGGTGCACCGGCAGCAGCTCACGCCGGCGGCGGAAATGGCAATGCAACAGTAAGACACGACGATCGTGTTTGCTGTTTGGATTTTCTTTCTTTCTTGGTTTCGTTCTTTCTTTTTGGCTACTAATTAAACTCTCTCAGGTTTGCTGTACAAATTATTATTAAATTAAAGAAAGAAAGAAAGAAAGATTATGGGTGGATGATGAATTGTCTCTCTCAAATATAATGATGGATGTTGGTTGGGGATGGGATCATCGGAGTGGTGGTAGCGGAACCGAAAGCTAGCCAAGCTCCATGATCGAGCATGATGACAGCACGCAGCTTGTGCTCTTGCTCTCAAAGTAACCCTTGACTTGTAGCAATGGCAGCTGCAACTCTCAAAGGAAGAGAGGCTGGTAGCGAGCCGACAAGGAAGCACAGTGCTGATCTGATGACGCATAGAGATTAGAGAATTGTTGGGGCACATGGGATGGGAGCAGGGTTGGTTGAGGAGGATTCCATGGCCACATGCTGCGTGAAGCTGCTACGACTGAGACTTTGCTCTGCTCCATCTCTGCATCTGTCATCGATGCATAGCCCATTGTTTTCTTCAGTACTGACTACTGAGAGCAGCTGGTGTGCATGTTGTCGTTCTTTCAACTACTATGAATCTGCGATGCACTTGCCATTTTATCATCTCATTCATGCATCGAGACTTTGCTTGTTTCGGAATCTTTTTTTTTTGGAGCAAATTGTTTGAGAATCTTATGCAGTTTGTTTCCCTTTTAACGCCATGACCCTCTTATCTTACTGAAAAGCGCATCATCATCCAGGTAGCACGCACATATAATAACTATGTAATTAAGAGAAAAGGCTCACCTCTTTATTAAAACATGCACGAGATATGGATATAGTAAGCAGGGGAATGAAAAAAAACTTTATGGAAAGATAAAGAAAAACGAGGTAGCCACTTTAATGATATAGTATCATGATAAGGGAGCAGCTAGACATGTACTCCATAGCATTACACATATACTGATCGATCACTAGCTAGCAATCTCTTGGATAATTATTAACATTCTCCTTTTCTAGAAAGAACAACATGTACCATATAGATATAACTGTATGCGTACTGCTCCAGATGATGGTGATGATAGAAAATAAAATAAACAAAAGCTAGCATTGCAAACAGAATTTGATCGCTCTCATGGTTGATTGGTCTCCGAGCTGAGGGACCCTTGACTCGGAAGCACTTAACAGACCATATTGTTTGTTTTACAAAAGATTTGCACCTTCAATTCGATCTCAGAGTATTTTTCTTCATAATATAACCATATTGGCATTCAAGGCACATGTCGGTCCATTCCCAGTAAAAAGAAAAAAAGAAAATTGCAGACAGCATTTAGTTTATTTCAAAAACCTGGCACAATCGATAGTGAAAACTACTGCCTCTCTGGGACGTGCGCACTCTCCATGCTACACACTCCAATCAGCCACAGGCCTCAGTACTCTCAAGCTCAAGGAGCAAAACTATTCTTCAGTACAAATCAAGGCCTTCCCTTGTTTTCAGATTATTTTTGTTTCCTTTCTTTCCGTGCCTTTGGTTAGGAAATGCTGTGTCGCATAGAGGATGACCATCATTCAGTCCTCCATCACTCATGTTGAACCAGCCTCTGGAGCTAACCAAAGTTTCACCTTCTTGTCCACACCAGCACTCCCCAAAATAAACGCAGGCACGCCACCTGAAGACATCAACAGTAATGTGATATAAGATCATAAAAACGCATGTTTCCTCTTATGAATGGTATTTTTCAAGTTAGAATCCTTCCAACTAAAGGCTGCATGACGTAAGAGTTTGTTTATCAGACAACTGCAATGCGCACTACCATGGCCATGATTTTTACACATCCAGTACAACATACAGCAATCTACATATAAACCTAACAAGTTTACAAATGGTCAGGTTAAAAATAAATAGAAGCAACTCCTTTGTAATTCCTACGCAAGGATTGTAAGGGATTACAGACATCTCCTTACCATTGAGAATTGTTCGCGGAGCCCAAGCAATGCCAGTTATATCACCTGAACACATGTCAAAAAAGAATGTCATTCCAAGCTACCATATGGCAGGTGCAGTCTATTGCACAGTATACTAGCACTACACAACCATATCAATTAGAAAAATTCTACAGCGCAGCATGTCTAGACATGTAACCTGCAAGGTTGGTTGCATTCTTCTTGTTTTGTAGCCATCTTTTACAGGACTGCAACTAGGCTGCAGGACCAGACGATAGGAAAATATGTAGGCTTTGGCAGTTTAACCCATATAGTAGGATGAGTTGGAAACAGTCACAATTAGTACCCCACCAATACGTGCCTTTGCCAGAAGGATGTATCACTACACAAAAGTAAAAGGTCCCACCATCCCATGCATTATCTGAACTAATTCAGGTCTTTCAAGTACCTAAGACTTAACATCTGTCTCAAGAGTGCTGTCCTTCTCCTACCTGCCACACCAGTGATAATTTATTTACTGCAAAAAAATGGCCTAAACTCGACCAAGCAAGCACCTCTAAAATACTTAGTAGAACGAGCAATAAACCACAGAGTAACATTAGTTAAAAAGACTAATCTTATCCACACTGCCCACACAGATTTGGAGGCATCATTACTTATTTACTTCCAAGAGAAATGAAGATGGTTCGCCCTAGCAGACAGTGAGATCTGAGATTACAAACCTTCATGAGCTTTCTCAGCTGTATCCAAAACTGCACCAGTTTCCACACACAACCATTGCAACGTCGATCCGCTTGTTACAGCCAAAATTTTACCATCAGGAGAGATGCTCATGTGGTCATATTGGCAAACTGAACCTTTTGAGTCATGCAGTGGAATTGATAGCACTCTTAAGGTTTTTGGATCCTCATCAAGGTGATACCTTACTAAAAATGTAAGAAATGTTAGCATCAGAAAACAAGAAAGAAGTAGCAAAGCATTACGCTTGAAAAAATTACTAGATGGCCATGTCTAGAACAGTGACATCAGCCAAATATATGTTGTCGTCAGGGATGACTATAAACTGGAAATTTGTATCTGACTAGCATCTGACTATAAACAAAAGTATCGACGGTCACATCTAACTAGCAAGGAATAACAAGGAAACAATTGAAAAGTAGCCTGAATTTTAGAAAAAACTAATAAAACCAGGGAAATGATAACTTTGGCCACTAGTATACTAGCCTATATATTTAATGTTTCCATTGGGATGTTTGACTAATGGCTAAGTGAAGCACTGAAGGTTTCTAAAAGGAAAGATCTTCCAAGGTCCAAACTTTGTGAAGAAAAGCATAATGAAAGCCATAGATTTATTATGATCCTTCATTCATTCCATGCATATAGAGAATTCACCATGATGAAGAGTGGACACAGGATATATAAAAAAGACATAAAAAATGGTGGCATGGTGACTTCCAGAAAAGAAGCCAAGTTATTATGCTATGAACTGAAATAACATATGACTTCAAGGCCGTAGGGGTCGGATGTAAGAAGATATAGCATACCATTAATGTTCCATACTCGAATGGAACCATCTTTGGATGCAGTGATAATTTGCTCAGAATTTGGGGCAAAGCACAAGCTAGTAACAGCGCTCTGAATTAAAAAAAATCATTCAGTTTCTCATAAGATTCAGTCCATGCAAATGGAACTCTTGAGAAAAAAAAAAGAGGGTTGCACTGGAGGGCGTTATTAGTTCATACCTTGTGACCCATGAGTTGCATGACTTTATTAACCTCTTTCACTGAACTGTCCTTTGAGTAAACTATCTCCCACACCTACAGAATAAGTAAATATCACCATAACTGAGGGAATAAATTGGCAAAATGGAAACAGTGTCCGCAGCACAAAATTTATCTGATTTGCCTTGCAACAAACTCCACAACTAATATCGCAAGAATGCCACGAACAGACTTTCAAAGGAGAGCAATACCGGTGCATTGAGAACTCAAATAAAGCAGAAAGTTCAACTAAAGAGAATATCCATCTTAGGACTTCAATCCTTAAAAAGTTCGTTACAAAAAGATAAAGGAAGAATAAGAAGAATAGAGACAGAACTAACCTTGACATCAGCAGTAAAAGCTGCAGCGGCTATGAAGCGGCCATTTGGGGATATGTCAGCCATATTATTTTTTAGCTGATTGGTGTCAACAGTACCCAACTCCTTTCCACTCTTCCCATGCCAAACTTTGATATCGGTTGCTGCAAATTAGTCTAGGGTAAGTAACCTTAACAGGAAATAACAAACCTTGCATGCCTAACAAAAAGAGACAAGAAACCTTACGATATTGAGATGGATCCAACAGATGTTATAAGCCACTTTTTGTGGAATGCTCGCATTTAAAAATAAGAGCCGCTCAACCAAGTGGATAGCACACATATGTGACAAATGAAGAAATGTATGTTTGGTCAAACTTATTGTATGTTCACTAAATTTATAAATAAGAATTTAAACATGAACCCATTGACATAGTGATTGCTTATGTTGGCAGACCATTCTAAATCCAATTACGGAAAAAGACTTCCAGATGCACAATCATAAAATCTACTGCATTAACTACCAAACATTCTAAAGAGCAACAAAAGGCGGCACCTTCTGAGCACGAAATAATTATAGTGCTCCCATCTCCGGGCCCATGAGTTGCACGGGCTGCTGCAAGGTTGAGCACTGATTCCTTTCCATGAATCTTTTGGTGACTCCACTTGATCTCGGGTGGAGACAGCTTGCCCTGCTGCTTGTTTTGGGCCGTTGGAGGAGCACTGACATCCGCATACATATAGAGAGATGAGCCCAGAAGAGCCTGTGCTGCCACAACAACAGATGAAGAGCCCTCTGAGAAAGCAACACCAGTAGGATGTGCTCCAGCAGGCAAGTTTATCCTCAGAATCCTGCAAGCATGCCCATAAATTTGTGACACTGAATACTTACGATAAAAGGAAATTGCTTCTGTAGAATATAGTAATATCTTACTTGAAGCTCTTGCTTGAGGTATCATCGATCCTGAATACCCTTACAGCTCCATCCGCACACACTGCAACAAGAAGCACCAGAGATATAAGTATTCACCTTTTGGTGCAACAGACGCACTTGACTGCGAAATTATAAAACTGTGATGCCATATGGTGGAAAGGCAGCACAGGAAACAAGAATAGGGCCGTGAATGATCTCACCGGTGGCTAGGTTGGCACCATCGTTGGAGAAGTGAAGTGCAGTGACTGAGTCAGTGTGCCCCCTCAAGGTGTTGACATCAAGATGGTGGTGCTTCTTGGCAGCATCCTAGAGAGCATATTAAGATCAACGAAATGTTGGTGTTCATATCCATGGCAGTAGGAATGATTTGGATGAACACACGTGGAGAATATTGTACATCTGAACAGGACTGCATCTGAATGCTGAATTTTGGATCGTGGGTATGGAACCTAATACTATATATAACGTGCTGAGAGAGGAGAGGGATGGGGAGGAGAAGGAGATGACCTTATCGGCGGCGTTGTGATGCGGGCGGGCATGGCCCTTCTTGTGGTGTGCCTGGTTGGAGGGGCGGACGTGCTTCGGCTGGTCGGGGGCGGCGGCGGTGGCGGAGGGAGGGATGTGGGCGATGGCGGCGCGCTTGCGGCGGAGGTAGCCGGCGAGGAAGACGAGGGCGATGGCGCCACCAAGGACCGCGGAGATGAGGGGCGCCGTAAGCAAGGACACAAGTGACGCCGCCATCTCTGGCGCGGTGTGTCGCCGGCGGGCGGTGGCGGATCGGGAAGCCTTTGCTTTTGCTTTGCTTCTCTTCTCTCTGTCTCTCTCTCTCGTCTCCCACTGATAAGCTGAAGGGAACAAGGCTTCCACGAGGCCAGTGGCGGTGTCTTGTTGCTTGCTGTGTGGCCTTGCAGGATAGGAGGCCCGATTGGCCTTTCTGTATGCCTTGTTTGCTAAAAGCCAGCCCATCATAGCTCGTCCGGATATGCTATGCCAAACCGTTCCATCAACTAAATTTCAGGATTTCAGACCACCAAATTCATACGTACATATAGTAAATCAAAGAAAATCTTTTTTTTCCGAACGACGCAGGAGAGCTGCATGTCATTTCACTGAGAGAGAAAACGAAAGTACAAAAGAGAAGGGGAGCTGACCTAACGACCCTTGCCCACCATGTTGAGGATGCATCAGCCGGCACATAAGCAAAGAACACTCTGGAGAGTATTGCACACGCATTGTCTCAGCTCTTCATCTTATTACACTAGTACAAGATCTCGCAACCAACACAAGAAAGCCTATAAAATTTCTCCGCGATCAGTACACTTCCAAGAAGCAGCAGCTAAGCCTGTGATCAGAAACATCATCCAGTTTTGAACCACCGGGTAGGCATGTCCCATTCTGGTAAATGCTCGGCGTATACACAACCGAGTGGCGGCAGGGCCTCTATCCGCAAGGGCACCTCTACAGTGAAGATCTCCCAATTTCTGTTACATATGTATATAGCAGGTTCAAAACACTCAGACTTCCGCAAAATGCAAGTCTTGTAACAAAGGCGGTAGCAGCTTACTGTTTCTTTCTCTCTGCTGAAGATTAGAAAGGGCAACAGCAACTTCCGCACCAAGACGAGCATTGTTCTTAACAAGTGCGATATCTGAGCACCACTAAGGAGAATTTCTTCGAGGAAGGGAACAAAAAAAAGGGGGGGCTCGAAATGCAGATGAATTAGATTTTTTTCCCTTGCAGAATCCAATACGATGTTCTCTAACTCCTAATTTCAATTTGGAAAGGAATTGCTTTGTAAAATCTGTGGAATGCAGCAACTAACCTAAAACTCAATATAGGAACATGCACATGGATTATGCAATCATCCTAAAAAATATGCCATGGATTATGCAACTAAAATTGTAGGATACTGGCTTCCAAGGAAGATCCTCCAGTTAGTTCTTTTACTCTTTCAAGCATGAAGGGAGTGATCGCATTTCCTGTTATCCTTTTTTCTCTGAAAAGATAGCAAAAACTATTAGGCACCATTTCTATATCATTATCAGAAGCGCAGGTGTTGACTGTACTCTGCCTCCTTTAGAGCTTTCTGTATTGCAGATTCTATAATGTTCCCTGAAGCTGCATGCTGCGTGGGAACCGGCACTGCAATAAGGATCCCAGAACCTAGATGTAGGTTACTGTTTGCATCTGCACATTGATAGAATCGAATCAATTATGCTGCAGAAAACTCTAGAGCCTAGATCCACTGACAACCCAGAATCTAATCATCGTGGCGAGCACATTGAATTCACTGGCGGACCCAGTATCGTGGCGAGCACATTTTTACCAAACAATGAAGTATATATGCGTGAGTAGTTTACTTGGATCACTTACTTTGTTTCTTAGCATGTATTATCAGCCAAAAAGCTCGAAAGACCCACCTGATGACCTGATCCCAGCAAACTAATTTGGCCTGACCACCCCCTCGGCACGACGGCACCTGTTGCAGGGCAGCTGGGCAGGTGTGGAGCCATTTGCATCGCGTGCCTCTCCCGCCCCTCTCTCCCGTCTCAATCCCTCCCCAGATCGTCTAAATTGATTGATCCCTAGCCACACGTAGACAGGGCTTCACTGGCCGTGGCGAAGGCCGAAGAGTGCCGGCCTGCCAGGCCAGAACAGAAGGGAGGAGGCCACACAATTTACCGGCAGCAAGCGGCGGGGAGGATGGCAGTAACCAGTAGGGGATGAGAATTCTCAATTCGTCTTCTGCAATTTCTAAAATGCTAATGTCCTTGCACATATAATACTGTTAATTAGATATGAGGTATTGTGATGTGTGTGTTTTCATGTAGGCAGTAGCTTTGAAAATACAGAGGAAATCTCACTTCCACATTAAACACCATAGCCGACTACTTTCCAGGATCATGTTCATGTAGCTCTGGATCAAAGCACATGGTTGGGTTGAGCCGGTTGCCTTTTAGCTCAGGAATACCCAACTCTAAAATCCTGGGTCCGCCACTGATTGAATTACACAAGATCAAAAGGTTCAAAGAATTGAATGTGTGGTTTGCCCATTGGAGTTATGTAATGTGATCAAGTTATCCCAATCATTCTGCATGAACCTTTTTCTTTTATAGTTTATGCCGCATACACTTAGCACAATCTTATTGATTCTATCTTAACACCAGTAAATATCTCTCTGAAATCAAGAAAATAAAATAACTCAGGGAATAGGAGGCCATTGATGGATCCGGTCGTTACCAACAGTTCATGTGAGATTGATAATGTCTCTAAGAAAATGTGAGTATGAAGACAAAGAAAACATGCCATAATTAACTACTCACGTATTATTTTGGCGCACTCTTCTGGAGAATCAACACGACATGGCACCTGCATTATGTAACAATTATATTTTTTAGGTCAATGTAACGAGTATATGTATCAACATATATTAAAAATAGGAGTGACCCATTTAAAACCTGCTTCGAGCATTATGTGAAATTTCTGAAAAGTTCTTGCATAATGCAGGTGCACTGGAAAAGCACCCCATGTTCCAAACAGAGCTTAAGTGCATATGCAGGCATTTCTGTGTTGTAAAATGAAAGGATAGTGCCAGATAGTTACCGACAATATATTATTCAGCTGTTTGCAACTTGCAAGAGGTCATGTTGAATAGCTAAGAAAAATTCTGAAATGAGGAAAATTCCCCTTCAGACCAACAAAGGCGTAGAAGCGCCAGAAAATCCTGCTAATCTTTTTTTTTCTCAAACGATGCAGGAGAGCTGCATGTCATTTCATTAAGAGATGAAAGAGAGTACAACAAATCCTGCTAATCTTAGTTAAATATAAAAGAGAATCCAGGCTTAATAGTTGGCTTAGCACTTTACTGATAGGATATATGGCATGAGCTTTATTTATCAATGCAGCTCAAGGAGAAAAGACAAATACGGGAAATGTTTAAAAGGTTGTGCGTTAAAAGCTTCAAGCTAGCTCAAAGCAGAAAAAATCTTTTTCCTCGAACACGCAGGAGAGCTGCATATCATTATATTAAGAAGAAGAAAGCAGAAAAAATCTGTAAAGCAGTCAGTAGCTCTCAAAGGTACAGTCCATGGTGAAACCACAACATCTAGGCATTTATTTATTTATTATTTTGGAATGATGAACAATTACATTTTTTTCTCGAATATGCACACTTACAATTACAGTTTTTGGAAAATCTAGAGTGAGTTGAATCATGTGTTTTAAACTAATCTAATATATCATTGATTCAGATGAAAGCATTTGGGTCTTTCAACTGTCCAGCGAAAGTTACATACCAACCAAAGAAATATCTTACAAATGAAAAAAAAATATTTTACCTGGCATCCACTAATCTCCGTGAAGAAAGCAGGAAATTCATTGGTTCTGTAAGCAGCAACAGTGACTCCTTGAGTTTCCTGTCATGCCATCAGTGAAGAAGATCAAACGACTGAACATGAAAACAATATTGTACCATGAACAGTATCTTGTGAAAAACACACACGAGTTTTCCAATATATAGCTGTCACATTAAGCACCACCTAACTGGCTAGCTGCTCGAGTGCCGAGCAACACAAGGGAGCATTTCTGTGAAACTTTGATCAGAAAAAACATGATCTCAGGTTATTAAGTATAAACATGAAATAAAGGGTCCTTCCGAAATACCAAACGCAAATAAGTTCTGAATCCTGTCGTTTGGTTACTTCTCAATTGAGTTATTAAGTACTAAACAAAGAAAAGAGGAAAATGGTTCCAAGGCAATAATGTTTTTTTTCCTTGAACTAAGATACTGGTGTGGTGACAAAAGTTGCATATGAACTCATCTAATTTTTGCAGCAAGTCATTCTCAGTTCTTGTCTTCCTACTTTCTTATCCTGCTAGTTTGCAAAGTGATGAGCTAGTTTGCAAAGTGATGATTTTATTTAATTATTCAAGAACTGCTACGTGCACAGTCATCAACGAGGTCTGATCCTACTCAGCCCATCTTTGTGCACATATAGCATCTTAACAACTAAAGAGGAAAACAATTCTACATATAAGCACATACACAGATCAATCGGTTATTCATCGAAGAGTGCAAAGTGCAACTGTACCAGGTATTCAAGTGTCCTAGGTATGTCTAAAATGGACTTCACGCCCGCTGATATAACAGCCACAGGAGTCTTTCCAAGTTCAGTCAAGTCTGAGGAGATGTCCATAGCTGCATCAAAATGGTGAGCGTATCAATCAGTGCGCAACTTTTAATAGCTTTTCCAAAACCATCAATAAAAATAATATGCTTGGCAAGTCCATATGCTGATGAAGTTAAAGTGTATTCTCCATAATATGCTTCAGAAATCCGAAAAGAACAAGATAGTAATTGATAAACTTGCAGTTTCAGAGTTTAAATGCATCAATCTACAGATTAAAAGCATCAATATCCTAAATGACCTAGAAGAGACTGAAAGAATTAGAGCATACATCCAGTGATATACTTCCTGCCGAGTGTCAATGCATACAGCAAATAAAGACTCCTTACACAAGTGGAAAATGCTTACTTTGTTCGCCATGTCTATGCACGCCTCCTATTCCCCCAGTTACAAAAATTGGTATGCCAACCTGAATTGGTAAAGAGCTACATTTATATGGACATAAATAGTTGGTACTAACTAAAGGGAATGAATGTGGAATTGCTATTAGACAAGCCGAGATTAACAAGACGAGCATGATGGTTTTGCAAAAGTTTTTCAAGGGACCTTGTGAGCAAAGAACATAGTGGCAGAAACTGTCGTTGCACCATTGCCACCAGATGCAACCTGTCAAGAAGGAAACAAGAAATTATGGAGAGTGGCAATGACAGATACAGGGCTATCTGATTCGAAGACGCTTCAACAGAGAACCCAGGTTTGGCTGCCGTAACTCAGCTGTCTTGCGTTAAGGATCTCCATTGCTGCTATATTGGCAACGAGCTGACAGACTACTGAGGCACGAGGCGTTTGAGTTATCGCAGTGTCCTTTATTGTGATTAGGACACGAGGTCACCAAACAGAGTGACCTGGGAATGGAAAAGGTGTACTCACCACATGCGCAATATCCCTTCTAGCTGTCTTCTGAAATTGTCTTCCACTAATGGCCAGCCTCTTTAATTGCTCACTGCTAAGGCCTATTATCATGCAAACAATGTATGGTTGGTTCTGATTACTGATGAAGGGGCCAAGATGTCAATTTTCGGAGCAGTCAAATGAAGCAACATTGGCAGCAAATTGGTTTTAGGAACAAGAGGGAGGAGCATGCCATGAGGCATATGTATTGAGCTCTAGAATTCGCTAGTCAGAAAATTTGGTGCCTGCTATGATGCAATGAAGTCCGGGATTAACTAAAGAGATGAGGTTAGCAAGGTAGGCAGGAGGAGCAGCAGTAAGTGAAGCAGCAGGAAAGCAGAGAACTGACCAACATGTGGGACTCCATCTAGGATGGCTATGGTGGCAGGGATAGCACCGGCGTCCCTGACGACGGCCTCCACCTCGAAGGCGGTCTGGAGATTCTTGGGGTACGGCATACCTGAAACATGTGATGGCGTAAGCAGTCAGAGTCAGTGAAGGGGAATCGAATCGCAGTTTTGTGCGGCAAGCCTGAAGCGGGCGGCGAGGGGGGGGGACAAGGTAGAAGAAGGAAGGTTACCGTGGCAGATGATGGTGGACTCGAGGGCGACTACAGCGCCGCCGCGCGCGAGGGCGGCTGCGACCTCCGGCGCCACCGCGATCGACATTTGCGGCGGTGGAGCTGAATGCTGGTTGGGTGGAGAGAGAGACGAAGAGGAGGAATAGACTTACTCAGCTGGGCTAAAACTGCGTGCAATCTGGGCCTCCACACGAATCAGCAATTTGGGCTTCGAAGAGGGCTTGCAGCAACAACTGCTGGGTGGTGGCCCAAGGTAAACCACGGAGCTTCTTTTTTTATTAATTACTGTATTTCAATAAGTATAAGTTCGGCCCCTCCACTCCAGCTGATAGCATATATTCTCTCTCCATCCACCACTACTACGTCTCAGCTTTATTTGAGTCTTTTCTGCCAAATAAAAGGAAGGCATCAATCCGATCCTTCCACCACCTCTTCTTCCTTGAGTCCCCCTGCTTTGATGCTTCGTAGCTACTAGCTGCTCTAGCAGCGATCGACGAGCTGCATCGATCCCCCAATCAATCATATCCAACCAAACCATGTCGTCGTCGTGGCTGCACTCCTCCGACCGCCGCTGGAAGCGCAGCAGCTGGACGGCGCGGGCGCTCTCCTCCTGCTCGCTCCCGCCTCCCGGCCTGCTCGCCTTCTTCGCCATCGTCGTCTTCTTCCTCGCAGTCTCCGGCTACGTCGACTACAAGGCCATCGAGCGCCGCGCGGAGATCGGCGCCCGCGTCTTCGCCGCGCCGCTCGCCCTCGCCGCCGCCTTCCTCCTCTTCGCCGCCATCAGCTGGCGCCGCAGGTACTGGGCCACCAGGAGGAGGGGGAGGAGGCCCCTGGTAGTGGTCGACAACCCACCAGCTGCCTCGACGGCGGCCGCGCCCTGGGGCGTCGCGCTGGCGGTGGCCATACTGCTGCTCATGATGTCGTTCCAGCCAGCCGTCCACTCCATGTGGTTCAGGCCTCTCTGGGACTCCGACGACTACTAGCTAGCTTTCTACCTTGTTCTTCTCTTGTTCGACATATAGTAACACCATGCATGCTCCTACTAGTGTACTAGTAGTATGTGCTGCTTTTGTTCGACGATCGATATGCATGTTTCCAGCACAATTGTTTTGAGAAAACAATTGTTTTGCAAGGGAACAACCAGTTTCCAACTAACGATCTCCACATCAAAGGCATCGTCATGTTTTGTGGACACAAAAATGAATTGAAAGTTACTAAATATAAGTCAAATTGAAACACATTTCAAAAATCTTTGATAACTTATGAGCGGGTGGGACCAATAAATGGGCCCTCTACTTAAATAATTCACGTTCAAACATACTGGCCATAGATTGTTCGTTCTCTTCCCTTTTAGATATCACGAAAACAACCAAACATGATCTGCTGCGCATATTCATTACTGTTCTCCTCATCGAGGCGTGCAAGCCCTTGGGTGATGCTTTTGTTGCGTAATCCAATAAACAAAAGACAGATACAACGGCAAAGAAAACAAAGATATACTTTGATTCAATTTCTATAGAGAGTAGGTTTTTGCAAAAGTTTGTGGATTACCCTTAGGAAGAGTAGTTTAATGTGCTCCGAAATTGAATTGTCAAACTTATATATTGAACCGAAGGCAAAATTGAATCGTCGTTAGTATTTTATTTGAGAAAAAAAAAGAGATGATGGACTGAACATTGTAGCCATGCAGGGGATGGGGAGATAAGGAGTGTGGGCCCTAAAAGTATTAAACCCCCCCAACCCCCCCAAATCAGACCGATGGCGATTTTGTTTAATTTTTAAAACTATGATGAAAATATAGATCCATCTGTCAGTGTTTAGACCCGGCAACCTACCGAGGGGTGCTCCAGGTAGTGTTTTTGTTAGTGGAGCTCGCCGAGATTAGGAACTCGAAGTTAAACGCAGACACACGATTTAGACAGGTTCGGACCACTATATTGCGTAATACCCTACGTTATGTGTGCTCGTTGGATTGAATTGCTTTGGAGGGAGTCCCTACCTCACCTTATATAGTCGAGGGCAGGGTTACAGGTTGGTTGGTCACAAGAATATTATTCAGATACGACTAGATGAGTTCTACTCTTATTACAACGAGTACTTCCTAATCATCGATGTAGACTACGTCGTTCTGCGCCATGATCTCCATGTCAGATGCGTCTCGATGTCCAGCCCTATATTTAGGACTGTCCAAACCTTGTGATGGGCCCATAGATGTATGCACGATGGGAAAATTCACCGAATTTCTCGACAAGATTCTCCAAAGTTTAGCGCTGGAGCTTCATGGCTTGCTGCTCCTTCTTCGAGGCCGACGCAATGTGGCGGTGGAAGTTTCCAGTGCTATCTGCGACGCAAACCTAGGAGCCGAAGATGAACATCGCGCCCGCTTCAAACGCAACAATTGGCTTGATGATGACTTGGGCCATCGAGTTCGCTAGAGAATTCTCATCGAAATGTCCTACTTGGCGCGCCAGCTGTCGGTGTTTAGGCCCGGCAACCTACCAAAGGGGTACCCAAGGTAGTGTTTGGTTAGTGTAGCTCGCCGAGATCAGGAACTCAAAGGTGAACACAGACGCACGATTTAGACAGGTTCGGACCGCTAGATTGCGTAATACCCTACGTCCTGTGTGTTGGTTTGATTGAATTGCTTTGGAGGGGGTCCCTGCCTCACCTTATATTGCCGGGGGCAGGGTTACAAGTCGGTTGTTTACAAGAATACTAGTAGGATTCAACTAGACGAGTCCTACTCTAATTGCTACGAGTAGTTTTCCTAACCCTCGACTATTTCCTGTCCTGCAACGTAGACTACGCCATCCTGCACCATAGCCTCCATGTCAAACACGTCTAGATTATGATACGAGCATCGCGGTTGGCGTTGATCTTGTTGTGGAGGTCTCCTACTGGGCGTTAAGGCTCTGGGTTAGCCCCACGGTGGCCACGGCCTCCCGAGGGTCCTGCCCGACTACCTTCAGCTCCAGCTTGGCTTGGTCTGGCGCCTCCGGGTTGACTTGGTCTGGCGCCTCCAGGTTGACTTGGTCTAGACGGAGGGCCTCTGCTGCTATGTTGACTTCGCTGGGATGCGAAGCGTTGAACTGACTGTATCGGATTTTGTTGATCGAGTTGTTCATACGTGAGTTCCGCCAGTTCAACGACTATTTAGTGTACTTGTTCTAGGGCATCGTACGGGTGATGAGATCAATAGACGCGACGGTAGATAGGGAGTATGATGGTGACACGTTTGAACTATTCAAAGGCATTATACAGGTTCTGGTTTAGTAGATCCACTGCCAGACGGCGGCGGCATTATGCTCTTGCGGCGTTTCTTTTCTTGCTCGTCGTCGAGTTTTTTGAGCTTCGGTCTCTTCTCTGACAATGTTGGCGGTGAGCTCATCCTGTGAGGCGTCATCTGGGTGTCGCTCATGTCGCAGGTTTCTGTCCCATCGCTCTTCTTCTTCGTCCTTTTGTCCAACAATGACGTCGAAGAGTTCTCTCTCTGGAGAGTAGCTTCCCAAGCTTGAAGTGATGACATCCGTGGTGCTGCCTTCCTCAATAGATGAGCGATAGAGAAGCTCACTCCTGGTACGGGGGAGTGTCAAGGTAGGCGATAAGGCGCGAATCGTCGTTCTTGGTAAGAGCAGATGGCTTTATGTTGGGCTAATAGACGAATCTATCTAAGTTGATGTGATTACCTGGGCCTGTTGCGGACCTGATAAAGGAGTATCCTCATCTGGGTCCGAGTAGTAGTCGAGGTCCTCGATCGTATCCATATCGGGTTGTAATCTGGACAAAGCAGCCTGATAAACAGTGGTCGTGTTGCGGAGTCCGAACGGGAAATCAACTCTGGTGGTAATCCAACTCACATGATTGCTTATGCGCTGGCTCATGAAAGTCAATCTGGCTTATGAAAGTCAATCCGATCGGCGGAAGAAGTCGAGTTGAACTCGGACTCGTCCCCCAGCCTCTGACTAGGTCAGAATTTGAAAATTTGCCGAAATTCTCGATGAAATCCTCTAGAGCTCAGTGCTGAAGCTTCATGGTTTGCTGCTTCTTCTCTGGGGTCGACGCAATGTGGCGACGGAATTTTTCAGCGCCGTCTGCGATGCAGATCCAGGAGCCAAACACGAACATCGCACCTGCTTCAAACGCGACGAATGGCTTGATGATGACTTGTGCCATCAAGTTTGCTAGTGGATTCTCGGTGAGGTCCCCTACCTAGCGCGCCGGCTGTCGGTGTTTAGACTCGGCAACCTTCCGAGGAGGGTGCCCGAGATAGTGTTTTGGTTAGTGGGGCTTGTCGAGATCAGGAACTCGAAGATAAACGCGGACACACGATTTAGACAGGTTCGAGCCGCTATATTTTGTAATACCCTACGTCCTGTGTGCTGGTTGGATTGAATTGCTTTGGAGGAGGTCTCTGCCTCGCCTTATATAGTTGGGGGCAGGGTTACAGGTCGGTTGATTACAAGAAGTTAGATATGACTAGAGGAGTTCTACTCTTATTACAATGAGTACTTCAACGAGTACTTTATTAGTTCCCGTTTTTCCACGTAGACTACGCCATCCTACGTCATGGTCTCTATGTCGGATGCGTCTCGGTGTCCAGCTCTATATTTAGGTCTGTTCAAACCTTCTAGTGGGCTCATGGACAATATCATAAGTGTTTATCGCATGTTTTATTTATGTATCTTATGACTTGAAAATGACAAACCTCATATCGCCATCCTAGATGCTAGGATATGGAATTTGTTTCTACTTCCAACTATATTCGGAGAGAATGGGTGGCAATGTCGTACCTGAAACTGTTAATTATTTTGAAATGTTTCTAATCCCTGCACGTATATCTGAGTTAAACTAACAAAATAAATGAATAATTATCCACATGTGCCTACGTTGCTTTATGTTTAAGGATCAATTTTGAATATTTGGACATCTTATATTTATATTTTAGAGATGGAAATGAGTACATTTTGAACATTGTTAGCGCACACAAGCACAAGCACAAGCAGAAGCAGAAGCAGGGACGTATGTGTAAATTGTACAAGTGACGGGGGGAGGTGCGTGCATTTGGCGCCGAACCATCGCGTACTTTGGCAGCAACTCTCCCCGCGTCCCAACTCTCTTAAACCCCAAAATAAAAATCCCCCTTTCTTCCTCTTCTCGCTCGCCTCACCCCCGATAAGAATCCCTCCCCCTCGCCGCCGCCGCCGCGCCGCCGCCGCCGCCGCCACTTTTAGGACTCCGCCCTCTCGCGCCTTCCGGAAACTCCTCCGGTCCTCTCGATCCCCGGTGCGTCCCACAAGCTCCCGCCCCTGCTCACTCCACGCGCCGCCGCCATGGCGGAGAAGCTCAGGGATCTGAGCCAGCCTATAGACGTGACGCTGCTCGACGCCACCGTCGCCGCCTTCTATGGCACCGGATCTAAGGAGGAGGTAATCTCTTTTGCCCACCCACTCGCGGATTGCCAGCGCTATCTTGGCCCGCCGCGGTCTACACTTAGGGTTTACTTGCTTTGCTCAACCTCCTGGTCTTCACAGTCTATCTGAGCTCCACGTGCTAAATGCTAATGCTGCTTGTTTTGCTAAACTAGAGAATAGGATACTTTGGGCGGTTAGGGTTTCTGTCGGTGAACAACAGCGATAAGGTTTAGCGTCAACTGCTGATTATCTGCTTTATACATTGACGCTAATCTAGGTCTTTAGAACGCCTAAGCGTTAGTTAAAATGTAAGCAGTTGCTGCTAATAACTGTATCTGCCGCTTTCAATTTCAGAGGAGTGCTGCTGATCAGATACTTCGCGATCTACAAAACAATCCAGACATGTGGCTGCAAGTAGTGCACATTCTGCAGAATTCTCTGAATTTGAACACCAAGTTCTTTGCCCTGCAAGTAAGTTTATCCACCCCACTGCCTGTCTTTATAAAATGTGAGGGTAGCTTGTGACCAAAAGGAAGATTGAAGCCTGTGTCATGATGCAAAAAATGTTGTCCGTTCAGCCCTCAAGTCTAAGTACTTGATTGTACACTTGTCTTTGGAGAATGTCATCTAACATTTTCTTTTTAGAACACATAGCCAACCTAAACTGACCACAAGTTTGAAACGTATCCATTTTTTTTTTGACATATTGGAGCATATAATTGGGTCGACCCTAGATGAAAACTTATCGGTTACCAGTGTGTTGCTGATAGTTTCGCACGTGCAGTAACTGCACCTGATCCCCATCCGATACGGACAGAGTTCCTGTACATATGAAACTACCTTTTTACTAAAAAAAATGATCACCCCCTCTTTCCATTACTTCCAAATATGGTTGCAACTAGGTCCAGCTGCAAATGAAAAATACCTAATCAAGGTTTTCTATCAAGATAAGTTTCTTTGTTTATCGTCATTTGTATTCTTACTCCATGAATAGATAGTTTAGAGGTTTTGCTTTGCATGATTAGTAAGAAGATTGGTTACGCTGCAGTTCATATTATAGTATCTATCTCCACCAAAACAATTCAAGTCACACATAATTTTTTGGCAACCATATTCCAATAAAAGACAAATTAGTTACTTTCCGTTCTTGGCACACTGCGAGTAGGAAGTGGAATTCAGTTCTTGCTTTGTTTGGTGCGTCGTTTTGTCCATGGTCGCAAGTAACGTGTGACGATAATTGGGCACATGAATCATGCAAGGATGTAAGATTCTTCTAAAGTAGGAGAACGAACCAAAATTAAACAGTACCAAGGATGTAAATAGAACTTAGCTGTTAGCAAGTGGGTCAACAGCCTCGGCATGCAAAGTGGAAAAGTTGGTGGTCCCTCCAAAGCTTTTAGGGGGGCTCATGTAGTGGTGGCTATTTTGAACATTAAGCAACATTTTTTGAGTCTCTACTCAGTATGCACGTGCACATGTAAATTACAGATGCCCATATAAGTGTGTGTAATATTAAATAACATGTTGATTTTGTTACTGACATTAATGTAGGTACTTGAAAGTGTTATCAAGTACAGATGGAACGCACTGCCTGTTGAACAACGTGATGGCATAAAGAATTACATATCCGATGTTATTGTGCAGGCAAGGATGGGTATCTGGCTTTTTATGAAAATTATGATGGTACCTTTTAATTGATAAATCTGATCCTTTTTTGCACTGCCCTTTTTGCACTATCAACAGCTTTCCAGCAATGAAGTTACCTTCCGACAGGAGAGGCTTTATGTTAATAAACTCAATATTATATTGGTGCAGGTATGCTGTAAATTTAGCCTTTTTTATCGCCTTAACATGTAGTTTACCAGGTCATCTAACTCATGTTCTGAATTTAATGTTCTTCTTTTTTACCAACTGTGGTGCTTTGTGTTTTTTTTCCTCATGGAGCATCCTTGCATTGTAATAGGTCCTAAAACACGAGTGGCCTGCCAGGTGGGCATCCTTCATCCCTGATCTTGTTGCAGCTGCAAAGAGTAGTGAAACGATATGTGAAAATTGTATGGCTATATTAAAGGCAAGTCAAGATTCTCTACTTTTATCATTTTTCACATTTTCTCGAATGTTTAATTTACATGTTGACTGTTCAATTCAACAACCTGCAGCTTCTAAGCGAAGAAATTTTTGACTTCTCAAGAGGTGAAATGACACAACAAAAGATTAAAGAACTGAAGTCTTCGCTTAATAGGTTGGATTTGTTCTCAGCTTCTATATTTTCTTGGCTACCTTGGAGGTTCTGCTTTATAGATAGTTATTCATGAAGAATTTTTACTTGACATTTTGTATGCTTTCAGCAGGAATGCTTCTGTTTTAACTTAGTAACCAAGTTTTCTTTGTTGTTCAGTGAGTTCCGGCTCATTCATGAGCTATGCTTGTATGTCCTATCTGCAACACAAAGATCAGAGCTCATCCGTGCTACATTGGCGACACTCCATGCTTTCTTATCATGGATCCCTGTTGGATTCATCTTTGAGTCGCCATTGGTATGTGGATGATTGTTGAACTTTTCAGTTATTGAATGTCAAATATCTATGAAAAGCTGGGCCTTACCTTTTTCTTACCTTTTTAATTTAGCTGGAAACATTGCTGAAGTTCTTCCCTGTGGCTGCTTATCGGAACCTTACACTTCAATGCCTAACAGAGGTAAAGGAAACCTAGTGTTTCTGTGTCTACAGCGATAGTTCATAGTTTGAGTGGAGAAATGGGGAGATAAATTTTTGTTCATTATTTGGGAGCTGAATATTATGAATGATAAACTAGCCCGGTGCTTCTGCATTGATCTGTTTCATTGCTTTTTTAATTCCTTCTCTGATATGTCGTGCTACCTTGCAGGTTGCTGCTCTTCAGTTTGGTGATTTTTATAACATGCAGTATGTGAAGATGTATACAATTTTCATGATGCAGTTGCAGGTAAAAATTTGAAGACAATACTATTTTTTTTCTGTGCAATAAATTCATTTGCCTCAATATTTCATGCATTGAAGTTTTCGTCCCTTGCGCATATAGGCTATTCTTCCTCCTGAAACAATACCAGATGCCTATGCTAATGGTTCCAGCGAAGAACAGGTATACTCAAAAAGTATTTAGCCATTGTAGTGGTATATTCTAGGATTCCATATGCCCCTCTATTTGTATATAAATATATTTATATACCTCCTTTATGCTATTTGGTGCAGGCGTTTATACAAAATCTCGCACTCTTCTTCACATCTTTTTTTAAGGTAAGGCCCTTTTGGATCCTGAATACTAGTGACTAAGTGTAAGAATTTAGGGTAATGGATTCATAGATTGTTCTCCAAGATGCTGTAACTAATATACCATATTTGAGGTTGCTCTTTATCAAAGTTGCTTGCCACTTTAAACACTAGGAAGAAACAAATAGAGAAATGCTAATTTGTATTTGAAGATACTCAATAAAAAAGAGTCTCCAATTGGTCTAACCCTTCGCTTTCATGGTAAATGCAGAATCACATGCGCATACTGGAAATAACTGCAGATAATAAAACTGCTTTACATCTGGGTCTCGAGTACCTTATTGGAATTTCATATGTTGATGATACAGAGGTTTTCAAGGTAGGGATGCTTGCTGAAATATATTTGTCATACAAATATGGTGCAAGTAGGACCATCTTATGCCACCAGACAATTTACTGGTCTGCATTTTCTTATGAAACTTTACAGGTCTGCTTGGATTACTGGAATGTGTTTGTCTTAGAGTTATTTGAAGCTCATAATCAAATGGAACCTGCAGCAGCTGTAAGCATGATGGGACTTCAGGTGCTTGTATTTATTTTTTGTCTATCTTTTGGAATATTACCTGAATAAATGAATAACTCCTCTACTTTTTTGTCATCCATTGCTGTGCCATTTCTTCAGTGTCTTTTAAACCCTTTGGGTTTTATAATAGTTTTAGTTGCTCCAACATGTAGACCACCTTTCTTGGTGCTCTGTTTTGTTGTTGTTTCATCCTTTTATTTATGCTTTCTACGCAACGTTTCATGCTTCTAAATTCTGAATTACAACTACACCGGAGGCACAGATGGTTCCTGGGATAGTAGATGGGACGGGCACAGCAGTTCAGCAGAGGAGACAACTTTACTCTGGTCCACTCTCAAAACTACGGATGCTGATGATTTGCCGGATGGCAAAGCCTGAGGAAGTATTGATTGTTGAAGATGAAAATGGCAATATTGTACGTGAGACAATGAAAGACAATGATGTTCTTGTTCAGTATAAGGTCAGTAACAGGTTGCCTAATAATCTCGCACCCTGCAAGTCATATGCTCTGTGCTTTATAGACTTTGTAACCTCCAACTGACGTGAAAAATGCTTCTGTTTCGGTGAATAATATCAGATCATGAGGGAAACACTGATCTATTTGTCTCATCTTGACCATGAGGATACAGAGCAGCAGGTGTGCCTTACTCATGGATATTTATTTATATGCAAGAACAAATAGAATTAACACTGCACTATACTTATGCTCAGAGTAAATATCCATGTTAAGATGACATAAGCTTAGCTGAAACATGAGTGAAGGCCATGGGCCCATGGCAAATTGTTGGTCTCGTTCTATTTTCCATTTGTGAATTTTAACCCAGCACTCGGGTAATTTTATTATGAAATTTCAGATGTTAAAGAAATTGAGCAAGCAATTAAATGGTGAAGATTGGAGTTGGAATAACCTTAATACTCTATGTTGGGCTATTGGATCAATATCAGGCTCTATGGTAGAGGAGCAGGTTTGTATGCTGTTCTGTCCCTTTTTCCTTGCCTCCAGGGAATGCTTCTGGAAGTATCAATCCTTCACTAATGTTATTATTGCTGTGCGAGGCGATGTACTTAAATTCTATTTTTTTTTTCTCTTGGTTCTCTTGCAGGAGAATAGATTTCTGGTTATGGTTATTCGCGATTTGCTAAACCTCTGTGAAATCACCAAGGGGAAAGACAATAAAGCTGTGATTGCAAGTAACATCATGTAATAAAGCGTTTCTCTGCCTTTTATCTCGTGTATAATTATGAACTATGGATTAACTGATTTATGACTTCATTATTAGGTATGTTGTCGGTCAGTATCCAAGATTTCTCAGGGCTCATTGGAAGTTTTTGAAAACTGTGGTCAACAAATTGTTTGAGTTCATGCACGAGATGCACCCTGGAGTTCAGGTTGGTGCAAAGGACATTTTTTTTATTTGTCAAGTAGTTTGTGGTCGAGCATGTGGTTAAACTAGTGTATTATGCTTCTCTTTGTATCTTCTCTCGTTCTTATATTTTTTTGGCATCCGTTTGCATATGCTGATATGCACATAATTTGTAGTCCTTCCAATAGTATGTCTTTAATAAGTACCATATGTGATATGTGCTGTATGGCTTTTGCAGGATATGGCATGTGATACCTTCCTGAAAATTGTCCAAAAATGCAAGCGCAAATTTGTCACACAACAGGTAAATTCAAGATTTTCCCCAACAGTTAAAATTTATGGGGTTCGTTCAATTTGCTCATGAAGACCTCTAAACGCTACTCATTATTCTTCAAGTTGGTTCACTAATCTTAAATTCGTGCATAGATGCTGTAACTCTTTGCCATGTGCTGATTTTCATGTTTGGCATTTTCTCCAGGTGGGCGAGAATGAACCATTTGTTTCTGAACTTCTGTCCAACCTTGCTACAACAATTGCCGATCTTGAGCCGCATCAGATTCATACGTTTTACGAATCAGTACGTTGAACCAAATGAACACAGTTTGGTCCAATAAATTTATATCTATTTATTAATACTTAAAACACATTTTCTGCACTCACCGGTCAGGTTGGCCATATGATTCAAGCTGAATCTGATAATGCTAAGAGGGATGAGTACCTCAAGAGATTGATGAGCCTCCCTAATCAGGTTTCGTGTTTTGTATTCTAGCATGCACTTTGGCTTTGCCTCTGGCTTGTTCTTGAATATGATTTAACATGGTATGCTTTGGTTTTATGATTTTACAGAAATGGGCAGAAATAATTGGACAGGCAAGCCAAAGTATTGATATCCTGAAGAACCAAGATGTTATCAGATCAGTTCTCAACATCTTACAGGTAACAAAATGGATGCTGAAGGAATCCCATTTTACTGTGTTTAGAGCACAAGTATTGATTGTTTTTTAGCAGTAGCTTGACACCTGAACCCATGATTCACAAGTGTTTTTCAAGTCTACCATAACGGTTTAACACGACGTTTTCACCAAACACTTTCACGCGCTATCGACAACTATACATTATTCATCGTGGCATGAGCTCCGTAATTTGTGCTTAGTTGAAACAATGCCCTTTGATTGTTTAGGTTTCCTTTCGTCTGTTGTCTATGTGTCTTCTGGGGTACTGACATTACACTATTATCCGTGCTTGCAGACAAACACAAGTGTTGCCAGCTCCCTCGGGCCACACTTTTTCCCACAGATTTCACTAATATTCTTGGACATGCTAACAGTCTACAGGTATTTATATTTACCGCATTGTACACTATTATCATTTTTATGGACTGATGCTGCCTTGTGCCACCATGCCCTAACATTTAGGCTTGCTAGGCATTATGTAGTTATGTGAAAGCTCTGCTCACTGCATTCTGGCCCAAACGTTTTTCTTTTCCAGTCCAGGCTTAAATTTGCTGGAAGATAAAAGTTTGCCATGTATTTTATTCACCATGCCTCCTCCCCTTTGTGTTGTGATAGCACTGGTGCCTTAATCTCTGTATTTCTTCAAATCTAAGGGTCCACTAGCTAATGAACCCTTTCATTTTTTGCCATGTATTTTCTTCATAACAGAATGTACAGCGAGCTTGTGTCAAGCACAATTGCCGAAGGAGGGCCCTTTGCCTCAAGGACATCATTTGTAAAACTCTTGCGGTATGAACTATTGATTACTCTACCTTTTGATTTTATTTTATCTCTATGAGGTAATCTACCAGCTTCATGGAAAGGAAGATTTGATTATATGAGCACTGCCATGGGTGTCGAGCATAGGGTACTTATGGTGCTGTTCATGTGTACTGCAGCACGTGAGCAGTACCTGTTATACTGTAGCAAGGCCTGCTGGGATTGCGCTGGTTAGTTTGTGTAATGGCTAGTTAAGACGGCATGTAGAAGTTAAGAGATACGAGATATGTGAAGAAGTCATCCATTTTTACAAAGCATCATTAGGATGAGAACTGTCACCAATTTGTTTTTGACATAAATGTCCCTGAAATGAAAACATGAATTTGATTTCATTTTGTTTTTTTAACTAAATGAATTTGTATTTGTGACAGATCTGTCAAGAGGGAAACCCTGAAATTGATCGAGACTTTTGTGGACAAGGCAGAAGACTTACCACACATAGGGAAACAGTTTGTTCCTCCGATGATGGATCCTGTCCTTGGTGATTATGCTAGAAATGTACCTGATGCAAGGGAGTCTGAAGTTCTGTCATTGTTCGCGACAATCATTAACAAGTATGTCTGCTCTTTGCTGTTCATTTTGTGTCATTTCGTTGTACGGATCAATTTTCTTTGAACTAAATTGCACCTGACAAATTAAAATGATTTCGTTATTGTAATTGCCAGGAATTTTATTTTGTTAAAAAATTGATTAATTTCTGAGGATATCCTTCTTTTAAAAAGTTACTGTGGAGTTCTATTGCCGCAATCTAATCTACCTATTTCCATTCTTGGCTATTTCTTGTTAATATTCTGATTGTATCTTTGATGCAATTCTAACGGTTAAATTTTTTTCCTGCAGGTACAAAGGGGAAATGCTTGAGGATGTGCCTCGTATATTTGAGGCTGTTTTTCAGTGCACTCTTGAGGTAGGAATGCTATTCCTAAGTTGCTTTTGTTACTGATTTTGTTCAAGCGCGCCTTGACGTAGCTTTGGTTATTTTCCGTCTCTATCAGATGATTACCAAGAATTTTGAAGACTATCCTGAGCACCGCCTCAAATTTTTTTCATTGCTTCGTGCAATTGGCACCCATTGCTTCCAAGCATTGATCCAGCTTTCAAGTCAGGTTTGTAGTAACCTCTTTATTTTGTGGTGTTGAGGTTAATCTATTGATTTGCAATATGTCAATTTTAGATTCTTATGTTTTGTCTGATTATTGGTGTTTCAGCAATTGAAGCTTGTGATTGACTCGATTAATTGGGCGTTCAGACATACAGAGAGAAATATTGCAGAGACTGGCCTTAGTCTATTGTTGGAAATATTGAAGAATTTTCAGGTGGGAAAATACATTCCGTCCAGTGTTGTCAGCATATAGCTATATGAAGGCTAAGTATCCGATATGATCTCGTTGCAGGCTTCAGGATTCCATAATCAATTCTACAAAACCTATTTTTTGACAATCGAGCAAGAGATTTTTGCTGTTCTCACGGACACATTCCACAAACCTGGTTTCAAGCTTCATGTTTTGGTGCTACAACACTTGTTTTGTGTGGTATGATTATATTCATTCCTGCTTCCCCCCTGTAGCCTATTGTTTTATTTGTTCATGTAATTACCAGATTTGCTAATATTTAGGTGGATGGTCTAACTGAGCCTCTATGGGATGCCACCTCAGTACCATATCAATATACGGATAATGCTATGTTTGTTAGAGATTACACCATAAAACTCTTGGGGACATCATTTCCTAACATGACGGCAACCGAGGTATATGATCGATTGATTGCAGTTATACCGTGCTTGGGTTGTGTCATAGTCAATCCTAACAAGTTTCCCTGGACAGGTGACCAAGTTTGTTGATGGTCTTCTTAGTTCGAAACATGATCTTCCAAGCTTCAAAAATCATATTAGAGACTTCCTGGTGCAGTCAAAGGAGTTCTCAGCTCAGGTAATTTCCTCTGGTTTCCTGAGCCATCACCATTACCCTTATTATCATGTGGGGGCAAACCAAAAGAGAAGTGGGAGCTCAGTGGAATGCCAGTCCACCAGAGTTATACTTATTGCTTATCATATACTGTGGTTTGTACGCACTTGTGGAGCAAATGGGCCCTTAATGCCACCAGGAGATTGGCGATGGATTTCGCTCCTGTTTGCTTTGTTTTCAAGTGATTTTTGTGCGAATTGTCTTCTGATGGACATTTTCTGTGGCTTGTTTTGTGCTTCCAGGATAACAAGGATCTATATGCCGAAGAGGCTGCAGCCCAAAGAGAGAGGGAGCGCCAACGGATGCTTGCCATTCCGGGGCTCATTGCCCCTAGTGAATTGCAAGATGACATGGTAGATTCGTAGTGTTCCTTGTTGTTGATTCAGGTTTCTCTAATCTAGCTTGTTCCTGGTTTGTTGGTCCGGCCTGTGGAATACCTCTGGAGCCCTCGACTGCCAAGTGCCGAGTATTCTTCCAGGGTGGTGAAAGAAGGTGCCTGCTGTAATTTTAATTTTTGGTTACCTCTGCTTGATGCTGATTCCAAGATTTGTGGTAGTAGCAAGAGCCGGAAAAGGACAAGTCAGTTTTGCCACTAGAGCAGTCTGGGACTGGTACTGGTTCTGTAGTTGCGTTGGGTGGCTGATGTGTTACCAGCAGCTCTTGTGCCCGGTGTATTTGCTAACATTGGTGCGTGTGATCTGTCCATGATATAGTATGATTGTGGCACAACATTGTATTTCTTATCTTTAGTTGAAGTTTATAGATATCAGGACATTGATCAGGCTGGTAGGAAAACCGCCATGTTTGTAGTGTACTATCCTGTGAGATATCGCATACCCATTCTCCAGCTCCCCCACCCTTTTTTGTGTGGTGCACTTCCAAGTGTATGATTCGGCTGCCCTTATGTACCATGCAAGAGTTGGTTAGGCCGTTGTACCCAGAAACTAACATTATTTCAAAAGTTGCCTCCTTGCCAGTTGGCTGAAGCGGCTGGTTATTCGAGTACCAGTGGATGGTATTATTATTCATGTGCGGTACTCCCTCCGTTTCAAATTATAGGTTGTTTTATCTTTTCTAGATGTATAGATGTTATTATATATTTAGACATGGGGAATCTAATAAAATTAAAATGGCATAATTTGGAGCAGAGGATGGTGAGTTTGCGGGGTGCTGTATGCAAATGCAAGTGTTTTTATGTATATATAATATGAGGAATCAGCGGGGGGTGGATGGTGATGTTGTAAGGAGGAACCTTTTGCTTGATGCCATTATACCTGTGACTCAGTGGGTGGGTCCCTGTGGTGTTGACTGGACAAGCTTGAATGAAGAGGATATGAGATGTTGCTTGCTTTCCGGGCAAAGAAGAGTAGCTGACCAAACCAAGTTGCCTCCAAGTCCTTGGTGAAGAAGATGGATGATGTATGAATGGGCGCTGTTGGTCAAAGTAACGATATGATGGACTGCAACGAGCAGCCGGATGGATGGAGACAGCACTAGCTAGTAGCTAGCGCTAAAGAAAGAGCGCCATCATCCACGGTAGACTATCATATTATTTTGGAGAATTGACCACATATACATTGCTAGGTTGGCGATCTTCTTGTAATCATACCATTGTGAATTTGTGATAGATGATGATGTTGAGGACGAACAAATCATCATATATAGTTAATAAGTCGGTCATTGTGAATATTATATTGAATATGTATATGGTCGATGGAGTAGTAAGTAGTAAATGGTAGGTAGGTAGCTAGCGTGAGAAGAGTAGTGAGGTGTGGTGGTCGTCGGACGATGAGGACTTGATGATGTGCTCGGCCATCTCCCAGCTGAGCTTGGGCTCGTCGGCGTCGTGGACGGGGACGTAGTCCTCGAGCATGGCGAGCAGGTCGTGGGGCGTGTGGGCGGCGACGACGATGTGGCGCGCGGCGGGGGTGACGAAGCCTTCCTCGACGGCCCTGTCGACGAAGGAGAGCAGCGAGTCGTAGTAGCCGTCGACGTTGAGGAGGCCCACCGGCTTGCTGTGGATGCCAAGCTGGGCCCAGGTGATGACCTCAAGGAGCTCCTCCAGGGTGCCATACCCACCTGTTGGATCATTAGCAGTCAGGCAACTGCACAAGAGATCCAAATCAATCGGCTACTCACCGGGGAGCGCGATGAATGCGTCGGCGTTTCGCGCCATCTCGGCCTTCCGCTGGTGCATCCCGGGCACGTCCTTGAGCTCCCCCGGCGTGTCGCCGATGAGCTCCCGCGGCAGCACCGCCTTGGGCGCGATCCCCAGCACGTGCCCGCCGGCGTTGTGGACGGCGCGGGAGACGAGACCCATCAGACCAACGCTGCCGCCGCCGTACACAAGGTCGATGCCGCGCTCCACCTGCGGACGCACCCCAATTAAAAAGGAAAAAAGCAAACAGGATCGGAGGAGAAGCTAGCTACTCTCTAGATAGACGGTCTATCCAATCGTATCTGCGATTTGGCCCTTTTCTAGCTCTTTCGTCCTCCTTGCCTAGCTAGCTTTTATTGCTTTGCTTTGGCCTTTAATTTGGCAGCAGCAAATACTTGTCAATAATCAAGGAACAACGACAACAAATAAAGAAGAAGAATACCAGCTGGCGGCCGAGCTGGACGGCGGCGAGCTGGTAGGCCGCCTTCTTCCCGGGGCTGCTGCCGCAGAACACGCACACCCGCCGGAACCGAGATGATGCCTTGCTCTTCTTCGCCGCCGGCACCACCTCCATGGATGATCTAATTCAAGCAAGTGCAGCTTGCTAGCTAGTCCCTCCCTTCCTCATGTATGTTGCTTGGTTATATATATAGACACGTGCGGTGCGTACTGTCCTAGCTACTGCCTACTGGGAAGGAACAGGATCGCCCAGCTGCTGCCTGCCTGGCCTGGCCTGTGTTTATTCTTGGCTCTGCTGCTCATCCCTTCATCCATTCAGCTGGAACGAACGCAGAGAAAACGAACCAACATTGCGCACGACAGCATCATCAATAATCAAGTGTACATGCATGCATTGGGATACCATACAACCTACATACGCACGGGATGACGTCGGAGCCGATACACGGATGACTTCAGTTGGGGTTGCAATGCCCGCTAGCTACACGGTATGGTGGGGTGACACGCGGCGGCAGCCAAGCCATCCCGTCCCGATACCCATGGATATGATAGAGGATAGGATGGTGGAGTCAGAGTCGGAGTCTGAGAGTCAGGCCAAAACTGGTAACGCGGTTTCCATGCTATTTCGCTTCTTTTTTTATCACCATCATTCGTTCATCAAAGCAAAGGAACCAGGAGTAGTAGCTACAGCTACCACCATGCATGACAAATCGCCATTTTTAACACGTTTTTCGTCAAGAGTTGAGACAAATCGCCATGAGATACGTATGTAATTAAGGCAAATATAATTAAGGTTTTTATTTATGGCTACAAGATTAATTAATGTGGCCTTGAAATATGAATATGTATTGCACACTAATTAAACATGCATATAGAGAGTACATCTTATCAAATATACAGGCTTGCATTAATTGTCAAAACTGTTATTCATACATGTTATGTTGACAACAAAAATTTACTGCGAGTATTGTAGTAGATTTGGATGATGCAAGCCGAATGTCCTATTGTATCGGAAAACCAACTAGGCTCATCCGCAGCTGGCAGGCATTATACATAATGGTGGTTATCTATCTAGCTATTTTAATATCTGTACGCATGTCATCAGTAGACACGCACACAATAATCCTCAGCTACCTATCCATATTATTCCTTAAACGCAAAATCTAAAATTGCTGCTACATACATACATACATACATACATACGGATCATGCATGGATCTGCTTAATTATTTGTTTATTAAACAGGTTATGTTGTTGATTGATTGCCATCCAGCTAGTATTGTCGCGAGTCAAAAAAAATTTGACGCGCGACGATACATTTCTTTTGCAGAATGAATGAGTGTGGCTGCACCGAACCGAATTCAATTAGCGTAGTCTTAATTTGGTCAAAGCATGCCAGCCGAGTAGTAGAAGAGAGGCCGGCCGGTACGGTCGCTGTTGGAGATGAGGAAGCCATCCAGCATGCAGTCGTTTTCCTACCTTGCGGGGCGCACATGATCTGTTTTTAATTAAGTATATGTACCCTCCAATGCTCCCTGCCGCCTGTACTCCCTAGAAGATTATTATAATATTTGTATGTTAGATGCTAAATTCATTCGTCTGCCTGGATAACCCGTCATCAAATTAGATTCTCATTCCTTCCATTGGTATAATTACTTTGGAATCCATTTGTTTTTATAACCTGAAGTAGTTTTTTTTGTCTTCATGAAGACAACGATTGGAGGCAAAACCAACAAGCATGTAGTCGAGTTGCTGATAAACACACACTAGTAAAATCGTGTTTAAAAAAACAAAAATATGATTTACATTTTACTTTTATAAAACAGACTACTGATATATTTATTCAATCAGCATAAATAGCAAAGTCACAGAAATTATCTAAACATATTATTAAATCAAGGTTTAAACCACTTAAATTACCTAAGTACTGTTTCAACAGGCTGAAAGTGCCATGATCGTTTTTTTAAAACAAAGTGTAGACAAAAAACATGTGAATGGCTTCTTACTTTAGTTCTCTTTACTCCTCTCCACCTCCTTCCCTGCTTCTACCTCTTAAACTTGTCATTCCATTCTGATCATTTCTCACTACTCAATTTATTTATTGAGATTGAACATGCATCCATTAAGTAAACTTAAGCTGACAACAAATCGGCTGCCACCAAGTTAATTACATCACCAGGTAGCACGTCAGGCCATAACTGGACATCACCCGGCATCAAACTCACACCCAAACCAGCTAAATAATGTGCTATAGAATTACAAGCAAGGAGAATTACAACCAAGTGCAAAACAAAGAAGGCTAAACAAGCATCATTTGTCATCTGGTACCAGCACACCGTGTAAACTCAACTAAGAAAAGACATTTCCTTCATTGGATACTTCCGCCTTCCATGACCAAGAATATCATCTCTATTCACAACACATGCCACATAATTCACCAGAAAATATAAGAATAAGGGTTTAGAGGAAGACATGTCTGTGCCCCATCCCCAAGCCAGGACATTTGAATATGGAATGAGTAAAATGGAGTGAACATGAGAAGGACTGCAGGTCAAGCTTACATCTGAGAAACCCATCGTAACACTCGAGTTCCAATCCTGGTTCAGGTTTGGTGGCTTACTTGTTTTTGCTCGACATGCTTGCAATAGATCATCAATTATGGCTACCAACTTTATCCTCCTTGTTTTTGCTCGACATGCTTGCAAGAGATCATCAATTATGGCTACCAACCTTATCCTCCTAGCCTACCATGTCATGGGAAAAATAGATTCCGTCTATCAAACAAAGGGTGAGGAGAGAGGAGCTACGATCGGCGGGTGGGATTGACGGGCGGGACAAGTGTGGGTAACAAAATTGCCGGTGCGGCTTTGATGGCAGGGGGATCACAAATGGAAACCTTCTACCGCTGATTGATGATTGATTTGTGATTTGCTTAGATCCCGATGTGGTCTATTTGGTAGGGATCTCGGTGTTTACAAATTTGGAAAGAGTGCATTATTAAGGCTGGTGATTGATTGATGATTGATTCATGGTGAAAAATTTAAGGGCGAGATTGCGGTGGGTACGTCGGGCGGGTCGGAGAAAGTGCATTGTAAATTTTTTTTGATTTTGGCAGAATCATTTTCCTTTGGTTGTTTTTTCCATCTCCCTTTCCTGTCACACCCCTTTGACCTGCGCTGTGGGTCCATGAGAGGTATAAGGGAAATTATTTGGGTAAAAAAATATTTTCAATTGTTGTGGATCTTTATAGTGTGTGTATATATAGAGAGAGAGAAAAGAAAAAAAAGGGGAGGGAGTGACTCGTGAGAAACCAACGGGCCCGGTTTTGGTTTAGCCCACAGAGCAGAGCAAAACCACCAGGCACCAGCAAAACCAATCCGATACGCTTCCTCTCCCCCTCGCAGCGCAGCAGGCCAGCAGAGAGACGAAAAGGAATCCAATTCGCCCGGCCATGGATTCCGGCGTGACGCCGGCGGCCGAGAAGTTGTGCCGGCGGTGCAAGGGGAGCTACGATCCGTCGGCCAACACGCGCCTCTCCTGCAGGTTCCACCCTTCCTTCTTCGTCTGCCGCCGCCACGACGACCAGAAGAGGTACTCCTCCGTCTCGCGCTCTTCACCATCCATCTCATCGTATCCTCTTCTTCACCAAATTAAATTGAAGGTACTACGAGCTCCGCGACGGCGATCCCCCCTACGCCGCCAAGTTCTACGACTGCTGCGGCGCCGAGGACCCCGATGCTCCCGGATGCACCACCGACTTCCACCGCTCCTACGACGACGCCCAAGACTAGAGTAAGAGTAGCAGCCTCTTCTTTCTTTCTTTTTTTGTTTTGGTTTTTGAGAGATGCAGCCTCTTCTTTCTCCTGTAGAGAGCAGAGAGGAACTGCTCGTGCCCGTCACTCCATCAGGCATCAGAGCATGTATGTACAATAAATAAGGTGAACTTGCTTGACTCCAATCAGTAATAATCTACCATAATCAACCGCAAATTGGAATCCCTGTACTGTGACTAGTGTCTGATAATCTGCTCTTGCACAACCTGATTGGTTACATTCACAGTAACAGTATGATAGAGAGTGCAGATATATGCTTCATCATCAGTTCATAGTTTTACTGCATCGAGTGAAGGCTCTGATTTTGTATGAGTGGACCAAATAGATTAGATCCTCTTACAAACCAACAATGGCGCCGGTGATTATAATTCGGGTTGCAAATTCTCTTGTTATCTTGACGAGCACGTGGTGGTCCAAGTGTAGCCAGATGCTGACGCTTAGGTTGCCACTACTAGGAAGGAAATGATGCTTATTGTGCTCATCAAGTTGTGCCCCAGCAGCTGCCTGGGACAACGATTGCAGTGCGCACAAACATAAGACTCGACTCTTGCTGGATGTGGTCGAACCAACCACTTGTTTCCTCATAATTTCTAGGTTAGCTTTAGCAGCGAGCACTACTATTGCTGGATGTGGTGTTGTCGGAGGGAAAGGGGCTCCTCTTGACACGGATAACTTAATTGTCGGCACTGTCTCATGGGAATTAGGTATCTTAAGTTGTTCGGTTTGGAGACTTTGCAATATATGCCTGCCTGGTGTACAATCTTCTAGTGCTGAGGGTTACATCTTCGCCAAACTTGCCGGTCTTTTTTTCTTTTTCTGTTCATTAAAAAGAAAGAAACTTGCCTTTTTCCAGATCAACTGGGAATCTATTCCAACAAAGTTGAACGAATGGTCACTGCTGTGAGTGAAAGCCAACATGACCAGGAATTATTAGACTAGGCAAGAGAATCATCGATCTCCATGCCAATCAAGACATGACAGTCCTGCATTATGAAAAGTGCCTGAAAAGTTGCAGCCCAGCTTCTTTTGAGGCATTATTAGCAGAGCAGTCACCCAGCAGGCATTCTGAGGTGCACCTTTGATAGCAGCTGGCTGGTTACTGATGAACAGCGTAATGGGTTTGGTTGTCATGGAGATGTATACTGCGCAGGTAGCTGAGGAGCAGACAGCAGAGTAAAAGTAGCGATGAATGAGGAGCTACAATGCCATTTGTAAGAATGTTGCTTGCTCTGATTCATCCCGGCAAGCAAACAGAACAGAACAGAACAGATAGAGCAGATGCAAGAATTATTTGCAATGTGCCAATAGATCTCATCTATAACAGCGTGGCCAGGTAGGCGTTGGCTAGCATCTTGCCGAGCTGCACTTGTGCCGGGGTCGTAAGATGCGTGTAGTCGCTGGCGATGGGGAGGCCCTTGGCGTCCACGTACTTGACGTCGGGCAGCTTGACTCGTCGCTGAGCCTCCCGGACGAGCTCGATGAACTTGCCCTGACCGGTGGCAAGCCCGACCTGTCGTCGTGCATTTCATCCAAGATCATCGTCATGGTAGAGATCGATACGAGACGGGATTTCAGAATGCGATTGGTTACTACCTGGATGACTAGCAGGTGTGGCATGTTGAGGTCCCGCCGGACGTCGCGGACGAAGGCCTCCATTCTCGCCGTGTAGAGGTCGGCGTCGCGGCGGGTGATGGTGTCGGCCTCCCCCTGGTACCACAGCAGCGCCGCGAGCTCCCTGTCGCCGCCGGGCAGGGAGAGCGCCGCCCTGGCGCGCGCGAGCATCCGTTCGTACAGCTCCGTCCCCCGGGACCAGCTGGTGATGGGCGTGGCTCCCTGCGCGCAGGGGACGAGGCCGACGGCGGCGTGCGGCGGGAGGCGGCGCGAGCGCAGGACGGCGTGCGCGAAGGGCATCCCGGGGCCGACGCCGAGGACGTTGTGCAGGTCGATGCCCTGGTGGAGCGGCTCGCGCGCCTCCTCCCAGCGGAGGTCCGGCGAGAGGCGGAGGATGCGCGGGGAGGGAGCGCACTCGGGCGGCACCACGCGGTCCCAGGTGCCGTTGGTGGCGCCGCCGCGGCCGCCCATGTTGGACTGCCCCGCAAGCAGGAACACCACCGTCCGCCTTCCTCCTCCGGCGGCGAGGAAGGAGGCGGCGAGGAAGCAGACGAGGAGGAGGAGCAGTGTCGCTGTCGCCATTGGGTGGCGTCAGAGAGGCACGCGGTACGGGCAGTGTTTGTTGCAGTGGTAGCTTTTATTTATAAAAGATTTATTACCAGCACAGCTTTTACACACGCGGTACGGTAGATCGTCGGATAAATGCACACGGCTACCGACTCCGATGCATAAATGCTGTTCGTTTTGGTTCGTAACTTTTTTTTTTCTATGCATGCCTATCGATTTTTCTAGTTACATAACTTCTGTATCTGTACATGACATATCTCTAGGCGTATAACGATTTTTCTAATTATATAATTTTTACTTACGTATCCCTACGTAATATATCTCTACGTGCATAAGTAAAAGTTATGTATTTAGAAAAATTAAAATGAATAATAATTCAGTTGGGATTGAGAAAGAGAAATAAAGAAGCACCGTCACCGGCACCGCGCATGGATCACGGATATCATTTTGCCTGCCATACTCCAGTGTATGCAGCTGCAGTGTGAGAGTGGTGGGTCAGGCTTGCATTGGGTGGCGTCGGCGCATCCAAATGCAGAGGGTGGCCTGGAAAGACGAGCCGACCAACCAACCATCCAAAAGACCTCTGCTGCTTTTTTTTGAACGAGACAAGGAAGACAGGAGAGCAAGGCACGAAGCTGAGTGCGAATTCAAACAATGGAGATGCTCCTCCTCCTCCTCCTCCTCCTCCTCCTCGCCTCCTCCCCGGCCGCCCTCGCCGACGTGCCCCCGTCCGACAAGCTCATCTTCATCCTGGCGGGCCAGTCCAACATGGCCGGCCGCGGCGGAGTCGTCGCCAACCGCTGGGACGGCGTCGTCCCCTCCGATTGCGCGCCCTCCCCCTCCGTCCTCCGCCTCTCCCCGGACCTCCGCTGGGAGCAGGCGCGCGAGCCGCTCCACCAGGGCATCGACGCCTCCAACAACCACGCCGTCGGGGTGGGGCCCGGGATGCCGTTCGCCAACGCGCTGCTCCGCTCCGGCCGCGCGGGGGCACCCGTCGTCGCCCTCGTGCCCTGCGCCGTCGGAGGCACGCGGATGGCCGACTGGGCCAGGGGCACCGATCTCTACGCCCAGATGCTGCGCCGGGCGCGCGTCGCCCTCGAGACCGGCGGCCGGATCGGGGCCCTGCTCTGGTACCAGGGGGAGAGCGACACCGTGAGGTGGTCCGACGCCAACGAGTACGGGCGCAGGATGGGGATGTTCGTCCGAGACATCCGCGCAGATCTCGGCATCCCGCACCTCCTAGTCATCCAGGTACCTACCTTTGCTTGTCGCTTGGGCATGGTTGTTGCTACCTACACTCAACTGGTAAGCAAAGCAAAGCAATTCATTTGGTTTCATTTCAGGTTGGGTTAGCATCGGGCCTCGGACACTACACTCAGCTGGTAAGGGAAGCACAAAAAGGGATCAAACTCCGGAACGTCAGATTTGTGGATGCGATGGGGTTGCCATTGCAAGACGGCCACCTGCATCTTAGCACCCAAGCTCAAGTCCAGCTTGGCCATATGTTGGCCCAATCCTATTTGAATTATGGTACATCCCGACCCTAGCTAGCTTCTCTATCTATCTGCTTGCTTCATTATTTCTTTATTTGGATGATTCATTAGGAAGGAACGTACCCATTCTTATAATCATTGTATTACTAAATGACTCTATATATACAGACATTCTTATAATTTCCCTTTATTGCTTCATACGTAATGATATCATAGTATGCCATTACTATATATTGCGCACTGGAAACGTACGGTTCTGTTCAGGTTAAGTAGGCATATCATTGTTATTGGCTCCAGGAATTGGAAAACCCTGGTAAAACGACTCAACTACTTATATGTCAACTTGGTGAGAGTAAAACAGGACTATGACCGACTGCGTTGGTGCATGCACACAAGCTAGTCTGTTACAGTCTCTTGTATGATTAATCGAATTGAAATCATATTTATTCCTCCTTTTTTTTCCTGGGGTGATAGGACATGCACATTCTCAAACCCCAAAACCATGGTGGCTGCAAATCATGTTACTCTGTTGCTTCGTTTTTATTTGAAGAGGGACATGTACATCAGCACACGTACCTGTTCCTATATCAAACAGGTGAGGTGAAAAAAGAAATCCACATAACTTTCTGCACGTAGAGGGCGATACATACAAGATATGGTATACAGAAATCATACCACCTTGTAAACCCTTTGATCTTATTTAGTAGATCCTGAGTGTTGTGCGGAACAAAAATCACTTGAATTTTCTGGCAGTGACTGCTTCGATGCGCTCGGCCCATGAATTTTCCGGCTCACATGGTGCAGGCCGAAATGCTGCCCTGACCTAACATGGGCCTCTCTGTATTCAGCAGGATACTGATTGAGTGTAGGTTACGATTTCCTCTAAAAAAAGAGTGTAGATTACGATTTCCTCTAAAAAAAAAGAGTGTAGATTACGATTTGGAAAATGGGCAAAGGAGGAGGGCAGCAGTCAAATGAAAACAAATTAAATTTGAGAGGATAGCAAACAATGTCGTGCCAAATCTTCAAACTAGTACACATTCTCTACCAGAAGAAGAAAAAAAGAGAGAAGAAAAATCTCTCTATCCCTGTCAGCAGAGCAGCAGTGAGTGGGCAGGTGTCAGTCCCCCGAGCTACCACCACATGCTGTCATTCCAAATGCCAAGGGAGGAACCGCCACACATCCCGATTCCCATATCCCTCTCCCGCCGCTCCCCCCCACCTGCTCTCTTCTCCATCTGCTAGCTCGATCGGTGTCCATGGCGTCCAAGGTGTGGCTATCTCCGGCGGCGTCCCGCCTCCCCTCCCTCGCCACCGCACCACCTCGCTTCCGCCCTGTCCGTGCCCTGCCCGTCGTGCTGCGCCGCCGCCGCTGGCGTCTTCTCCGCGCCACCGAGCAGCAGCAAGGCCAGCAGGTCCAGGAGCAGGACGAGGTGGTGGACAGCAACGTCCTCCCCTACTGCAGCATCGACAGGAAGCAGAAGAAGACGATGGGAGAGATGGAGCAGGAGTTCCTACAAGCTCTCCAGTCCTTCTACTACGACCAGAAGGCCATCATGTCCAACGAGGAGTTCGACAACCTCAAGGAGGAGCTCATGTGGGAAGGAAGCAGCGTCGTCATGCTAAGTACTATACCTTTAAACATGGAGTACATTACTTGATCACTTGATTTATTTATGCACAAATCAATTAAATGCTACAGTAACTAACTATTGCAAATATCGCCAGGCCCTGATGAGCAAAAGCTTTTGGAGGCTTCCATGGCCTATGCGTCTGGCAACCCCATCATGTCTGATGCTGAATTTGACGAGTTGAAACTCAAATTGAAGGTTCTCCTTCGCCTCTGCTTCCATTAATCTCTTTTTCTCTGCCACACATATACTGTAATTCTCCGATGACTTTTAAAAAGAAACAAGAAGAAAAACTGAAATTCATTTCCTGTCGATCTGCTTACCGTTGATAGAAAGACGGGAGTGTCATTGTGACGGAAGGTCCCAGGTGCAGTCTCAGGAGTCGTAAGGTAAATAATCATATATACTTCGTCCATCTGCACGTATTATCGAATTTTATTCTGATGATGGCTCTCATTACTTCTGCTCTGAGCCACTATGCATGCGTGTTATAATATGGTGCAGGTGTACAGTGACTTGAGTGTTGACTACTTAAAGATGTTCCTGCTAAATGTTCCAGCCACCACAGTTGCTCTGGGACTGTGAGTCCAACCTCAGTTTCTTACTTTTAGGCCTTGTTTAGTTGGCGAATTTGGGAGGTGCCAAATTACTGTTACAGCACTGTAGCACACTGTAGCGTTTCGTTTGTATTTGTGAATTATTGTCCAAATATTGACTAATTAGGCTCAAAAGATTCGTCTCGCAAAGTACAACAAAACTGTGCAATTACTTTTTAATTTCATCTATATTTAGTACTCCATGCATGTACCGCAAGTTTGATGTGATGGGGAATCTTCTTTTTGCATAGTGTCAAAGTTGGAAGTTGGGAGTAACTAAACATGGCTTAGTATATTCTGACTGGTCAAGTCAGTTCATCTTTTACTTGTTTAAGCAGGGTTAACTGTGTTTGTTCACCCCTTGTAATGAATATCTGACAATGGTTTCCATACATTATATTTAGGTTCTTCTTCATCGATGAACTGACTGGCTTTGAGATCAATGTGTTCCAGGTCAGGATGATCTTTTCAAGTACCTCCCTCATTCCTTATCTAAATCCCTCGCTAACCACTAACCAAATAAGCAATTCATATATAGTTTAACAAGGAATGTAATTTGTACTGAAACTTCTGTTGTTCTTATAAGATGCGGCAGAGCTCCTGCCATTTACGTTTCAAAAAAAAAATTCATATATAGTTAGATAAATTAGAATGGAGAATTATCAATTCCATCATCCCTATACTACAGCTGCTATATAATCAAATGAAGCGACAAGTTTTGTTGCTTAAACTTAATTATTGCTATAGATTCCAAGTCCAGATACATTTATATTCTCCTTTCAGAAAATAGTTCTGAAGAATTATCAAAATGAGCTTTATCAATATGCATGCTTTCATCATTGCTTTGAGGTCACCATTTTCCTTTGTTAACTCTGCGATCTTCTTGGATGGTGCAGCTGCCAGAGCCTTTTGGTTTCATTTTCACATGGTTTGCTGCTCTGCCACTAATATTGTTCTTAGCACAATTGTTGACTAAAGCCATAGTCCAGGACTTTCTAATCCTGAAGGTACTTTTTCCTTCGTGCTATCTATTATTCTTCATGGCATAAATGTATAGCAGTACTGATGAATTTTCTGGGTGCCTAGGGTCCATGTCCGAATTGTGGTACTGAAAATCTTTCCTTCTTTGGGACTATACTGTCAGTCTCTAGTGGCGGTACAACAAACAATGTGAAATGTGCAAAGTATGCCCCATTATCTGGTTCATATTACCTCCATTCGTGATCTAGACTCTTTGATGGCTTATTTCTAAGGAACACCTTTGCAATGTTCTTTTTGCAGTTGCAGTACTGAGTTGGTATATGACTCAAAATCTCGGGTGATCACATTTCCAGAACCGTCAAATTAAAAGCATAAGCAAGGTAAGAGTTGCTCTTCCAGTCTGACTCAGCAGTAGCACATCTGGCACGTGCAGTAATGTATAAATCTGAGCAAAACTTTAGTGACTTGATATCTGCTTTCTAAGATAGGGTCAACAACAGCAAAGGTAGTAATAACTAGGATTTGCTTTTTCACTTGAAAACTAAAAACAACTAGGATTTGTCCCACATTTTGCTTCGAAATTTTTTGTTTTGTATATGAAAAAATCGTACCATCAATGATGTTTATGCGATGCATTATAGCCTATTAAGGGGAATGAAAATCGCTTGCAAAAGAGAGAACTTCAGATAGATTACCCGCATCGACGATGATGGATCAAGTGATACAAGCAATTTGGTCAAGTGGCATATGTGAAATATATTGTGCAGCTTGTTCAAAGCCTGAAAGGTGATGGTGCTGACGATACAAGTTTATTTTTGGTTGCTAGGAACAAAGAGCTCCAGCATTGTCTATTCTTTCGAACGAGGTGGCCGTCCGCAGTCCACTCAAGAAACTGCAAAGCCTGCAACCACTAGTAGAGTTGGTTAAAAGAATCCGATCATCCAGAGCAGGATCAGAGTGTCATGCATGGTCTGCGATGAGAGCTGTAGAGTGTGTATAGAAAAGCTTAGGTATAGCTGCCGATGGTACAGTGACTATTAACAGTCCACTACATACGCTAGCGCTGTGCGATCGTAAGTCTCAACTTTGATTTAAAGTACTAATTATTACTAAGTTACATGCATCATATCGATCAGTTACACTTAAAAGTTTAAGGTGGCGGGAAAACGACAGACAATTCACTGGCATTTAACACTTCTCGTTCACTTCCATGTCCCGCCAATTCACTGCGGGACATGCTGGCTGGGATGGTCTGACAAAACTAGTTTGGGTCCATGCACTTTGGATTCTCTATTCGTCGTCCAGTATGAAAAATTCTCCTTTTATGAAAATACCAGCAACTCAAACATACTATATATAGTATGGAGAGCATTTCAATGATCTGATTCAACATTAACTTGCTTGTCACGCACATTTCAAAAATCCAGACAAAAATATTGAACTGATTCTTTCAAAATTGATGAAGGATTTGATAGATTGTCGAATCGAGTACTCTAATAATAGTATAATCAAAATAACACACTAATTAATTGTGTGTCCAGAATATATATAACAAGACCCACATACGTATGTAATACCAGATGTTGGTTTGGTTACATACATCGATCGCATTGCTTTCCTCCACCAAACTAATGAAACTCGGTTTGGGTGGTTGCATACAGCTTTTGCAAACTTTGGACCCAGTCATGTGCTTGAAACGAAACATGCATGTTTTGTTCTCCAATGATCCGATCCTGTAGCATACATAGCATCCATCGGGTAGGTATAGGTAATGTCATTCTTTCTCCGGAAACACACGCATTATGCGTGCACATACATTTATCCCAGTTGCCGACCTGCTTGCTGAGTTAGTTTTTTCTCTCCCTTTTTTTGTTCTTTTAAAAAAAAAGACTGTGCACTGATGCTGCCATATCGCATCTGAATTTTCATCAACAGATTTTCTTTTTTTTTGAAACGTTCTTGAGCACGTGTTTCATTAAGAAGAAGACGATTATTACAACAACAACCTATAAATTACAAAGAGTACAAATCAACACACTCCAACCCATCTAAACGACCTAAGACACTACTCATACCACAGAAGAGACCCATACCACATCCCAACTCAACTAAAATGGCCTAAGACACCACAGCCCTGCATAGACAAAGATGAGCCCTGTAGTCACCCCCCTAAGATTGCCAAATAATATCTATGTATCTAGAAAAGTCAAGACGACCTATAATTTAGAACGGAGGGAGTAGTAGCTAGGTTAGGTATGATCATCATATCGATGGAACCATGTTTCATAATTACTCGATCGGTTGTTTAATTTTGACGCCGTAATAACTAGATGATCCATCGATCGGCTTTGCACGTCACATCTGTCATCGTCGTCGATCCGCTCTGCTGGTGTGGTCGGTAACTAGCTCATCATCCATCGGTTAACTCGATCTGAAGGCCATTCAATTTCATTGCCGACAGCGAAAACCTATGCATGCATTGGGTTAATATCTATATAGTTGGCATTAATTATGTTTTCAAATTATCAGCGACGATAACCTTGGAAATATGACTCAATTGCTTGTCGGAATGGTCATCAAGTAGGCCGGGATAGATCGATGCTGCAAGTCCCATCAAGTAGGTTTAGTATTTTGTTGTGCATGCATGGATGGATGGCCAATGTATGTGTATGCTCATACAAGGAGGAAGAAGAAGCAAACAAAGTGTCTCTGTCCTATGTATATGTGTGCACTAGCTAGCTGCTACAATTAAGCAATTATTATCCAAATTAAACATAAGATCGATGATGCATCCCGAGCAATTAAGCAATGCATCTGCTGTTTGTCCCATCCTTTGCAATTATTAGCGGGGGATCGGATTCGGATGGATGGAAGATCCAACAGAGTCCAGTGGAAGATGAGATGGAACGTACCTCTAGGCACCAAACAACCAACTCTAGGCCTCATGTGCATGCATGCGTTAGACACTAATTAAACTAGTAACAACCAGCACCGGATCCTTCGAGTATCCCTTGTCTTATTCGCTCTTGTCTTGCATGCCTCGCTCTGCTGCCTCCATACATTAATTCATATATAAGAGAGCATGCAGTTCCTCAAGAAATCGAAGAGCCACGCATCATACATTAATACATATTATGCTCGTTCATCAGTGTAGTGCAGACAAATGATGGATATGATGATCATGCATGCAACACAATACAATTGGTGGTTTATTAGCTATATATTCTAGCTAGCTAGCTGGGACTAGTGTTGTTCATCATCATCATCAAGCTAAGTGGATCGGATCGGAGGCCAGTGGACGGAACATGAGATGTGATCAGGTGCGTGCTGCCTACTAGCTAGGATGTGCACTGTTGATTACATGTGTATGCCCAGACGGACAGCCTGTTCGATCAATTACTAGATAGCTAGCTAGGGATCGGACAAATTAAACTAATATGTATGTATACAAAGGTTGTTGATGTAATCAGCCAGCTTGCTTGCATTGGTGTGTGCTAATAATGTGGTATGTACAGGCAACGGCGTGTACTACGCCTGCTGCCATATGCATGCCTAGCTACTAAATGTAGTAAGTAACCTTACTTTAATTTCTGCAGCCTAGCTAGCTGGCTACTATATATATACATATGTGTGTGTGTATGTGACAAATATTGGGTGCTCTCTAGCTGGTTACGTTCATCATTGGATCAATCAGCGCGCGCTTGAATATGAGCTTGAGTATGTAGGACATATTAAATTGGACCACACATCATGCATGCATAGCCTCGCTCCCAGCAGCTATTGTGCAATCATCCATCCATCAATATGCATGCTAGCTTAATCAACACAGATACATACACAAGGCTGCAGCTAATTAAGACAACAGATCCACCCAATGCATGCAAGTACTCTTTCAATTCATAGTATAGGAGAATTGAAGGAGATACACCGCCCAGATGCTCCTAGCTTCTTTTTTTTTGAATCACACGATACAGACGTAGTCGCTCGCATACAGTCACGCAACCCTACCCCTACGAGCATCTCTGAAATACTGAGCCGGCATATCCTCGAGATTGACAAAGTCATCATTGGCGCCTCGTCGTTAATGGGCACATCGCCTACCACTGAAAGAATAGCGCCGGTTAAATTCTTGAATAAATCCAGGAAAATGTGAACACCAATACCGAGTTCTTGGACTCGAATCTTGATGAGTAAGTTTCACCACAAGGAATCTTAAGCTCAGTTCGCAGCTGCTCCTAGCTTCTAGTGCTAAAGGAATCCAAAGAAGAGGTAGCCGAACTAGGCGACAAACAAACAGACGAGACAGGAGAAAGGAAGTAAATATCTAGCTAGTTTTTTTAAAAAAAAAACATTAGACAGGCGAGGAGAGAAATGATGTACTTTTTTTCTTGGAGCGAGCAACCTTAGCTAGAGTAGTTGCCAATTCTGTTGTCGTATTATTAGGGCATGTAAATTAAAGGTATCACATGCGTGCAATCCATAAATCACGTGTAACCGTGGGGCGTCGCCACGTACAGTGGTTGCTGGAATTGGCATGCGCCGAAAGGGGCGACAGCAAATGCTTATATAGATCGATGATCTAGATAGGTAGGCAGCGATGAAAAGCAAGGAGGAGGCATCTCTAAAAATGAAGCCGATCGAGCGAGTTGGCTGCTGGCTGGAAAAAAGAGGCGCAGTTTGTTGCCCGTTGGTTCAAAAAGAAAAAAGAGGCATGCACGAGATATCGATGATGATCGGGGCTTGCATTGCTTGCTCGATGGCGACACTCATATAGAGAGAGGCAGCTAGCTAGCGCAACATTAGACGTAAGTAATGCATGCCTAAACAATGGGCGTGCATGGTTCGCGTGTAACAACTACCACCGTACCGTATATATTCTGGTCGGTAGAGCTAGCATGCAATCTTTGGATGATCATCATCATCATATATGTCCCGGCCCTAATAACCTGCTACCACTGAAACCAGCCAGAGTATCAACATACATACATCTTGGATATATGAGCTAGGATCTTTTCTTCCAAAATAATACATGCATGAATGTCTTTTCGCCAACACATACAGAACCGGATCGGATGATGGCCAACAAGCCTGTCGTCTCTTGTCGTTTTTGTTGTTCCAGTACACCCTCTCACATGCCGATGAACCTCCAAATCCTAACCCAAACTCTCTTTCCCATTCGATTTTTTAGTACAAATTTGGATGACTGATGGATAAGCTAGATCTCAGTCGACTCAAGTGGAGTAAAACTCTATATATACTTACACAATGATAACCGAGAGTAAAGTTAGAGTCGGATAATGTTGGTATACATCTTAGGTGACCGAATGAACATGACTGATGTGCTATATATTTGTGTAGGGACACAAAAGATTAGTTAGTTACATGCCACCATCTAATTAAACTCTTATCTCATCGATTAATGTTAGTAACCTCTTGATGATTGTGGGGTACAGCTACATGTCCACCTGTTTTAGTTAGTTAGGTAAGCCTAGAGCACCACAATTTTGCTCAATCCAAATTAAAGCTGTCGGACTTGTTGCTTTCCTACGTGCCCACGTCGCCTCAATGCAAGTAACCTGGGTCGTAGATCCCCTGGCGAGCGCATGTCGACAGTTATTTTTACTTACCACAAGTATCAACTAAGTATCTCGCCTTAAGGAATGAAAGGGCTCAGGTCAATTTCAATGCACAGTTTCATTGTACAGTTACTAAAATTAGGAAGAAACTATATCTGTTGAGAGTCATGAGGATGAAACTTCTCCTTCTCTCCTCATAAATACTTTGCAAGCAAGATTGGTGATGTGACGTGTAAATTAATGCTCGTGGACTCAGCACTCAGATTGGCCTTAGTATACACGACTCCATCCTACAGTTGAATATAATCTCACGAATCCAACTGTCTGAAAACGTTGCTCTAAAAAAACTGTCTGAGAACGTAAAGAGAGGAGGGGCACACACTGCAGTTACCCTTTCCTACGAATCCATACAAGACTCTGTGTTGGTGAAGGGCGCAAGCAGCATGGCGCCCTTTCGCAGGTAGTCTCTCTCTGAGAAAAAGGGCCCCCCGGCGGCGGCGTCCTCTACTCCTCTCCAGCAGTCATACTGTGTGAGGGCAGGGAGCCAGGGAGAGGGAGTAGGGTCCCCCCCTGTCCTCCTCCTCCTACTCCCGGTGTTGTCTTGTATAAAAGGGCAGGCAGGCAGAGAGGGAGGTGGGGTGAGAGATTAAAAATTGTTCTGAGAGCAGAGCAGAGGCGAGCGGAGCAGAGTCCCTCTTCTCATCTCTCCCACAACACCATACTCTGCTTCTGCCTTTGCAGCCACCATGGTGCAGGCTGCGCTTGATGACACCAAGCAGCAGCAGCAGCAGCCTCCTCTTGTGTTCGACGCCGCCCGGCTGAGCGGCCAGGCCGACATCCCCGAGCAGTTTTTGTGGCCGGCGGACGAGAGCCCCACCCCGGACGCCGTCGAGGAGCTGCCCGTGCCTCTCATCGACCTCTCCGGCGGCGCCGCCAACGCCGAGGTGGTGCGCCAGGTGGGCGACGCCTGCGGGCTCCACGGCTTCTTCCAGGTGGTGAACCACGGCATCGACCCGGCGCTGCTCGCCGAGGCCCACCGCTGCATGGACACCTTCTTCACGCTGCCCCTCGCCGACAAGCAGCGCGCGCAGCGCCGCCCGGGCGAGAGCTGCGGCTACGCCAGCAGCTTCACGGGGCGGTTCGCCTCCAAGCTGCCATGGAAGGAGACGCTGTCGTTCCGCTACTCTCCTTCCGACGACGTCGCCGGCGAGCAGCTCGTCAGCAGCTACTTCGTGGAGAAGCTGGGCGAGGCGTATCGCCACCACGGCGAGGTGTACGGTCGCTACTGCTCGGAGATGAGCCGGCTGTCGCTGGAGATCATGGAGGTGCTGGGGGAGAGCCTGGGCGTGGGGCCCTCCCACTTCCGGCGATTCTTCGAGGGTAACGACTCCATCATGCGCCTCAACTACTATCCGCCATGCCAGCGGCCCTACGACACGCTCGGCACCGGGCCGCATTGCGACCCCACCTCCCTCACCATCCTCCACCAGGACGACGTCGGCGGCCTCCAGGTCTTCGCCGGCGGGCGGTGGCGCTCCATCCGCCCCCACGCCGGAGCCTTCGTCGTCAACATCGGCGACACCTTCATGGCGCTCTCCAACGGCCGGTACCGGAGCTGCCTCCACCGCGCCGTCGTCAACAGCCGCGTGCCGCGCCGCTCGCTCGCCTTCTTCCTCTGCCCGGAGATGGACAAGGTGGTGCGGCCGCCGGGGGAGCTCGTCGACGACCGCAACCCGAGGGCGTACCCGGACTTCACGTGGCGGGCGCTGCTGGACTTCACCATGAGGCACTACAGGGCGGACATGAGGACGCTCGAGGCATTCTCAAACTGGCTCCTCATCCATGGCAACAACAGCCACCAACTCTGAACTGAACGCTTTGTTTGCCGGCCTCTGCTGGATCTGCTCCGATCCGCTCCCGTACGTAGTTGAAGGAATTATATTATATTGAAGGTGTAGGTGATGGCTGCTTTATACTGAAATGAAATCGAGTTATATGATTGTTAGTTGTTAAGCAACAAGCACGCATACTAATAAGCTATAGCTAGTAAAAAGCTCCCTGGCTTTATTGTTTTGATGATTGCCTTTTTATCCTTTGCTTTTAATTTCTTGGGAACCAACGGCTCATAACTAGTATATACTCAGCTCGTATCGTAGTATAGTATAGAGCTAGCTAGCTATCTAGTCCGTGTTTCTATTTTGGCGTTTGCTCTGTTTTTGTTTTCGACTTCTCCGTTGGAACCGATGGATGGAATTGGACTGAGTCGCTAAGCTAGTACTCCAGGCACCGCACCAGCATGACATGTACCCTCTCCCTCTAGCTAGCTACACAATTGTTTACCAAAGTGAGATTACTAATACCATACCTGCGTACATCACTCACTAGCTAGTACGTATACGAGTGACGATGGCAACGATGGCGACTGATGAGCATCAGGCACGCGGCCGAGTAAGCTAACAAGGGAACAAAGAGAGAGACGAGACGCCGCCAGAGGGGCAGGGGCAGGGACGGGAACAAATTGAAGATTTGGGGATCTAAATATGCAACAACAAGCAAGGATGCATAATATTGCACTGCATGTATCGACGACGACGACCAGTAGCAGTAGAATAAAAGCGACGGAAAGGGACGGGGGAAAGCGACGAAACCAAAACGAATAGAGGCACCAGCATTGCATATCACTTTCATCATCATATCATATCATGTATATGTATATGTGCATCATCTTGATCACCTAGCTATATATTCATCCCAAATATTATTATTATTATTATTATCCGATCCGATCCCATCGATCCTATCCGATATCGAGGCAATGCATGATGCAAATACTAGCTAGAGTCGATCGGCACACGAAGCAAGCTAAGCTAAGCGACATAGAAACATGGAACCAAAGAAATTAAGGCCAAGGTGGCAATTCGTGCAGTGCTGTGTGCTTGTGCATGCATGCGCGCGCCCACAGGCCACAAGAGGATGACATGAGATGCTCCGCCCACATACCTACAAATCCTTTCTTTCTTTCTAATTTCTTTTTTTCCTCAGTATCCATCGGATTTTATATTTTTTCCCATCCATCCATCGAGAGGCATGCATATACAGACAAAGCATCTCCATACAACATGGATGGATTTTGTTAGATGAATGCCCCCAGCATTAATTATATTAGCAATTGCATGTACTAGTAGGTACAGGACAAAGGGAGGAGGAATTCTCCCCGCTCCCTCCTTTTTCCATGATATATTCTTTGATTTCCAGTATAATATCGTGCCGGCTAATCTAATGCTGCAGAACCACGGATAGCTAAAAAAAATTCTCCTTCGACACGCTTCGAGTTGACGGCAGTTAACACTCTGCAAGCGCATAAATCAGTTATAGCTTTTTACTTAGAGTATTTCCTCAAAGTTTATTAATCCATGGAACAAGTGAATTGCTGACTCTCACTTTATACCAATCTTGCTAATGAAACTGAGTGTATGTATTGTGTAAAGAGACAAACTAGACTAATAACAGAGATTGAGACAATATAACAAAGCTTAACACAAGATAGGAGATAGAGATAGATATCAGCGTTCCCTCCCTAGAATTTAGGTTCACAAGAATATGCATCTACTACACAGATGGATGTTGCCCTCACTAGTTATCACAGCGGTTACGTGCTCGCTTAGCCTTTTCCCCACTGCATACTGTCACTACGTAAGGATACTCAATCACTTCGCTCACACACACTATATCGAAACATCCACAGAGTTAAGCTAATCATCACAATTATCAGGAACTCTACTAAGAACATATGTTGTACGGGATAGAGATCTCACATGTGTAAACGAAGCATTGCAATGACATAGGCTATGATGCATTAATGGGCATAAAGAACATGTAGCAGTTACATATCAAGGACCATATCAACCCTAGGGATGAACAAAGGTTTTACCCCATGATCTTACACATGTTGACGAATAAAGGGGGTAAAGAGCACCTGGAAAACACCCTGACTGAAGATGAAGACGAGGGGAGGCACGAGGGAGTCAGTCCGATCGACGACGAAGCTCTTGATCAGATCTAATCCCTATTTCTTCTCTTGTGGCGGTGGGGGCGGCTAGGTCTAAACTCGTCGGAGTCCTCCTCCTTGTTGAAAGTCTTGGGCATTATAGTTGGCAGCGTCAGTTGGGGTGCCTTCGAGGCTAAGTTTCTGAAAAATAACCTTAGGGACATCGGGGGCTTCCTCCTGGTGAAAGTGCGCGACGATCAGGACCACAAACAGGCCAGGCCGATCGGCCTGGACCCCTTTGGGCTGATCGGCCTGCCCTGTTTTGAGCTCCAATGTCCGAGCGCTTCATACAAAAGTTGTAGATCTCATCGAGCTATGCAATTTTCCTTGTAAATTCACACCAATCGGAGTTCGGATGAGGAAGATACGGCCCATGCAAGTTTCAGCTCTTCTTACGGTCCTGTAGTTCAATGTTCATGTTTGGACCTTCCAATATCCAAAGTCCGAGCTCAATTTCAAATTATAGAAAAACCCTTCAATTATGTCGTATTTCCTATGATTTTGCAATATGCTCCAAAATACAACACGTATGCAACAATGGGATTATTTCAAGTGCCAAGTGGCGGGTTAGTATAAGAATATGCAGGAAAACACTAGTTAAATGGCACTAAAAATATGTCAATAACAAGCGTTAACGGTGGGCTACCTAGCGGTCAGGTCTGTATACATGCACATAGCATGTAACTTATTGTCCCTAGCTTTTTGACCGTACAGAATCGCTTGGCACTATTTAATTTGGGTTTCCAACATACTCACTCCGTTCTCTTTTAATAGGCATATTTCCAAATCTGAAAAAATCTCTTTGTTAGTTTTATTTTAGTCCAATTATCCATCATCCACTTAATGGTTGTCTCAGATCTGATGTGTGACTCTTCATTCTTCCAACCAAGATTGGCTACATGGGCATCAAGAAGTCTAAGTCTTAATGAATCACTTGTTTACAAGGATTAGTTAATGGTCTGATTATGCATTGTATATATTTTCTCCAATCCATTGATATCCTCAAATTAAACTGACAACCAAATTTATATATGCATTAGGATACCAAGGAACAACTCAAGTCTGATTTTAGGAGTACACCTTTCCAAATTATAATTCATTTTTAACATTGTCGTCCTAAGTCAAAATTCTTTAGCTTTTCTCTAATCAAACCGATAATGGTTGAGAAAATGTCATCTACAAGCACATGAGAATATAAAATGCAAGTCAACCACATCACTAATAATAGGCAAACCGTTTGTATATAAGCACCGTACCGTACATACCTCTGAACTGGAACCTCAATTGATGAGAACCTTGTGCAGTAGACAGAGCATTCAAACAGTGTATTACGATGTAAGGTTACAAAACTATAGAGACCTAATTACACATATATTCTGTGTTGCATTGGGAATATATGAATCAAACCCCGGCTCAAATGAAGAAAGGTGAAGATTGCATCAATTTGATTGAGTCACCTGTTTTTGTCGGATAATATCTGGGTGCTTTTTCCCTCTCCATGGGAGGGAGACTGACCTTGTTAAATGGATGTCTTAGTAGTATCCCAATTTATTGTATGTCACTTTACTTGCTTCCAAAAACAATTATAAAAACGTTGGATGTGATTAGAAAAAGATTTTCCTGGCAAGGAAGTTGCAATAAAAAGAAATACCATTTGGTGAAGTGGACAAAAATAGCTAGACCAAAAAGGAAAGGGGGTTTAGGTATACAAGACCTGAGGAGAATGAACCTTTGCCTACTGTGTAGGTGGTGGTGGAAACTGGAATCAGGAGAGGGTCTGTGGCCAAAAAATGTTAAAAGAAATATGTGAAACAAAACACTATATCACAATTGAGATGGAAAAGCACCAACTCCCCTTTGTGGAATGGTTTGCTGAAGATGAAAGATTTATATATGAGCGGAAGGACCATGAGAGTAGGAGATGGAGAAGACACTGATTTTTGGAGGGATTCCTGGTGTGGGCCTTTGCCGCTCAAAGATAAATTCCCAGAGCTGTTTGAAATTTGCAATGAGCAACATGGAAAGGCAGCAAATGTAGCAGCAAGAGGGTGGATATTTACTTTCAGAAGATGGCTTGATGAGCACAACCAAATACAATTCAGAAGATTGAGAGATATCCTAACAAGCTGTGCATTGTCAAATGAAAAAGATTCCCCGAAGTGGCTCTGAGAGAAATCTGGTACTTTTTCTGTGAAATCCTTATATAAACAAATCTGGAAGTGCTAAAGTACCTTTGAAAATCAAATTTTTTATGTGGCTAATCCAACACAATGCTATTCTAACCAAAGATAATTTGCTGAAGAGAAAATGGCAAGGAGACAAAAGATGTTGTTTCCATTCTGGAGATGAGAATATAAATAATCTCTTCTTTGATTGTTCTCTAGCCAAATATGTATGGAGTTTAGTTGCCATGGTACTAGGAGCTGACTGTAGGCCATCCTCTCATGATCAATTTTGGGTTTGGGTGACGAGTACTATACCTCGATTCCAACATTTCCATATGGTTGGTTTGTTAGCCATCTGTTGGGCTTTGTGGAATGCAAGAAATAGAGTTTGCTTCAAAGGAAAAATGACTAGATCTCCTACAGAGATTATTTGTTCAGCATCTTCTTTCTTGACTTATTGGGCAGGTTTGCAAAAAAATAGAAGACAAGGAGAATCTGGAAGCAGGAGCTGAAGCTTTAAAGGAAGCGGCGCTTCACTTTCATCCTACGGAGGCCACAGCTGAAGATACGGGGATGGTGTTGATCCAGTGGCTACTAAGACGGACATTATCTGTTGGAAAATCGCCATGAATTTATCAATTGCAAGCAATTGTAGTAGTGTTGGCTTTTTAATATTTTCTGTCTTTTGGATTTTGGTATCAATTAGTCTTTGGTGATCGTTGGGGTAGCTTTTGTGGCACAGGTGATGGGCCCTGCGTGCCAAGTTTGCCTGGAGCCTCTTTGTGGTTTGGTGTAGTTCTGAACTGTGTGGTCTACTGAACAAACTCTATAATTTCGTTGCTTCATGGAGTAATGAAATTCGGGCGTGGCCCTTAGTGGGAAAAAAAAAGTATCTGGGTGCTTTATTTAGTTGATTTTACCAGAGAAATTAACAGTAACAAGCTATAAATATTAATAAAAAGTAGTATATATGTGTAGTTTCCTGCATATACATGCCCTTGTTTCGGTACATAATTAAAATGGATACTAGCTACTTAAAGTTGGTTTATTTGAACAGGTCAATATATAGATGTTGAGAGCAGTACTGCAGGCAGCTTTGATTCAGTGATGCAGGCAGGGCCAGAATTAAAGCATGGAAGCTGGTAGGAGGAGGAAGCAGCTAAAGGGAACCCTATGCTCTGCTCTGCTATGGTATGCGGGAGGTGATGACGAGTTGTGTGTATATATTCCTACTCGATGGTGGGACACACGCACGCACGCATGTACACCGGGCGATCGACACATGGACATGCGCGCGCGCATGCACGGGTCCAGACAGATGGTGACCTTGAGCAACTTGCATGCAGCAATGCATGCTTCAATTCGATCCCTATACTATCTAGCCTGGATCATCGATGATCAGTACTCGATCAGGTACACTTGATGCGCATGCCGTTGTTGCATTGCCTTCCGATAGACGATCGATAATGCTGCTCGCTTTCATAACACGTACGTTGTCCAAGCTAGCCGGCCACTGAGGTGACAATGCATGTGTCACCGTCAAGTGACCAATTAATATTGCACGCTTATCTTGTTCACCATCAATCTGATTAGCAGCATGCATGCATATGCATGTATTTGTATATACATCGATCGTGTGGAAGAGTACACCAAGTGGCCTGCCCATACGTACGCGTGTTCATCATCGATGGATCGTCCGGCCGACCGGACCCGCTGGGATCCGATGTCGACCTGGCCAGGCGCAAGACGATGCATGGCCAATGGGGCAAGCTGCACTACGTACAGTGCAGGTACACGTAGGCCAGGGAGGCAGTAGACAGACACGGCTTTGCACTGGTCGTGTCGTGTCGTCATCCGACACCCAGCACTGCCGGCTACCATCCATACTTCATGATTATATTCATGGACTGCTGGCGACCATCGACGACAGTCGGTGGCGTCCATGGCGAGGCGAGGGAGTCTAAATTATAGACCGTTTTATGTTTTTATGTATACATTTTTTTATCTAAAAAAAATTAGATATATGCTACATTTAAATATATCCTTGGCGCCTGTCGGCAAGATTTCGGAGGTAGTTTTTTGTGGCTGCTGCGATCGGTGGTGGGCTAGGCGGCAGCCGGTGCAGATGCTATGGTGAGGCTTGCGCACGACGACCGCGCTTCGAGGGCCATGGGAGGCGGCGGCTCGAGGCCTATCTGGAGCTTGCTGCTCGGCGGCGTGCGGCATTGCCGGCTCATGGCCTGGGTGCGGTAGCGGTTGCGGCACCAGGACGGCCTCCTGAGGCAGCCCGCTGCCTGACGGCGCGGGGCCCAGCTGTTGCAGCGGCCAGGCGTGCTAACCGTGGCAACGTCGGGTCCTGGTTGTGGCACACGGGACCCTGCGTGGCAACGGCGCGAAGGCGGCTCCTTGTGTTTGTATAGTGCGCAGGATGGGGACACTCGTTTGCGTGCGCAACATTGTTTTTTGCGAACGCTCCCTTGAGGGTGAGTCAGTTGAGGTCCAGATGAAAGCTTAGATAACAAAATTTGTGAACGCTGCATTTTTTGGGAGGCATCCCTTGTGCACCTCTCTCTCCGTCGTACCTTGTATATACCGTTTGTGTGATCTACCATTATGTTTTACTAAAGGATCTCTTTAATATCGACTTAGCAACACTGGTTGCACATTTGGACCCGACATTGAAGGTGCCTTTCCAGCCGCGAAAATTATATATCTCAAAAACTATCTCTATAATTTAAAGCAAATGGAGAAGCAGACAAAGAGGCAGCGGCGCTAGATAGGTCCATAGCAAGGTGGACGATATGATGTCCGAATCACGTGGCGGGTCGCGACGTCCACAGCAGCTAGCATGTTTGTTGCGTCCGGTAGTGCAAGCTAAGAATGCAGGCACGCACGAGGGCATTGCTTGTCGCCTTCGATAACGCCGTCGATCACCATGCGTTGCGTTGCGTCGTCGTGTAGCTAGTCACTACTCCCAGCTGCGTCCGATCCATCGAGAGTTGAGCAGTTTTAATATTTGCTCCCGGCCCGTCTATGCATGCAGGTCGATCGATCGATCAGTTTATTTGTACGTAACGTATACGTATACCCTGGCAGGCAGGCCAGGCCAGGTCAGGTCAGGTCAGGTCAGGGCTCATGCGCACAACCTGTACATCTTTCCGAAGAAATTTTCTCCTCATCTTCCATTATTTAAGTTTATTACGCGTGCAACTGTCTTGTTGGAAAGAAGTTGGACACATCAATATCCCGTGGGTGCTATGAAGGAGTGACGGGATGGGTTTTAATTTCTTTGGATTTCAAACTTTGATTTCATTCTGCTCTCAAACCATAACTCCGTTTTGATTCTGATTGCACCATCGTGTTATTTAGAATTAATGCAATAAAATGAGATCCAACCGACTATATTTTATTATATATTTTTTAAAAATCGACATTTTAGGTGCACTATCTTATTATTTTATACATAAAAAAGTTGGTGAATGTTAAAAACATGTTGAGAAAAAAATGTTGGCGAGTGAAAAAAAGTTAGTGCATGCAAAAATATTGTTGAGCAAAAATGTTGGTAACAATTAAATCAGGCTTTTTTAAAAAAATATGGATGAATTTCAACATGACTTTAACATGGATTTTAAAAACAAGTTGTATACATATATATATGTATATGTATTCGCGAAGACGTACATGTAGGAGCCTCGGGCCTAGGACCAAACAGCCGCTCAATACTCCACATACCGGTAGAGAGTCGAGAGAGCTGGTCCCGTGACGACACTAGTGACGGGACGCCTCGTACAGGATCGGACAAGATCCGCAGCTGATTGCATGCCTTGCTATGATGGTTTATTGGTTTTGGTACCACCACCCCGATGTGATCCATCACTACTACTAATAGCACAGACATACATCCGTCTTGACACGACAGCGATTATATGATGCACATATACTACAGCATGCATTCGATCACATTGTTGGAGGAATCCATGTATACTGGGACTCTCTCCGGCAACAACCAACAAGCCCCCAACAACTCAAGATTTGGGACATGCATGATGTGTGTGCGTCGAGGTCGAGCGAGGTTGGGTCAAAAAAGTGCTCGAGTAGCTAAAGCGAGTGGTGCAAGCAGCGAATAACGTACCTAGTAATTGCTAGGTACGTACGGTACTACATGCATGCAAATGGCAATTGGCAAATGGGAACTCGACACCTAACAAGCTCCTAGCTACTAGCTTGCTTTGCATTGGGCCGGGCGGTGCATGCGTACGTACGTCTCCACTAGTCAGTCAGTCAGTCGTCCTGCTTGGGCTTGTTCTTCAGTGCTAGCTTGGATATATCGATCGATCGGTCGGCCAGCAGATTCCCTACCTCCGGACGCATGCATAATCAATGAATAGCGATGCACACACAGTACAGTGGTTTGATTGATGATGTACGACACGTACAGCAGCCCAACAACTGCACGCACAAAGACATGCATATGCTGTGCTGCTTTTCTTTCCTTTTCCTTTCTTTCTTTTCTTTTTCCTTCCTTTCTTACTGCATGTGCACTAAGCTACTCCCTCCATTTTTAAATTGTATGTTCCTTTAATGTTTCTAGACTCGTAGAGGTGTTTGTATGCATATAGACATATATTATATTTAGATGCATACAAACACCTATGCACTGGAAAAGGCAAAACGACTGACGGAGGGAGTAGTTGAGTACTCGTATCGTATGGTGCAACAAATTTAAGGACGACGAGAGATTAAAGCCACCATGCATGCAGTCGTACCCATGGCTGAATTCGATCGGACCAGTCTATCTATGTAGCTCACGCGATCGACAATCATCGTCACACCGGTACACTGCACGTCCACTCTAGCTTTATATATGATTGTCGTCCTTGCATTCCGCTCTCCCTCTCTCTCTTTCTCTTAAACGTTGTTGTCGTTTTCTTCCATCTGTACGATTATTCGGGGCCATGTCTTCCAGCTTCACTCCACCAACCTGCGTTGTGGTACTTCTTTTTTTCAAATAAAGTTGTGGTAGTTATGTCGTAGCAGCATATATTTTTGTGTGTGTTTACCCCTATGCATGTTAGTTGATGGACCCACGCCTTAGTTAGTCTCTGAAGCACACACCCCAGGTCAGATATGATGCACACGAAGGTGTAAGCGTGCAGTAGCAGCAGCTGGTCAGACGCATGAAAATTATTAGACCGGTGCATGCATTAGATATATAGGATGCATGATAGATATGATGGTCTTGTCAAGCACATATGTCGATTGATTGTCGTCCAACAACGTACACAGATGCATGGCATGATGCCGGAGACTTTTCTTTGCCGTGTGTCTGCGTGTGCAATGAGCGACGACGACGACAGCCGACAGGACAGGCGTCAGCGCTTGGTGCCAATAAGATCGGTTATCTTGTTTGTATTAATTCGATGGATGATACATCAGCCTCACGATACATCTATCCTATATCGAGAACAAATTAAAGGGGTCTTTTTCTCGGATTAGAGAAGCCAAAACGAATAGTAATTTTAGGATATGATGGTGGAATCTTGGCACGTGAAATCCCAGCACGTACGTCCCTCCTAATATCCATTCATTATATTCTTGTTGGTCGACGATGCTCTATCTTCATACACAGAGATGCTGCCTGCTGGGCCAGTATAGTATAACAATAAAGCTAGCTCGATCGGAAGACCAATGAACGAGGCAGAAGCATCTGGAGAGGAGCTAGCGATATATGCATTGCATGCATCGGCGGATCGCACGTACGGTGTCACGTCGCCGGCCGATTCGTTCCATGGATTCATCCATCTCATGATCGGATATGTATGATGGCCGTAGACGACGGCCGGCCGGCAAAGTAAAGTTGACACCACCATCATCATCATCATCATGGCCGGCCACTGGCCACTGCTGTCGTCGTCGTCGTCGTTGCTCACCGATCGATCACTCCGGTCTCCGGCCGCCGCGATCTCTCTGGTCATCAACGACACTGCAATACTACCACCTGATACGGTACTGAATCAAATAGCTAGGCTGATTCAACGTTTCATGGGGAGGTGGCCGGAAATTCTTTCAAGGAGTTTACGTGAGCTTTGGGCCGTTTTGTTACAAGAAATGCGCGTGCCTTTGCTAGTTATTAGGTGGACCATGTGGCCGCGGTCATGAAGGGCCATGGCCCATGGGCTTCTTCGATCTCCTGTCAGATTGGACAGCAAAAGTTTTTCTTTTATTTATCGTGATCAAAATTGGCAGATGTGGTCAGATATGCGTGAACAAGTGAAGATCGAGTGAAGATATGCGCGTGTCAATTGCGTACTGCATCATTCAAGGAGATCGACAACAGAGATGACGGTGTCGAGGAGTTGTTGGTTCTTCTAACCCGGGCCGGGCCCCTCAGCTTACATGCAAATGCAAATGTGCAATGCAGGTGGCTAGCTAGTTGTTGTCGCCTGCGCGGCGCACGGCGGCGTAGGACGGCTCTGCAATGACGGTCTCCTTCTCGACGTGCCCGTCCTCCTTGGGTATGATGAGGCCGTATCCGCCCTCCTTCCTCTTGTAGAGGATGTTGACCTCGCCGGTGTCCTCGTTCCTGAAGGCGTAGAAGTCGTGGTCCACGTTCTGGAGCTGCTCCAGCGCCTCGTCCACGCCCAGCGGCGGCATCTCGAACACCTTGGTGCGCACGACCTTGGTGAGCACCGTGTCCTCGTCCTCGGCGCCGACGGCGGCCGTCAGGTCCTGCTCGGCGGCGGCTTGTTCTTGGTCGTCCTGCTCGGTATCCTCGAGGAGGAGCCCCCCGGCATCGACCCAGTCCTTGACGTGGCTCACCTCCGTCTCCTTCTCCTTGATCTTGCGGAGCTTGCGCTTGACGATGGAGGCGGCGAGGTCGATGCTGGCGTAGGTGGAGTCGGCGTCCTCCTCGGCGCGGAGGACGCCGTGGCGCTTGGTGAAGAGGGTGATCTCGCAGCGGGAGGTCTTGGGGCCCCTCCCCAGGTCGCCGCCGCGGGCGGAGAGGCGGACGTCCACCTCGCGGACAAGGTGGCAGTGCTTCGACACGGCACGCCCAACCTTGTCCTCGATGTGCTCCTTCACATTCTCACCCAGCTGCATAAACATTAATTGCATTTAATAATACTTTTTTTATTTATTCTATTCTCACATATATGTTAATTGAATATGCAAATTAATACACATAAATACTGGATAAGATGATGCAAGCAGCCGGGCAGATTAATCTCAAGGAAATAGACAAGATGGCAGACCTTGACGTTCCTGCCCTGCATGATGAGCCGCACCGAGGAGAGCGGCCCGTCCCACGCCATCCGCACTGCGCAGGCGCGGCGGCCCACCTGCGCCACCGGCGGCCGTGGCTGGGCGGCCAGCGCGCGGCCCAGGAAGCCCGAGCGGCGGGGAGCGAGGAGGGAGACGCGGTGGTAGTTGTGGCGGCTGATGGCTGCAGCCGGCGGAGCGGGGGCCATCGCAGCTGCCGCGGCCGCCATGCCTGCTTCTTGCTTTTCTTCTCTCTTTCTCTTGTAGTGAGGTTGATTGGAGTTTGAGCAGCAGCTCAAGAATCTGGATGAACACAGCACAACACAACACTAGAGGGAGCTCCTTGTGCAGAGAGACAGAGAGAGATGGGGATTGGTCCTATCCTATCCTACCCACTCCGCTCTAGATTTTTCTAGCTACGGGACAAGAAAACAAAACAGGCCCACGCGCCCGCCGCGTAATCCGCCACGGCCACGGCATTCCGACAGCAACAGCGCCCGATCACCCCTAGATCTCATTCGTTTCCACGTCTCACCACAACGCTACGCTACCTTCTACATGCCAAGAAACAAGATCCACGAGCAGCACCAACTGCACAATCGAATAATGCAACCACCTAGTATGATAGCACGGTCGGTCTCTCAGCGGCCGAGCAACCATCAAGAGTAAACAATCCAATAAATAAAAATCACCACATTTTGTGTAACAGGGGGCACAAAATTAAAAAAAAAACAAGGAACTTTACAGACAGACCCTGAACTGAATAATGCCCATTATCTGCGAAGACAAGCAGCCACCTTTAATCCTGGCCTTACTTATCCAAAGGCCACGGACAGACAGACAGAGAGACCCGTTCGTCCATGGCATACGGCAGCTTGCTTCACATCTGCTGTTTGCTACAGTTAAAACTCCGGCACTTGTCACAACAAACCATCTATGCCATGCTCTTCTCACAAGCTCAGCAAGAACTTGAAAATATCACTCAGCGATATTATGCCTTCCACACGCTTGCTCCCAGCTTCCACAATGAACACCCGCCGCACCCCTATATATACAACCAAGGTCAACATAAACATCATTCTTCTCAAGGCAGCAGCAACCTTACACGGACTCACCAGGATTAGACAGTCGCTCCATCACTTTCAGCAAAGGATCAGACCGGAGGCACATCTGGCACCTCTGCCCGTTGAAATAACCAAAAGGTGTATTGGCATCTTGTCCAAGTTGCAAAGCCTGAAGTTCCAAACAAACATGTTCAGGCCCAAACCATAGCACGAGACAGCCCTGCTTTTGAATTACATAGCATAACCGCTTGGTTCTGAGAGTGCATGCCAATGGCACGCTCAATCTGACTATCATGCACAGGACTCACATACCTGCTGAATGGCCATCTCCTCCAGGCGAACATGTGTGTAGACCTTGTCTTTTGCTAGAGCTGTGATGTCACTACAAGATGCAATGAACTCGATGATCAATGCATGGACTCATAAAAACAGCCAAAAAAATGGGGGCATCTACTTGTTAAAATGGTGTACCTTCTGGAATAAGTGTCAACCAGCGAATCATTATCATCCACAATTGGTATTGAGCTGACTCCAGCTGCATCCAATAATGAGGACAAGCGCAAAGATTAGTTTCGCAACATAATAGAGCCCATAGTTTCAAATGATATCCAGTTTTCAGTGGAATTGGTGTTGAACTTCAGCAAACAAGAGTTGCCATGGGAAATGCAAGCAGGAGCACCATAATGATCTCTTGTCGTCTACAGCTCCAGGAAAATGAACACAGAACATACCTTGAATCAACATGTTAAGGGCAGAGCTAAGTGATGCAGTACGCCGCAACATAGCCAATGGACGACTGTTTGGATCACCAATTTTTGGAACCCAGGAACCCAGTGGAATCGTGCACACCGGTTGGTTTAGAATAGGCAAATTGCCAGTTGAGTTTTTGAAATATCTACAGATACCTGAAAAGGTACACCATATTAAGGTAACTTGCAACAAGTTGCTTATTGCGTAAATAAGTTCCACATTTCTACAGGGGGGCAAACTTACATTTCAAAATTCCGGAAAGGGATGCAAGATGCAACAGCTGTGGGAATGACCCATCTGACGATGATGAATAAATAATTGGCACTGTAGAAATGCCATTTTGCAATATCTTCAGAGCAATGTCCCTCAAGGACTCATAAGGGGTGGCCTAGACAACAGATCAATAGACTATGAGCAAATTGCCACGTAAAACAACAGTAAGCTTCGCAAAGTGAATAAGCGAGGGGATATAGGTTGGATTGCCAATTTCATGACAATATAAATCATGAGAAATATAATTTCATCCTGATAGCGAAGGTTGGATTGCCATTTTCATGACAATATAATCCTTCAAGAATAAAATTGCCTATTCAAATTGCATAGAGATTACATATTCAATTTTCAATCATAAACAGGCACCAACTTACATGCACTAGAGGCTGATGCGGTCGCCCCTCGTATCTTCCGTAAGTTTGCCGCTTAGCCTCTTTCCATGCAGATATAGTGTGTGTTTCAAGCTGTTCCTCTGTCAAGTTCGAGCCATGAGTTTCTAGCTGCAGCAAAAGCATGATGATTTTATAAACAATTCAATCAAAGCAGCATCCAAAGATAAGACCATATACAACTCTTACCATATATGTTTATGGATACACTTTTTCTTTTACGTACTATATTACTTTGCTGTCAAAAGGTTTGACAATACATACCCAGAATATGACAGTGACACTGGTTAATACACTAGCCATCCATATCGCTGGTGTGGCAGCATGTTCATTCCAATTCTCCCTTCTAACAACGGTTCCAACAATTTTCACTATTTTCTTTCCAGATTTTAGGTCTGCTACCAAGCATTTTGGATGTAAAAAGTTTTGGCTATGTATCAGTGTGATGAAAGCCCAGCCGAATTTATTAAGTTTAGAAGTGCATGACACAGAATAGAAATTGAGTATTCCAGCATCTCATAAATGAAAAACACATATTCAAGTTCCCAGCATCTAAAGAAAAGACACCGATACTTGTATAATTCATTTGAGTTCCTATAAAGTGGGCCACACTTTTGTTCATTGCCCAAGCTAAGTTTAACTGAGAGTGCTAACAAAGTCCTCTGAGCAGAGCTACGAAATCTTCTCTGCTCTATAAATCGACATCTACCTGAGTGCAAGGATGGTAGAAGAAAACCACTGACCAACGTAACAAGAATTTGAAGAAATAAGAGCAAAGAATCAACCAAAATAACGTACCTCTTTCAATATGAGTATGAAATCCAATGGGCTCAGAAGGCCAACAAACTGACTTCTGAACGAATCCCACAGAGGAGCTACAGGAATTCCCTGCAAATTTCACCATGAAATGAACATCTTCCCAACTTAGACAACTATTGATGGTGAATGTGATATATAACAAGATCAACAACGACATCACCACTAACAAGAAGCCATAAAATGGTAATAAACTCTTTGCATTAAAATGAAATATAAAAAAAGGCATTGCAAGTTTGCTGTGCCTTTTGATAAGATACCTACAAGAAAATGCTGGAATGCAAAAATGGTAGAGTGATCCTGTATGTCCTACCATTAGGGTCACAGCACAGTTCTCACCGAGGAAAACACAAAGCAGCATGAAATAAAGAAACCAATAGTTGAGATCGCGCGGTCTGCAATCATGTTCATCGAATTGACTTGTACTAGTGCATAGGATAGCTGTACATCTACAAATTTACTAGTGCAAATTGAGATTTCATTCAATTGCATGGCGAATCAGATTAGATGAATTAATGCTGCCTGTGAAAAGAAGTACTACAACTATATGTCACTAAATGCTACTACGAATCCAACAGTATAAATTTTGTGATAATTCTGAATAATTGTTGATCAAAGCATGAACTTGAGCAGTCAAACTATGCCTTGTAAAAATGAACGGAGGGAGTAAAATGTATGTGTCTAGCCAAAAGACATCTAAGAAGTAAAAACAGAATATAAATGCAGGTTAAGAATTGTAAGTTTATGAATGTTGAATGTAAGGCACAGATAGAAGAAACAATGGAAGTATGGCATGCCACTACCAAAGATAAAGAACTGGAAGTGACAGATCAGGCAACATTTAATACCTGTTCATGCAGGATATGGAAAGATTGTTTCACAGGTAAATTAATGTCCAGAGCAATAACCTGAAATAGAAAATAATATTAATACTAATTTTATAAGGAAAAACTGTATATTAAAAGCAAAACCATAATAAGAGCAGTTGATTTTCCATACCTTGCCCGAATCTGGAAGCAAATCATAGCCTGTATGCAAACTCAGATATTCAATAACACGGCACCTAGAGATTTGTATAGCAGCCTCTGAAACTCTAAGAGGACCTTCTTGATTATTACCATCCGACACCGTAACCTGATTATAAAGACAAGGAAGGTCATCATCTGCATTCTATCCTTTATCAAGAACACACCATTGGCAGATTGCTAATAAGAGATTCAACATATTGGCATTACGCCAAGCACTCATGTGCTCTTCTTGAACAAGTAATGTGATTCTCCAGCAAGACATGGAGACTGTTTATTTCTTGCATAGAAACACAGGAAATAAACAACCATCCTCCCATCCCCACAACAATATCATTTCTCGAGAGAGCAAAACACCGAGATGGCTATGATGTCGAGCATATGCTTTTAAACATGTAAATCAACCAGCCACTACTCACCACAGCTATGATGTGGTCTGTCAACCGAGAGTCAATCAAAGGTTAGCAGCTAAGTATTATGGAATTTCTAAGAAAGATGGGTGACCCTTACCGTACGTTGAAAAGTTTCATTATCCACATCCATGTTCATCCTGGTTCCAGGTGTGCTTGGGCTCAATACTGAGTTTATTTGATTAATTTCCCTTGTCAAGTATAGAGTGTTAACTATGCCATACTCTCCTGATACAGTAGGTTGGCGCTCGTCGTGCCGCCACTCCCCGTCCACAAAGAACTTGTACTGCATATCAAATCAATAATCAAGTTAGGAAGTTTTTACACTAAAGAAAATGACCGGTCACATGTATGTATGCACACTTTATTCAAAGGAAAATATATACTAACTTTAAACATGAGAGCACAATTATAAGTTATAAGTTGGCATGGTATTCAAATGCAGGAAGGAAAGGTTTACTCTAAAAAATGCAATGTCACATGTATGGCATGCACACTTCATTGGAAACTATTAGACTTTAGACATGAGAGCATAGTCTCATACTATAACCAAACCTTGTAATATATCAAGTCCCAACACAAAAGAAAAAGGACATGTGAAATCCACGAGGTGAAAGTACGCGCTAATAAAAAACTGACAGTAAACTTACAAGCACAGATGGTGAAATTTGACAGCAGAACATAAAGCCATAAACCAAACAGAAACATGATACAGAATAATTTAAATAGCATGGTGGGTACAGGACAACTTTTAAATAGCTAGGGAGATAAAGAAGGGCACCTGGTACATTCCCGGAGACAGGCTGCAAGTAGCCTGAAATACGGAGGGGCAGCCTTCAACAGGAGACATTTGCAAATGCTCTGACCACCTACGACAAATGAATGGCTGTTAGGCGTGGAATAACGACAATTCAGGGGCGTTACGAGTTAGTTACTGGTGGGAAGACGGAAAGTCAAACATTCCACCTTTACCGCATGCGAACAAATAACTGCATTGATTGACCAGTGCCCTATCATGCATGACATGGGGTAGATCACAGATATCGACACCCTGATACAGCTCCCACAAAGGGAGCAGAAAGATTCAAATGCACGGAACCTATCCTATTACGACACCATAATGCAAATATACAAAGTGGTGGTGAGATTCACCCATCAAACTAGTTTTGCACAGCAGGAGGCAGGGGTGAGCAGACTGGCGCTACCAGTGAGGTGGTGCAATGGCGATAACATACAGCTACAGCAGGCCAGGCAATGATAGTGAGAGAGGAGATGAGACAGGATAAGAGATACCATAGTTACGACCGCATATATATAAATATAAATAAAACAAAACGAAGAGATAAGTAAATGAATGAGCAACCTGGTAAAGGAGCCTGATACGAAGACCCTCTTGCCACCGTAGGGCCAAACAAAGCGGGCGGGGACGGTGGCTCCGGCGGTGCTGACGCCGACGCCCCCGGCGTCGTGTGCGGAATCAGCGCCGTGCGAGAACATGGCGGGCGGGCGGGCGGGGGAGAGACAGAGCAGCGGGAGGGGAGGAGATCGAATCCGCTATCCGCTAGCTCAGAAGGAGGAAACCCTAAGTCGCGAGCGCGCGCGCAGACACAGAGAGATGGAGAGGAACAAGGCGGAGGAGAGGGGCACCAGCCGGGACGGGATCCTCCGCGTGGTGCGAGAGAGGGCTCCCCGCGCGAGGAGAGATCACCCGCGCCGGCCCGAGCAGCCCCCGCCCCAAGCCATCTCCTCCTACCCAAGCGAGACTTAGACGAATCGGGGCGCGGGGAATCGAGGCGAGATCGAGGCGGGGGGTGGGTCGCGAGGGCGGAATGGGGCGGCGCGAATGGCGAGTGGAAGGCGGCGGCGAGGCGGGCGGCGGGGATCCGGAGATGCGAATGCGGCGTGGCGTGGCGGGGAGAGGGAAGAAGGCGGAGGAGGAGATGGAGAGAGACGGAGACGGAGAGGAAAGGAGGAGGAAAGAAAGGGGCCCGGCCCGGTTCTCTTCCAAGGGTTGAAAACGAGGCCTCTACCCTCTCTCTCCCTCCTCCCCCTTGGGATCTTCTGCGCCGCCACACTCCTCCACTGCTTGCTTTGCTCTGCCTCTCGCCTCTCTCCCGGCAGCCATGCCAATTGCCAAGAGAGACTTTTAAGAACTCTTTCGGTTAAGAGACGTATTTCCCGATCCATCTCAACGCAAATGAGCTAGCAACCACGGTTCGAATCCCCATTTGCACAGATATTAAGCTATCAAATATGGACCCCTACAGTCGTTTTTAAAAATAAAGCAAAACCATTTTTAAAGTAATTCACCTATTTGTATCTATTTTACCGTGTCAATTTAAGTTTTACATAGAGATCGATGAGAATATAGTACACTATAGCATATTTTGAGCCAATTAGTTAAGCAATATTTCACCCAATATTAATATGGCAAGTGTAAATATCTTAACTGAAGATATTATTATGACAACGTAAATCTCATACAAAACTATTATAAATATCAAACCTTAGGTTCATTTGCGATCTTTATTTTTATTATTACGATGAGGACATGTTATAGGTTTGATCGATGGTCTAATAAAAACTAATTTGCAAAGTAAAATTGTTTGATTTGGTCCAAATTCAACTTTTTTTTTAAAGGGCGTGACAAGAAAAGCCCTCCTCGTTTGCGTCCCATGATACGGCAAATGGGGACAGAAGGAAATGGTCGTCCCAAAGACGCATCGGCATAGCACACTCCCCCGCGTCTCCCTCGGTCGTGCTCGCTGCAACATCGGAGTGGATTCCATCGACGGTGGTCGATACTCACGAGGCAACGCCGCCTCCCCCAGCAATAAAGCACCCGCACCTCAGCTCCCACTCATTCCTCTCTCTTGCACTCATCGCTACTGGAGCAGCTGTAGCAGGGTCTTCTCGCTCTTTCCGCTGATCCCCCGGTCGGCCCCGTGTTCGCCCTTCTTGCAGCCATGGCTGCTCCCATCACCGCCGCCGCCGCCGCAAGGTCCTCCGTCCTCGTCTACTCCCCTGCGCTGCGGGTACAGGTCCGCAGTTTTCTTGGATCGTCGTCGTTGCGTTTCCTGTCTCTTTCCCCCCAATTTACTGGTGCAGAGCTTGGATCTTGATTCGGCGAAGCGGGAGCTTTGCTTTCCTGTCACTGTAGGGAATGGATGCAGTGTCATTTCGAGTATCGGCATCTTTCCCCAGGCAAAGAACAAGCTTTCCATCTATTCGAGTGCAGCGGATTCCAAAGCGCTTTCAGGTGTCATGTTCGGTAAGTATCGGTAGCATCTTTGCGTTATTCCGTCCACTGCACTGTGCAATTTCACGTCATCGAGACGGTCTATGCATTGTATGATTCTAGACACCCCACGGCCTTCCAACTTGCTGTGCTTAAAATGTGCCTTGAAGTGAAACGCTGAATGTTCTTCCTACAAGCATGCGTGCTGAACACAGCTCTTTTGCTTGCTGCATTTTTCCAGATCACTGCAACGAACTCAGTGCTGTTCTGTGTATGTGCTTGTTTGTATTATGTTTGCTACTGAGGATGTCAGCTATGCATTAATGTGTCACACTCACACCAAGCATTTTGACATCGCCTCAATAGATTTGCTTATATTATACCCAGATACACTACTGAATAATCCCTTTGTCTACAAGTTACAATTGAACTCAAGCATATCATTACATCATACATTCATACTGTACAATCTCAGTGCTGATGAGTGTCAGTAAATCAAACATTCTGTCATGACGTGATGAATGCCTTCAGTCATTCACACATCAAGAAATTAGGAAGATAAAAGATTTTCTTGTGCCGGTCTCGTGATACCTTCTCTTCGAGTGAACATGAGAGCTTCTCTTGATCTGCACAAATTTAATTTTGGGCTATTTGAAGAATGTAGACAGCTAGTTTTTTTTTTCCCACTCCAACCACCTACAGATTTCCTTTTCAGGGAAGCTACCCGTAAAATTTCATAATGTTATTTCTGCTACTGAGTACCGGCATTCTTTGTTTCCAAACATTGTACTTATATCTTGTACCTACATTTCAAAGACATCGCTCCCGTAGCTTCAGCATGCTGTTCTGATGTTAAAATAAACTACCATATCGTTGTTTGTAGTTTTGCATCTTTAAGCAATTTGCTTGATGCCGCGAACTTATTTTGTGAGAATGTGTATGTTTAGATAGCCACTACAGAAGTGCAGTAGGTAGCAGAGAGTACATTGTGAAATGCCTAACATATTTGTGCCCCACTGGAACTCTTTTGTGAAGGTTCCTGACACTTGTGGTTTTGATTCTTGAATAGGCTAAACAAGAAACCATTGAGAAGGTTTGTGAAATAGTGAAGGGTCAGTTAGCTCTACCCGAAGACAGCACTGTAACAGGAGAGACAAAGTTTGTGGACCTTGGAGCTGATTCACTCGATACTGTAATTCCTTAAACTCCTGTGATTATCTGACATCATATAACCATGTTCCTTACTCGAAATTGAGGGTCACCTATGTTAATTGTTATTTTTGTACGCACTGCTAATCTACACCAATTGTAATATTTTTCTGGGATTTGGGGACAAAGTACCTTTATTGCCATTAGATGGAGCTGCATTGCTCTAATGGAATTATGAATTACTATTCCATAACTTCTTGGTCCGAGTGCCTCCTAATGTTGCATACCGTCCTGAATGTGGCGCAGGTCGAAATTGTGATGGGGCTTGAGGAAGCATTCCAAATCAACGTGGACGAATCGAGCGCTCAAGAGATCCAGACGGTGGGGGATGCTGCCGCTCTCATTGACAAGCTTATTGCAGAGAAGGATGCTTGAAATGACAGAATTACCTGAATGAATTGTTTTGCGAGCTCCTAGATTGCTCTCTGCATGGTGGCGGGCTGGTGGCTATGCTTCTTAGTTAGTGCCTGTTGGGATTAATAAAGGAGGGAAATCGTCTTAGAGACGAGTCCTTTTTGCCCCTTGAATCTTGTGAGAGACAGCATTGCGTCAATGTAGCTGAAGAGGGTATTGCAATCTATTGCGAAGAATTTGAACTTTTTTCACCCATGATTTCCAAGCCAGGGAGATTATGAGTTTGGATTAAATATGTTGCATCTTTCTTGGAATTGTTAAATTTGTTTGTGCACCAATTGTAGATTCGGCTAAGCTGGACCACCCTAAACAGCAAACGAAGGAAAGGAGGATAGTTCAGCAAAGCAAAGGTCCAGTCATTCCTTTCATCGATTCAGGCGTGCAGCCCCTGAGTCCATCCCGGTGAATTCCTATTCCTTTCTGCAACCAAACAGCCCCCGGTACACCGCACAACGGTCAAGGAAAAAAAAAATGCCAACGGTGCAGCAGAGTCTACTCGAAGCACAGTAGAATCTCTAAATACTACTAGCATAAAGAACTCCAATAGATTGTGCAGCAAGACGGTAAACCCAGAGAGTGCCACATTAGCCCCAGTTCCATCCATGAAGAAAGCCTCAAAACATGCCAGACACATGCAACGGGCTAGGCTATGCTACCGTTAGGATGAAAGTTCCACAATCCGATTTGAGGATCCCCAAGCCCACAAATGCGCTTCCAGTTTCTTTCAGGTGCTACTCAGACGCCGCTTCTTGTTTTAGATAGAAACTTCTTGCCATCTCTTCAGTCACATCACTGCACACAGACCGAGAGGATCAATGGAAAATGTTGAGAAACGAAAACCATGTTAACCGCAATGGACGCAGAGGAGAAGAAAGCTTGCAACCTATCAGGTGCTTCCCCTTTGCTGATAAGTGAAATATTTTTCGAGGACAGAAGCTGAAAGAAATTGGCAACATCACCCTTCTTCAATCTTTCGTAAGTCTTTGTAAGGAACTGGTTGAATTCCTCTGGTTCCTGATCACAAACAATACCCACCGTAAACAGAGATGACAAAGCTATCAAATCTTACAAATGACAAGACACAACACAACTGAGCAAGCATGCTAAACTACCCTTGCAGCCTCACCATGTATCTTAGGACATTGGTTCGCCTAACTACTACGTGTTCATGAAAATAACCTGTGGAGTGATTACCTGTTCAATAATGCAGGCTTTCCGCAGAGCAGCGAAACATTCAAGTGCCTTTGAGTAATTATCCCCATCACGGGAATTTTCTAACAAAGCTGTTGTGTACTTCTGCATCTCTTCAATTGCCTTTTGAACCCACGTTGAGCTAGATCTCTTTGCCAGCATGGCTTCAAAATCTTGAACAGGATGTAAATCTCTGATCTCCCCGATATTCTCTGTTGGAGGATATAAAACCACCAAAACCCCATCCTTTTCTGCAGAGGGCTCTGCTACTGATTTAGCTTGATCACCAGCACCAGTATATGCCAGTCTGTCCTGTGTTCGTGCTTTCTTCTTCTGTAATCAATTAGACAAATCAAACAGTTGAACCGTCAGTCAAATTGGACCAAAGTCAGTATATCAAATGTTTGCATCTAACCTTGGGGTTCTCCTTCAGCTCAAAGGCTTTGCCTAAATTTTGGATTAATGGCGTTTGTTGGTCAATGACATCAGGATCAGGTTCAGTTATCCTCCTTAGACATCTTTCAAGTGGTGGCACATTTGCATCTGGCTGCTTCGCCTTTAGATCAAGGTAACTGTAAAATCTCTGAAAACAGACAACGTACCATAATCAACAAAACAAGAAACATACAAAAAGGTAAAAAATAAGAGGCGCAGCAAGAGACAGGGGGATAGCAACCCAGGCGATGTAGAATCAAGCAGTGCAACTATTTAGGGAATCAAACAGCTGACTTATAAACACAGCTTGACCTCACAAACAAGATTCAACGGTATTGCAAAATTGTTTGAATATCGCTTAAAATTTGAACTTTAAGTTCTTTTGTTTGGCGTATAACGTATAACACTCCATCCTTCCCATACTCCCTCTAGTGCTACAAAGTCCTAATGCTATGTTCTTAATTCTCTAATGTTGGCCAAATTTTTCTTTAGAGTGACAATTGGTGCAGAACGGACATAGATACAACTATCGTACTTACTATTTCACCTGTAAAATTACTTCCGTTCCTAAGAGGAACATAGTAAGCAGTCAAAAGCCTACAGCAGTGCACAGCTTGTTGATCTTAGCATGATTTTTGCTGGATGGGACATCAATGAATGGAATAAATGGAAATAAGATGACAAATAGGATCTTGTGCATTCCACATGATGTTATACCACGTCGAGATGTTCCGCCACAAAAAGAAATAGTACCTCCAACATGGGATTTGGTGTGAACTCGGGCTTGAGGACTTCTCTTCCAGGTGGTGCTAGGTCTAACATCTTCACTAGGTTATCTGCAGCTTCTTGTTGTTCATCAGTGGGCTGAGATGATGATGGCAGGCTGCTAAAGGATCGGAACTGAAACTCTCTGATGTCCTCAGCAAATGGGAGCACATTGAAGTAGAAGGAATCTTGCTGCAGCACATAGTAAAGAATTGATTGCGCGGAAGCATTCATCTGTCAAAAATTTCAAATATAAACCACAGAAACATAATACTTACGATATTGTTCACTGATGAAATGTTTGGCGTCAATACACCAAAAGCAACATTCCCTTGACCTTGCCTCCACACACATCGAACAATAGCAACCTTGTTCATTTGATGCATTGCTCTTGCTATGGCGGAAACTGCAAGAGTTGCTTTCGTGTTACCTGGTTCAGGTATAAACAAGCATACATCTTTCATAAAGTGGTGCCTGTCAAAGTAGGAAAAGAGGAAGCATTAGATATATGCAGCCATGAAGGTTGCAGAACCATAAAACGTCAGAGATATTTAATGTGTGGGTTTACAAAAACAATTAGGAATATACTTTACCATATACTCCATCCAGGCACAAATTAGTGATGGTTTGGGTTGTCTTAAACTCCTCAGTCAACCATTCAAAAGTTTCGTTACTAAATACTCTACCCCCCAAGGGGTACTAAGCTGTCAACCAAAAATGCACCAGGATCATTTCCACAATATTTTTTCTTTCTTAATTAAAAATCCATTACGGCCAAGGATAAAATCAAGTAGATAGGTTTCATCTGTCCAAATAACCATTAACAATTCTGCTTCACTGATGTCGGTAGGACTGGGTGAGGAAGGGTTCTTGGCTACAATCAAGCCAGATCACTTCATATGGCTATGTTCACTTTATAGCTCGGTTCCCTGGTTCTCACCACACCCTAATCGAAATTTTATTCTTACAACGTATGCATTGAAATAATTGCACAACATATTTATGCTTGTGCGAACAGGCCTCTAGCTGAGTTGGTTAGATGGTCTCAGTAGCACTCCTCAGGTCCTTGTCACCATAACCAAAGCATAGGTCAAGGCCCGGCCAAGGTCGTAGCTGTGGTTGGTTTGGGCCCTCCTACCTGGGGTAGTTGCAGTGGTCGCTAGCCCAGTGGTAGTCTCACAAGGGTTACAGGCCCCTGTGTAAGGGTGGGGCAGAGGTTTGGGGATTTTCTTGACCTGCGTGAGAATGTCTTCTCTCTTAGCAAAATGCCCGGGGGCTGTCTTACCCCCCGCAGGTCGACTTTTTTTTTATTTATGTTTGCACGGTTTCCAAATATCAGCCCTGAAGTCTCCAAATAGACATAATATGCAGGAGCAATGTACAAGTTTTGTCCCCATAGTCCTCACAACAATAGTTAAAATGGAATAGGAAACAGAACATACAGAGTAACTTTTTAAGAATATACAATACTTGGTCTTGATATTTATCCAAACACACACTAAAGCAATAAGAAACAAAAACTATCACCAATGATGCATGTGGTAGTAAGAGAAGATGTTTTTCTAGCAAATAAGTATAACATGGTTTATTTTTACTCCAACTATTATTTTACAAAGAGAAAAAGGGAAAGGTTTCCAGATCATTAGCTCCCAGCAGGATTAAATGACGATGTCTAGCAGTGTGCCAAAAACTAATGATAATGCAAAAAGTGCAACAACAACAAAACAAAAAAAAAAGCCAACGAACAACATTTATTACTCAGATGCCAACTTGAAGGTTATACTATACCGTAATATGCTGGATCTATCTGTAAATCCTAGAAGCTTCACACCTTTCTCTGGCTTGAACTTGACCGCCTCCCATTCAGCAGATGATATAGGGACAACTTGAGGACCATAAAGGTATCCCTTAATCCTCTGATCTGGTGGAACAACTTTGTCTGGTTCGACAACGCTTTTGTACTCATAATCCACTTTGACTTCATGAGAGGCAAATTTATCACTTGGAGGAGCCTTGTCTGAATACTTCTTCAAAGTGGGGAATTTCTCCTCAGCTGTTTTCTTATAGACCCACACCTATTCACAAGGACATCCAAATCAACCATGCCTGTGAGTAATGTAGGCGTGCTAATGCAATCACCACAAATCTAATAGTCTCAAAACAACTTGCAAATTAAATCAGAAGCGTTGAATTAGAATAAACTTCTGTAACTGATGGAAATGATAAAAGAACTGGGCCTACCTTGATTTTAAAATTGGAGCTCACTTCCAGGTCTCCCCTGAAGACGGTAACTGGAAGCACATTTCTTGTCTTCAGAGCACCCAACAGAGATGTTGGGCTGTCAACCTGGACCACCTTTGCTACTGATCTATTCCTGAACTGATACAACAACCAGTCATTTTCATCCATTACAGCATTATGATGGATTCCCGGTTCTCTGAAGACAATGCACTCCATCTTGATATCATGTCTTTTCATCTGGTCTGCAATGGTGTCCACCTGATCTTCTTTAGTCCCTTCAGGCGGATCTCTTAACCGATGCTGTGCACTGGTGATTAGACAGAGACGCCGCTTTCCTTTGGTATTACCATATTTCCTAATCAGCATATCCAAGCCAACAACAACAGCGTCCAGAACTTTGCCTTAGTCAAGGAATTTCTATACTGTTTTGGTCAAATTCCATCAGAACAAAACAAGACCATATTTGAAACATCAAAAAAAAAACCATAAACTAAACAAACCATAGATGTATAGTTCTATACATATTAACGAGTTAACAACATGACAAAATTCAATGAAGAAGCACATGAGAAACCAGTACATAAAGGAGCAAAAAAGTTAAATCACTGGTGTCATAAAACTAACAAAGGGCACTACACAAAATGCAAATATTCAAAGATGGTCAACCTAAGAAATGTTACTTTAATTCTAACTGTCAACACATGATTTAATCTATCTATCACATATATATTAAGGTAATATTAAGAAAAGCGGAACCAGAGACAGTTTTTGTAGCACACAAGTACTTATCAAGTATAATATTAGAATAAAATCAAACACTAGAGCCTGCTGCTATGTCATGGATACAATCACCAGGGACAGATCCTGCTGGGAGGTTTTGGAGAGCCTGTGAAGTCCCTTCATCTACAACTTTAATATCATGTGCAACTGTCACATGCTTATAGCCCCCAAGCTCCTTCGCAAGCTCATTGCATGTTTCTGAATAGGTCAGGGAAGGTAGTCCATAAATTTTCAACTTCTGGAAACAATAAATGCAAAATGCTGTGTTCTTGACTGATGTACAAGCAATGTAATTTTGAATATCGATGTCTAACAAGAAAAGGGTGTTCCATTGACTTCATTAGAAAACTCCCCCACATTGATGCATAGCCCAAAAAAACATAAAAACTGCATTAAAGCCATATCGTACCAAAAAGAAGTTTATTAATTTAATGGGAGATGACTACAGAGCATTAAGTTCATCTTGAAATGCTTATATCAACATGATTCCTGTTAAGTCAAAGTAAATGTCTCAACACATGAATCAAGCGCAGAAACAACCAGGCTATTGTATTTTATTTGACGCGGTTTCGGTGCCTTCTATTTGTACTGAAAAGGGAGGGTTCCCAATCAGAGAATGTAAAATTTGTATCTAATTCGTACCAAATGGTTATAAAGTACTTACAAGAAGCAACTGGTTAGAACCTCAAGACAGAATACAATTGCTATATTGATAGTTTACAAAATCTAATCGGAGGACCAACACATTAGGTTTGAAGTAGAAATAGAATAATTGATCCAACTATAGATAACTAACCTTTAGTTCCAAAGAGGACAATACCGACCTCATCGCTCCTATTATAAACCAACTGCAGAAAACAGAGGTGCGCAGGAAATTAGCTTGATCGGAGGTGGTTTGACCATCAAACTACAGGCAGTAGCACTTAAATTGAGGAAACTGGATCACAAGAATGGAAGAAGACGTGCTTGCCTTCTTATGCACCAGAGTTGAACATATGTTCTTGACCTCCTGCAGCACCCCATGCATTGAAGGACCAACATCCAGTAGCAAAACCAACGCTTCCTGAGAAATATTATATATGTAAAAGCACAGGCATTATGAAGAGAAAGAATAAGCCCATTCGTGCATTGTTGAAGAGTAAAGACTCTTTGGTTCATCCAATTTTGCCTCCTGCAGGGAATCTAGCATCCAAATTGATAAAAATATCACAGGTATGAATGGAATGCATCACATCTCCTTGGATCATAAGCTATGTAATGTTATCCGGATTTGCAGAGCATGCGGATGGTCAATTTTACACATTACTTAGAATCTCTAGTTCAACTCACAGCAGCAGTTGGGCAATCATGTATCCAGTGCGAACAGACAGCATTTATCTTTCACGACAAAAATTCAGACTAGTAACTAGGAGAAAATGAAATGTACAGTCCGGTGAAACAAGCATCGTCGACCAGGGTACTTAACTAACTTTGGTGGACTAAATTCTAACGGTCCCGGAATCATATGCATTTCTTCCCGCTCGATCGAACCCTAGAACAGGTGAGGGGATATATGGCACTATCTGAAGCCAAATGGCTCGCGCATTATTTGGAAAGTGCGATTGGCCGAACCACCAAAATACAGTCTGCGTAGGATCGATGGGGGTAAGACGCGCACCTTGTTGCGAGCCATGGCGAAGGCAGGGGAGGGGCTTGCCGCGCGGCACAGAGAGAGAGAGAGAGAGAGAGAGAGAGAGAGAGAGACTGGGCTTGCCGAGGGTTTAAGCTGCCTCCATGAAAACCCGCCCGATACCTGGGGCAAGGTGCAAGAGTTGACTGGCTGCCGACTAAGCTCAACTCAAGCCCTCGGGTCGGGTCGGGTCTCCGGTCTCGGGTGGGAAAGGAGGAGGAGGAGAGGAGACGAGAGGAAGACGGAGGAGGCGAGGGAGGGAGACGAAGACGACTGCGGCGTGCGGCGGAGTGGAAAGGAAAGAAGAAAGTGAAAAAAAAAAGGGAATGGGCCGGGCCATCGCAGCCCACAATGATGGCCCAAATTCCTTGACGTTTCGCCTCCTCCCTTCCCTTCGCTGCTCTCCGCCTCCCGCACCAAACACGAGACCGTCGACGAGGAGGCCGGAGAGAGAGTGGGCGAGCGCGGAGAGAAGATGATACTGGCCGTGCTCTTCGCCAACTCCGACGGCAACATCCTCATCGAGCGGTACTTTCCCCTTGCCCTCCCCCCTCCCCTCGCCGCAGAGATCTCTCTCGTCTCCACCTCGCTGCCTGATGAGATCTATCGATCCGGCGCTGCGTCTCTGATGGGTTGTTGGGGTTCGCAGGTTCCATGGGGTCCCCGCGGAGGAGAGGCTCCACTGGCGCTCCTTCCTGGTGAAGCTCGGATCCGAGAACCTCAAAGGCTCCAAGAACGAGGAGCTCCACGTTGCTTCCCACAAGTAAATTTCATAACCATCCCCCCGCACCACCTGATTTCGTTATGTTATTATTGTTCCCTGGCCCTGGAGTAGAGAGGATCGTGTCGTTTCGCTGTTGCTAATTACTAATTAGTGGAACTGCGAAAAGCGTGTTGCTCTGATGCTTATGGCCCATATCGTTCAATGAATTATTATCTTATCTTTGATGGAATTAACACCAGAACGAAAATATGATTCTGTCCTCAACAACTGGTTACTTTAAATTCATTGCTGTGATTATTTGATTATAAGATGCAGCAAAGAAAACATGTCATTGATCTCTACAACTTATCAGCTGTGGTACTGCCCATTCATCGTGGTACAAGCCATGGCATAATTTTCTAGGATTAGCCTGCACCAGTCCTCAAAATCAACCATGTGCTAGAATCTTAGAGGCAGTTGAAGCTTGCTATATGACACTCTGCAATCATGATAATTGCTATAGGACACTGGAGTGGATTACATTTTCTGCAGAACACTAGAAATGAACTAGCCAATTTCGGTGTCCCGTGGAAATTACCATGATTGTAGAATGTCCTCTAGCAAATTTTCAGTCTTATGGTAATTGTACTAGATCATATGTCATGTTACTGGATCATATGCCTGTCCTCACTGCTAAATTATTTTCTCTGCTAAAATATTGAACTGTTGCTCCGTCACTGCTAATCATCGACACTGTCCCAGGTCGGTCTCTATTGTTTATACCACAATTGGGGATGTCTGCCTGTACATTGTTGGCAAGGATGAGTATGATGAGCTTGCTTGTAAGTTTCTCATATCATTCACCTTATTACTGGTCTTCCATTTCAAATCTCCTCTATATTACATTATTTCCAACTTAATCCTCCCTACCATTTGTAGTGGCCGAGGTGATATTTGCAATTACATCAGCGGTGAAGGATGTCTGTGGAAAACCTCCTACTGAGCGCCTTTTCCTTGACAAATATGGGAGGATCTGCCTGTGCCTTGATGAGATTGTTTGGAAGGTAGAACTTCAACTCAACTTTCTAGCCGCGTACTATTTCCATGTGCCTGTTAATCTGGATATAATCATATAACTATGGTGCTGTTAATACATCACATAATGCTTAGCATATCGGCTGGGTGACTCAGTATTATCCTGAACTGTGTCTGCTCTGCTATTTTTGTGCCTCAAACTATGCATACAATCATCCTATGATCCAATTCTTAGTGAAGGCATATCATCCATGATGCTGTGCAGCAATGTACAGCCTCACGAAGTCACAGTCATCAAATCTTTTATGCAGTTTAATTGAAAACAACATTTTGCTACAGTAGGGTATGACTTGTTATCTACAATAAAAAACGTGTTATCTGATTAGCTGTTTATCATTCATGCAGGGTCTGCTTGAAAACACGGAGAAAGACAGAGTGCGGAGGTTGATTAGACTAAAGCCCCCTGTTGAGCCATGATTTCCATGTGTTGTTGTGTATTGCTGTAATTCAAATCCAATCTCATTTACATTTATAGGCTAAAGTTCAGAGTTTGCCTCTGCCCTTTGTATCTATAAGACCATCACTCACTCATTTGAGGTCTGTGTGCGACATTTACAGAAGATAGTCTATGAATACGTGAATTTGTTGTGTTGTTGCCTGAGTAATACTGCATTGTATTTCTGCTACTGCTGTGGATACTCCCTGGGTAGTGGGTATCCCCTTTATACCTGAGACGTGCTTGTTCTGAAAATAAGCGAGTAGCCAGCATGCAGAAACCATCCTGACCCTAGAATCCGCGTTCTGTTTGTACGCAGAACAGTGTCCTTGAGAAAAGAAAAGGAATTCTTCTATTTATCATGCATCGTCCATTCATTTCAGGGGATATGGGCACCTCCAAAGTCCACATAACTACCCCGCAGGCCTCCAATTCGCACTGTAGGTGCTTCACAATGCAGCCAAGCCGGCACATTGTGTGCATGAAGGGAAAAATGAAATAGAAAATATGCTACTCCACTAATATAATGGTATTTAAGAAGTGGCATTCGAATTTCAGATACAAAACCACCAGCCTAAGCTTGAATAATCAGGCAATGTTTTCAGAGTGCCCCTTTGTGCTACCTTTGTAATGGCATGGAAGAGTTAAGTTCCTTATGTGTTTCAGTCCTCTTCCTACAACCTATATATCGCCAAATGCATGAGCATGTGGATGGGGTGTCCAAGTAGGCAGATCATGAACCTAATATCATCCAGTTTGCTCATTCAACCCCGCTTTGGAACTCGTAGCCTCGTGCAGCTAAACCCATTGAAACTACATTCAGTCATCCAGCAACGACCGCTGACGAACTGCTCATCTGCAGCCATGAGACCAGATCATCCCTTGAACTGATGAAGCTTCCAACATGAGACTCGCTTGGACGGAATGGCGCCGCCATTTGTTCAAGGTGAGTCGCGAATGCACTTGCCAGCCCCTGTGCAAACTTGTGGGTGCTGGACCCAGTGTACACGCTGAAGGACTCTGGCAAAGCCTTTTGCTGCACCAAGAGCTCTGAGATGGTCTGCATCCAATCATCGAATGCTGTCTTGGCCGCACCAACCGAAAGCGATCGCAGATCCAGTGACCACTCTCCATCCTTTCTGCTATGAAGCTTGGAGTACAAACCGTAGGTGTGGGCAAGCTGGAAGACTTCTCTTGCCCTCTGAGGAGGGAAGCCATGGTTCTGGCATATGTCGATCAGACAGTTGCAGTAAGGCCGGCGTACTTCAGGGGCCGCAGCGTTCAACACACCCTTTAGCTCCTTTGTAAGATCGTCAACACCCACTTGGTCTTCACCGAGCATTCTGATCAGCTTGACAAGGTTCTGGTTGACCTTTTCCAGGGAAGAAAGCACCACTTCCGTCTCCTCCCCGCTGCTCAGAGCGACAACAGAGAGCAAGCACCCACAGAGGCGATCATCGGGCTTGAGGCCCTTCTCCAGCCCCGCCTCAAGCACCTCCACTGCCTGCCGTATCCTCTGCGCCTTCCCAAGGCATTGGATCACAATGGTGTAGCTCATGATGTTGGGTTCTATCCCGCCCTTTAGCATTTCCGTAAACAGCTGGAGTGCCTGGTCTGTGTCCCCGTTGCTCCCGTAGATGTTGATCATGGCCGTGTAGCTCCACTTGTCCGGCTTGGGGACGTCCCGGCACTCTGGATCCTTCATCTCGTTGAACAGCTGCTCGGCCTCGGCCACCAGCCCCACGTCAGCACACATGCTCAGCAACGTGTTGCACAGGATGTTATCGGCCGGCAGCTTCATCTCCCTCATCTGCTCCCAGAGCTGGAGCGCGTCGCGCCCCCAGCGCGCCCTCCCGTAGATCTTGGCAAGCGCGGTGAGCGTGCGCGCATTGGGCTCGACGCCCTGGGCGGTCATTTCGTCGAACAGGTTGCGCGCGAGGCCAGGCTTGCCGGTCTTGCCCAGCGCCTCGAGCAGCGCGTTGTAGACGAAGATGTTGGGCTTGATGCCGACCTCCTGCATCTCCTTGAAGACGAACTGGATGCCCTCGTAGTCTCCGGCCTCCCCGAACATCTTGGCGAGGACGGCGAAGGCGACGTGGTCGGGCTTCCAGCCGCTGCCCCTGGCGCGGTCGAAGAGCGCGAGCACCTCCTCCTTCATGCCGAGCTGCGCGTAGACGTCGAGGACGGCGGAGTAGGTGACCTCGTCGGGGAGGACGCCGTCGGCGGCGTACATGCGCTCGAACCACTCGACGGCCTTGGCGAAGTGGCGGCAGCGGCGCGCGGCGGTGATGAGCGTGGAGTAGGTGATGTTGTCGAGGGGGACGCCGGCGTCGAGCATGTCGAGCGCGAGGCGCTCGGCGTGCGGCCACTGGCGCGCGGCGCGGAGCGACTTGAGCGCGACGTTGAAGAAGATGGTGTCGAGCGGGAAGGCGGCGCTGGGGAGCGCCCGGAGCCAGGCGAGGAGGGAGAGCGACTTGCGCCACGACGGGTGGAGGTAGTTGAGGAGGAGGAGCGCGTCGGAGGGGGAGGGCGGGGAGCCCTGCGGGAAGAAGGCATCGAGGGTGGCGGCGAGGTCGGCGTCCTCGGGCAGCGCGCGGATGGCACGGAGGAGCGGCTGGAGCGGGGCGGAGGATGGGTGCGCGGAGGGGGAGCGACGGCGCTGGCGGCGGAGGGAGAGGACGGTGGGCTTGGGGCGGGAGGGGTTCACCCAGGTGGGCTCCGGGGTGGGGCGGTCGGCGGCGATCGGCGTGGGCTTGTCGTGGAGGAGCGTGCGGGTGAGCGGCTCGAGCTGCTCGGAGAGGGAGCGCGTGGAGGAGGAGGTGGCGGAGGAGCATAGGATGGTGGCGATGGGCCTGGGCCTGGGCTTGAGGTGGCTCCGGCTTCGCGGCGGGGAGAGGAAGAGGAAGGCGGAGGCGGAGGCGGAGGCGGAGGCCGAGGCGGCGGTTGGTGGCGCCATGGCCGAAGCGGCGGGAGGAACGGATAGGAGGATCCTGGCTGGCCTCGCTGCAGTTTGGATTGGATTGGGTTGTGATGCCGCCGCGGAGGAAGAAGAACGCAGGCCAGTCAGTGGTAAATATATCCGCCAAAATGGATGGGCTCGATGTGCGTACGCTGCTCGGCCCATCTGTGTTTTGGGCCCAAACAGAAATAACCAATGGCTGCCCATCCAAACTCATACTGTTTGATTGACACTAACAGTAATTCCCCATTAGGATTATTCAGAAATGGAGCTATATATCATCACAACTGAAAAGAAAAAAGGATCCAAGGGCATGGTAGGTGTTTGTCAAGGAGCATTGTTGATCTTCATGGCGTCCATGATGTTCTTTCCCTCGAGCTTGCTGGACAGCACGAGCTTTACGTAGTCCTCGACGCCGACGGTCCTGTAGCGCGGCGCCTCGCCTTGTCCGACGATGATCTCCTCCAGCGGCCCGTACGTGCCGCCGAACATGGCGGTGTGGAAGGCGGCGACGGAGATCCGCTCGTGGCGCGCGTTGACCACCGCCCTGTGCTCGATGCTCTTGTACCTGCCGTTGGTGAGCACCTCGATGACGTCGCCGACGTTGGCGATCAGGGCCCCCGGCAGCGGCTCCACCGGGATCCAGGCGCCCTCCCGCCTGATCTGCAGGCCGGCCACGGGGCTCGCCTGCAGCAGCAGCGTGAGCCCGACGGCGTCGGAGTGCGGCGACAGGCCCAGCACCTTGTCGTGCGCCTGCGGGCACGGCGGGTAGTAGTTGATCCGCATGCCCTGCGCGGCGGCGATCCTCGTCATCTCCTCCGTGTCCGCCACGCCCAGGTTCCTGGCCATGGCTCGGAGCAGGCCGGCGGCCACCCGCTGCACCTCCGCGGCGTAGCGCTGGAGCGAGCCGCCGAAAGTGGCGGGGCGGGAAGGCCAGAAGTTGAGGGAGCGGTACTCGGGCGGCAGCGTGGAGAGGAAGAGCATGTCGGCCCAGTCCAGCTTCTGGTCCTCGGAGACGACGAAGGCCTGCCCGTAGCCCTCGATCCCGCCGGGCCCCTGCGCAAGGGCCTGCTTCTCCGCGAGCGGGAGCTGGAAGAAGGCCTTGAGGTCCTCCCTGACGTCGTGGATGACCTCGTCGGGCACGCCGTGGTTGACGACCTGGAAGAAGCCCCAGTCCTCGCAGGCGGCCCTCAGGCTGGCGGCCTCAATATCCATGGACGACGACGGGTCGAGCAGCCTGCCGAGGTCCACGACGGGCACCGTGACGGTGGCAGCAGAGAGCGCTGGAGCGTCGGCGCCGCGGAGGTAGCGGTGGAGGACGGCCGGCGTGAGCTCGTCGGCGGGGCGCGCGGCGAGGTCCTGCACGTTGGGGACGGGCAGCGACCCGCCCAGGTTGCGCGGCTTGGCTGATGTATCATCCATGGTGGGGTTTTTTTTTTTTGTTTGGTTAGTGGTTATCGATGGGTGTGGCTCATCAAGGTGCTTGATTTTCAGTCCTGGGTTAGGTGGCTGGGCTGCCTTTAGCTCTTTATTACATTATATATCGCCTTGTTGCAATAATCTATTAATTAATCCTTTTTGCTTGATGTAATCGTTGACGCACACATGACGTTTTGTTCTACTCCTCCCTCTGTTTTAAAACATAAATCATTTTTAATTTTAGCCTAAACCAAACTTACCTGATTTTGTCTAACTTATTAATAGACCCTGGACATATATATATTTTAGAAAAAAGGGCGATCTATTAGTTCCTAGGCTGCCCATGATCGATCCGGCTAATTGCATTTTGGCACCTGCATCTCCTCGCAATGTTATTTGCTTCTTATATTTCTAATCTTGTATTTAATTTGCTGGTGCTTGGCAGCTTGCACCCATAGGTTAAGCACCCAAGCTAGGTTTCGTCTCTTATGAGTGACCCGAGCGAGATTGACGTGGACGGTGACGCTGGCTTGGGCTTGGCATTTGGCAAACCCACCACCATCATCATCGTCCGATATGAACTCTTTCTAATACAAAGCCGTCTTTTTTGTTTTTTTAGCTCTTTTTATGAAAGATTTTCACAAATACGCTTCTGATGGAACTATTTCAAAATCTGGACCCTTAGCTTGGCGCCAAGCTTACACATCTTGATGCCAATTCATGCGCAGCTGCTGACGCAGATGCCGAAGTGGCGGGAGCTTGGCGCCATGACCTACCCCGTACCTCTTGGCGTTTCGAACGAAACAAGTATAATTATTTCGAGGAGTGTGCAACAAACTATGTTGTTGTTCAACTAGTTAGGATGTGGGTTTTTTATCCTAGAGACCTGAGTTCAAACCCTTGTATTGAATCTTTTTTCTACATTTTATTTTTTTTCTCCCTCCCAGATCAGCAACAATGAAAAGTGAAATAATCAGAAATATATTTAAAAAATTGTAGCCTGGTGTACTGCTGATTCCACAATACAAAATTCAGTAATTCACAGCAAAATATCAAGAAACGTTCCAGGCGCAAGAATCTTTCTATTTCGCTAAGAAAACATAGTAGTTCATCAGAGTCAAAACTACTGTTGCTGATACCGCTACACAACGGTGGCTGTCTGTTGCACTGATTGTCATGGTTAATACTTATTACACACGGTAAGCAAAAGCAAATGATGATGGGATTTTTGCAGGAGGTAGAATTCGAGCAGAAGACCACAAGGCACACATTACAAGCAAGCAAAAGCAGGCGGCCCCGCAAACTAAACGAGTCACACAGACGGGGAATATCGGAAGATGAAGCCTCCATTCTGCAGTCCAAGGTCCGGCTGCAACTCGAGAACTTGGCCACTGCTTGCCCCAGAAAACGACCTCGATCGACGGGAGACGCCGACGTCCCAATAATCACCTGGATAATTTCCAACAGAATACTTTCCTCGCAAATGTATGTAAATTTATACCTTTCATTGTTGCTGACCTGGGAGGGAGAAAACAACAATCAACCGATGGGATCGAAGCTGCTGACGAGCGCGATCACCGATCAGCAGCTAGCTATAGCTAGGTACCACGCCCCATTCCCTTGGAGGGCTTTCCTGGTTTTCTATAATGAAACCGTGGCCATTCGCCATATATTCTTGTCCGATATGATGCAAGCTTGCAGCTACCTAGCTTAATTGGATATTCACCAGCTAGCAACCGTGGAATGGATGTATATATGTGTGTGTTTGTGCAGCATCTGATGATGGTCCCAAAGCACAGTAAACAACAATCAACAATCTATAGACATACACGCCGCTAGCAATAATCCATCTGACGTGCCTCATCGATGTGTACGTCGTTCATCAGAAATTCCTTAGGCCTGCATGCACACGTACATGTAATAAACAACATGCATGTTTCAAACGGCGGCAACAAAACGAAATGCCTGTCTCATGTGAATACAAGGACTTGAAACCTTGGTGTTGACGTTGGTGCAGAGCCAATCCAGTCCCTCGTACAGGCCTTCTCCGGACGTTGCACGAGCACTCTGGATGTGCCTGCAGTTAGTTTCAATGTTGGTTGCACACACATAAGTCAATTCACTCAACTAATCCTAAGCTAACTCTGCAAGGACTTTATAGATGCTGTGTGTATCAGGAAGTAATTAAAGTGGGCAGGTCGATACGTACCATCTACGACGGGTACCAAGGGACCGATGAAGACCAAGCTCCTCTGCCATCTCGGCTGCAGTCATGGCGTTGGGAAGGTCCTGCTTGTTTGCAAACACGAGCAGCGCGGCGTCTCTAAGCTCCTCCTCGTTGAGCAAGGCGTTGAGCTCATCCCTGGCCAGACGAACGCGGTCCCTGTCGCTGCTGTCGACGACGAAGACGATGCCCTGGGTGTCCTGGAAGTAGTACTTCCACAAGGGCCGGTTCTGCAGTAGCCACCGAGGTAGGAATAATGTGTTGGCACACTTAATTAAGCAAACTGGTAGAAATAAAGCATTGTATTTGTGTCACAGCAGCATATACGTACCGGGGCACTGCCACCGACATCCCAGAAAGTGAAGCTGATGCTCTTGTACTCAATCGTCTCAATGTTGAATGCTGTGGCAAAAATTAAGCTCTGTGTCTTGGTCGTCAAGTGAAAACGAATCAAATCTGAAACTTTGGACAGAGCGTTCAAGGACGGGGAGAGTAATGTGTGTACCGACGGTTGCGACGGTGGTGGAGGTGGCGAGCTCGCCGGTCTTGAGCCTGTAGAGGATGGTGGTCTTGCCGGCGGCGTCGAGGCCCAGCATGAGGATCCGCGCCTGCAGCTGCTTCGTCAGGCGATAGCTGAGACCCAGCAGCCGACCCATCGCCAAACCCATCGCTAGCTCTCAACCTCAATGGAGCTGCTTGCTGGTTTGCTTTGGGAGTCTTGTTTGACCACTGACGCTCAAGATGCTCTCATCAAGAAGCAAAGCAAGCCACGCCATGGTGCTTGGTCACCAAGCAAATGTCAATAAACCGACCCATTTCTTACTCTACTTGTACAAGGAGATTAAGGAATAGGATACGTACGTGGCGAGCAACACACACACAGGCGCCATGTGCACCGATCCGCCGCAAATCTCTCGTCAACTGACACCAAGCCTCAAGGTATCAGTATTCAGTAGACCATCCATGTGAAGAGATGAGATGGAATTCCCCACAGAGCTGCTGAACGATGCCATCACTGATGCTCACTCTCTCCATACTCTGTCAGTCACCGTGTCAAGCAAACACTACTAGTATCTATCCACGCAGCAACGGAGGGCCCACTCAATGCTTTAACAGAAAACAAAACAAAAACCAACCAGATCTGAGTATCGACACCGGGCACCAATGCTAAGGCTTTCTTCACCACATCAAAGAATAGGGGGACATTTGTGACTAACCACACGCATGAATATAAACCGTACTCGGTATTCATTCATTCCCAGATTCCAACGTCATAGCATCAATGGATCGTCAGTCAGCGAAAAGCGATCAGCGAAAACTCCTGTCGCATGACAGCCAAAAAATGATTAACACAACCAGATATAAACCATCAGGGCGCACCCACCCGAAAACAATAGTTCCAAAGTACAGGATACAGTATGTGTGGCGAGGGTGCTTTCATTTTTATGGGGATAAAGAGCTGCCTGCTGCCTCAGGCAATCATATCTCATAGTTCCAAGTGCTCTCCGCTATTAGCTTTGGTGCTTTGCTTTGATCGGACAGATCAAACGTCGTCGCAACCTGCACAATAGGAAGCATCAGGCGACCAGGATTAAGGAAAACCATGAGACAAAAGTAAGCAAACGCGTACAGACATAGAAACATCCAAGAATGAAGGCAAGACACTCCTTGACAACAACATTGGTAAACAATTGTATTTTATTATGCGTCAATCACAAGTTCACAACCAAGGCAAAACAGCAGAATATTTTAGCATCTTTACCACCAGTGTTTCAGCAGCACAGCAGAATTGCAAAAACTCAGGGCCAATTCCCTTGGATTGGGGTTGGGGAGGAAAAAGGATTAATTTATCTTCCAATGTCAACAGTATGGATCATATCCTAGCCTAAAGTGAGAATTGATGCACTCGTTACAAAACATTGTTTAAGTACCAAACCAAATCATAGAAACAAAAGAAACCTTCCAAATACCTCCTTTTAAGCCAGTTAAATCACTTATATCCTAACATCAGTGGCGGAACCAGCAACTTCGATGAGCCTGGGCGTCTCCACTCTCCAGCTATACAACTAGTGCTAACCAACAGCAGAACACTAAATTAGCTAATGGTTTTGGAAGGTGATGAGCCCGGGCAGATGCCCAGGGTGGCCGGGCCTTGGGTCCGCCAGTGCCTAACATCGAGAAGGTCCCAAATTCATACCCGCAACTACAAAAGTACAGGTATAAATCACAGTACCCTGAGTCCCCTCATACTCCACTATAAATTCCCTTTTATATTCAAGCAACAAACAACCTTAGAGCAACAGGATTGCTTGAACTTCTAAGGAGGTAAGCCTTGTGTACCAACTATCAGGATAACCATACTTTTCACAAACTTGACAATCTCTATATATAAGAGACACAAATTTGGGACATTTTTCAATGGCATTTATTCCGAGATTTCTGGGCTTAAAAGGACATAATTCCCTGGCTATTTCATCTAAATTTTGACAGTAAATGTTTGGAGGAGACAACTATGTTTTTAAGTAGTAATAATAACTAAATGACCCACTTAACCCATACAAGAGGTTCTTTAATGTCAGGTTTAGGTGATTTTTGGTGAGCACAACCTTTACATCCAATTATGGAATCTTTATAGACCCTTCATACAGCTCAGGTGGGGATCTTTTTCCCCATTTTCCAGAACAATAACAGACTTTTGTCATGTACTTGTAATGCTTTAGAACAAATTTATTAGAACTGTTTAAGGTATGGGACTGATTAAAGATGTATTTACAGATTAATTTATGCCAAGCTCCTGACCTCAAAGGCTCAATATGTATGTTGAGTTCAAATAAACTTCTTTTTTTTTAGAAAAAATGCAAGCTCAGCAATTTTTCTTGGACTACTGTGTGACGTTTCAACTTTCAACTACTATGAGCATGTTTGGATGAGGACACAGCTTGAATCTAAACTAAATCGCAACATATCCAAATCAAACCCCTCTATCAGAACACCTCTGCAGCAACAGGTGCATAGATAACTCTCTTTCCATCATTACTCTATTTTTTCACAAACTAGACACCAACATAACTCCTCTCAGATGTCCACAGAACAATCCATGCTCAACATAAAAAATGCTTCTTTCGACCAAGCACCCGAAAATGGGATTAGTTTCCTTGGAAACTGCTCTATTGAAAAAGTGGGCGACCAGGGATAATACTGGATGTAGGATTATGAGGAATAAATATTCCCATTGCATGATCCAAATATAAGAAATGGGCAATTTGTTGTGTGCTTAGACTTGGGAATGCTCAGAGCAGCTACCATGGGGTGTAAGGCACATCTCATTTCTAGCAATAATGAAAATGTTTTGTTGCAAGTTGCAACCACCTAAGACAGCAACCAACCCACACAACAAATGAGCACGCATGTGCAATTGTTTCGTGCATACCCCGATTTCAATTTTCACCCATACATACTGATGGCTCGTCCTTGCAACGGTTCATGTTCTCGAGCGGAAAGCAGCAGTCACTAGTACTAGTACGATAGGAAAATGGGAGCCGGTTTCTAGCATACATTTGGTTACTGTTCTAGCCTAGAAGACCGGCTGTAGTATTTGATAAAAGCACGTCATTTCTGAGTCCCTCTACAGTAGGATTCAAAATCCAAGGTGGAACAGAGAATAGATTGATCATCGGGCATAGTAAAGAAGTACAGTACTATGTACATACCAAACAGCACTAAAAAGTAGTAATAACAGGGTGGAAGCAGACCTTGAAGGAGGCGCTGGCCTTGGAATCCCTGGTCCACTCGAGGCCGAGCAGCTTGGTGGATGCGTGGTAGGTGCCCTTGATGGCGTCCCCTCCCTGGAACTTCCTGGAGACGGCGAACTCCCAGGCGTTCTTGTTGGTGTCGAAGAGGGGCTCGATGGTGGTGAGGCGGTCGGGGCCGTGGGCGTAGGTGTACTTGACGCGGCAGCCGCCGGAGCCGATGGAGTGGCTGAAGTTGACCTTGTTGGCGGGATCGAAGGTGACGGAGCAGTCGAGCGCGGTGCGGGAGGGCGGCGCGGCGGCGGGGGGTGCCGGGGGCGGGGCGAGGGTGGTGGAGTGGGTGTAGGTGAGGCTGACGCGCTTGTCGAGCACGAGCGCGGAGTTCATGAACTGGAAGCGCACATCCTGCGGAAGGAGGAGGTAGGTGGTGGAGGCATGGTGAAGGTGAATAGAGGTGCTAAAGCCAGATGAAGTGGCTAAATTTTACCTGGTTGTGTGGCTTGAGGTCGATGAGGAAGGCGCCTGGCTTCTCGAGGGTGAAGGTGAGGCCCCGGAGGGAGGGCCCGTTGGCGAAGGCGGCCTCGGTGGCGGAGGCCTTGAAGCGGAGGTCGCCAGCGGCGGGGACGGCGAGGGTGGTGGCGGCGGTGGCCTTGTCGCCCTCGTAGCGGCCCTTGACGGTGGCCTTCATCTCAGCAGAAGCAGAAGGAGAGCCCTGTCGTCTGCTGCCTCTCCTCGGAGTCTCCGCCCGCCGCCGCCGCCGCCGCCGCCGTGCTTTCTCCTTGCGCTTGGGAATTGGAGGCTGGAGGCTGTCTGGAGTCTGGACCCCATCCTCCCTATCTCTTCTTTTACGCCCTTTGCTTTGCACCAATCGCCCGCCGCCGTCCTTGTTGGGCTCCTACCTACCCAACCCGACCTAACCGGCCCATTCTGGAGGCAGAACGCAGTTGGGCTGGGCCAAAAGTAAGTCGTCTCGTTTAGCAGGTTCCTGAACCAGCAGCTGCTGAAACTGCACAATTGATTGGATAACAAACATGTTGCTTCATTCACTGATAGAGCAAAGATTAAAATTTGGCGAAGAGCAGACATTTCGGCCAAAAGCTTGTACGATTGCCAAGTTCTCTACACAATTCCAATGCCGATTCACACAGCAGGCCAAGTTCTCTACACCTGGCGAACCAGAGCAAATATTACTAGAGATCAATCCGGATTCCAGAGTGCTTGCCAATGCTTGAGGCAGCTGATCGATCACGCGGATTGCACGGATGCATCGAGGTCAGACGAATGGGATGATCCAGACGGGCTCGACGTCCGCGGAGTGGCCGCCGGCGATGGGCACGCCCCTCATCTCCTCCTCCTCCATCGAGTACTCGCAGATGGCGTGCGGCGCCAGCATCTCCACCTCCCGCTGCGCCAAGTAGACGCAGCTCTCGCGCAGCCCCGCCGCCGGGTAGAGCTCCACGGCCACCACCGCCGACGCCACCGACCCCACGAACACCGCCCGCCCGGGCGTCTCATCCATCAGGCCCCACTTGCGCTCCCCCGCCGACAGCAGCACCTGCACCTCCACCTGCGCGTCCACCGCCCCGTTCCCCCACACCCTGTACAGCTTCCGCACCACCAGCAGCTCCCCGTCGCTCTCCACCAGGTACAGGCGGTCCCGCCGCCGCCGCCAGATGCCGTGCAGATCGTCCACCGGGTAATCCGCCTCCCGCAGCACCGACACCGCCGCCGCGCGCGCGCGCAGGTCGCCGCGGAACGCCAGCACCGCGCCGTCGTACCCCAGCGCGCACAGCCGCCCGCTCCAGAAGGCCATGTCCCTGAAGCCCCCGTGCCGGGCGCCCTCCTCGACGCCGATGGTCATCCAGGCGCCGGAGACGGCGGGCTGGAGCAGCGCGACCGTGCCCGTTCGGCCTAGCGCGGCGGCGATCCAGCATGGGGAGGTGGGCGGGCCGGAGAGGACCACCTTGGAGACCGGGAACACCGGGGGCGGGGGCACGGCAACGGATTGCCCGGTGACGAGGTTGCAGAGGGCCATCGAGCGGTCGGCGTCGAAGGCCATGGCGAGCCAGCCGCCGGTGTGACCGCAGCAGCGTCCGGCGCCGACGCTCGCGGGGAGCGCGAAAGGTAGGACCTTGCGGCGGTGGAGGCTGAAGAAGGCCAGCCCGCCGCCGACTCCTGGGCGGCGGAGGAGGAGGCGCGGGGCCTCGAAGGGGAGGTCGGACGGGAACCGCTCCCGCACGCACGCGCGCCAGGAGACGCAGACGAGGCGGACGGCGACGCGGTCGCGCGGGCCGAGGACGGCGACGATGCGCTCCAGCAGCTCCGGGGGGAGGTCGGGCCAGGCGGAGGCGGACCCCCTCCTTTCTTGCGGGATACAGGGGCGCCGCCGCTGGGGGGAGGCCATCACACACACGCTGGGGAGCTTGCCGGTGGGCCGACAGATCCCTCCGCTTCACGCCGATGACCGCGCTCAACGGCCACGCTTGTTGATGTTGACGAGCATCTCTCTGAATCTGAATTCGCCTCTTCTCCGATCTACGGCAGCTGCATCATGCCCCGCGGCGGCGCTTGCTTCCCCGGCCGGGGCATTTCAAGCACCAGCCTACTGCTTTTTCTCTATCTGTCGTCGGGAACAGTCCCCAACCACCTCACCGTGTGGACCCATCCAGATGCCTTTCCGCGTGGAGACCTTAGCGGGATCCAACGACGCCTCCTCGAGCGAGCAATCCTCTCTTCCGCTTAAGGTTCAATTATTCTTTGTGTTCCTGATTTGCTTCGATCTGATTTCTTCCCTTGACCATAAACGAATCATATATACTTCGTTGTTTGGACCTGAACACCCGTGATGGATGTGCTAATTTGGTTGCAGGAGCTGCCCTGATAAAAATCAGAGAACAATGGCCATTGTGCCGAGAAATGAGCAGCTCGGACACTATGGTCGAGATAGGTTCTTGCTTTGGTGATTGTGATCCTATTCAATATGAAATGCTTATCTTAACATCACTCAACAAACTGGCACCTGTTACTACTCTCTATTATCGGCTTTCATTTTGAATGTCACTGAAATTGTCTTGGTTTGGGGTTGATGGGTGTTTCTATTTTCTGATAACATTCTGACCCCGCCACACAGTAAAGGCAGCAAAAGAGGATGTAAAACCTGTCATTTTTTTCAGAATTTTAGAATTTTTCTTCCTCACGTGAACCTGTGATTCTTTTGTAAAACAAATCAGAGAAACTTGTCATTCTAGTTCACACGAAACCTGCCATTCTTCTTCACATGAATATGTCAAAACATCCACATGTATTTCATATAAAAAGATTACTAGTATATAATAGTTAGTACATTGTCAGGAAGAACAATCAGCTCTAAAATGGTACAAAATGTGTCATGAATCCAGCTCCAAAGTAGATTCAGTCATTCAGTTTCTAATGCATAATCAAACTCTGAATAATTGTTTGATCATATTTGCAGTCAGTAATGGGCAGAATCTTCAGAGTATCAAACATTACCTCGGAAAAAAATCAAAGAACCAAGTGTGAACCGAGAGAAACTCAAGTCTTAACTCAAGCTTCTCCATCACCACCTTGAATGGATCATTGAACCTCACGAACTCAAGGTGCAGCTTCTTCAGGCAGGGGAGTCAGGCATCATTGACACTGGTGAACAGATGAGACGCATTACGCAACGCCTTGTAAGCACTACAATGATTGACAGCCTGAGAGGCCGTGTTGGAACCATGAGCAGCATGTTGGCGGCACCTGTGCACACGGTGGAGGTGGCGCGGAGGACGAGGGGGCACCAGAGGACGAGTTGCGGCGGCAGACATGGGAGTATTGGACAGGGGGGACGCGTGCGGAGCTGTGACGGCGGTCGGCGGATGATGGGAGCCACCAGCGGACAGCTGCGGTGGTGGTTGAGGAGGACGGAGGCCACGTCGGCAGCGCCGCTGCGGGCTTCCAGTCCAGGACCACTCGTCGGCACGGCGGACGATGCAAGCGGAGTCGAACTGGCGAAGCATGCAAGCCGAGATCGCTTGGAGTTGGAGCCAAGCCGACAACGCGAGCGCGTGCGATAAGCTAGGAAACGGCACATCATCACGATCTGTTAGATGCACGGAAGTAACTTTGGGGACGGTCCCCACTGAATTTTCTTCCTTGTCATCAAGAGGGCGGATGAGGATGAAAAGTTTTGATGAGCAGTTAAGCAAGACGTCATTTTTTTATTCCCATTTGTTCTTTTTTTTTCACGCTCCCGTACTTTTTAGTCGTGTTAAAATGTGAAATATAGAAGGTCCTCAACTTTGCCTCAAGTTTTGCTTTCGGATCAAACTTGTCTCTCAACTTTCAAACTGACCAATCTAGCTCCTCAAATTTAATTTTTAGGTCGGAGCAGTGTTCGACTACATGGACTACACCATTGTACAAACCATGTAAACGTTACACGATGGGTAGCATGCAATTTAGACCATAAAACGGTATATTATACGGGTCTACGCGGCGTGTACATGGGCGAAACAGGCCGTGAGGAAAAAAACATCCTAAACAAGTGAGTAGGATGTTGTTTAGGAGAAAGAGCATGTTGTTCATGAGCCTTGCTTTAAGGATTCAATTTTAACTCATGCAAGGTGCATGCAAAACTTTTCAATAGTCATTCTCACCCGTATATATATATATATATATATATATATATATATATATATATATATATATATATATATATATATATATATATATATATATTAGGTAGAAGGGTACGAAGGAGAGAAATAGATTGAAAATAGAAGTGACTGACCAGCATGGTCCACCCTGAATGGTTGGCAAAGCGTAATAAATAAATAAATAAATAGTTACAGCTTCTGTCATGTGTCCAGTGACAAACACAACCAAAGCCAATTGCAAAAGTCCAATGTCGATATCCTCTGGGTCCAATGCAAGTTGGTTCTTCCATTGTTGTCGCATGCATCAGTTGATAACTACGACTAGCAGGTCAGGTCGCACGAACTGAATGCCAATGGGTCTCACCCATCGATGGCCGCCATGCTGGGGCGGCCCATCCCCCCGGGGAATACTAGCTCGCGCACCGGAGCCCTTGGAAGGAAGAAGGTCCAAGGACTCGCCCGGGTTATATGGGCTTTTGAATGCAGCCCAACAACGATATAACAAACTATTTCCCTCCTGTGCAAATTTAAGGTCCGTGCCCGTTTGGTACGGCTCTTCCTACCGCCAAAATGGTTTTGGCTCTCACTCTTTTTGAAAAGCAAAATTTTTTTACTTAGAAAAAAATATTTAGCAAAACGGTTTCTCCTGATAATTTTTTTTATGGATGTAAGATGTGAAACGTTTAAAATGCCCCTAGCTACCAGGAAAAAATAATGGTGGGCCTAAGTGGGCCCTAGTTAGTTTTACTCTATTCCCACCCTTCTTTCCTTTTTTTTCCACCTCCTTTATTCATTATATGTTCGGTCTATTATCTCACCCATGCAGTCTCCGCCCCCTCTCTCAGCCCCATCCATGCCACGCCATCCCGGGGTCGCCTCGCCGCTCCCCTTTCCCCATCGCGTCGCTGCTCCTTATCCCCTGAGCAAGCAATATATAGGGGGTGTTTGGGAGCACTCCACTCCACAAAAAATTGCTCCACTCCACCAACTCCGAAAATTTCGCAGCCAAACGCGTCTAGCTCCAGCAACTCCGGCTCCAGGAAAAAGGTGGAGCAGGAGGGTAGATCCATCTTTTTTTGGAGTACCTCAAGAGGTGCTCCAAAAACCCCTTGTACAGACCTCCTCGTGGAGTTGGTGGGTATTTACCCACCATTGCCACTCGTTACACAGTACCGGTTCGCGAAACATAAAAATCCCGTCGCCCGTTCCACCCGCGCGCCGGCCGCCGCCCCGTCCCACCCGCGCGCCAGCCGCCGCCCGCCGCGCCGCCCGCCGCCCGCCGCCCGACACGCCGCCTGCCGCGCCGCCCGCCACCCGCCGCGCCGCCCGACGCCCGACGCACCGCCCTGACACGCCGCCCGCCACCCGCCGCCCACCCGCCGCCCACCACGCCACCCGCCCGCCGCCCGACGCGCCACTCGCCCGACGCGCCGCCCGCCGCCCGCCGTGCCGCCCGGGGCATGCTCCCCCGCGGCGGCGCGGCCGGGGCGACCGGGGCGTCGGCCGGCCGGCGCGACCGGTGTGTAGGCCGGCCCATCTCCATCTTCTGGCAGGTGCCGCAGTACGTAGAAGAGAAGAAGAGAGGAGAGAGAGGAAGAAGAGAGGAGAAAATAGAAGAGTATGACATGTGGGTCCGTTAACAAAGGGTAAAATAGACCATTCACAACAAGTGTTCACGTTTTTGGAGCTGGAGCACTGCCATCAGCCAAACACGTGCAGGAGCTCCATATTTTTTTGGAGTTCGTGGAGTGGAGCTAGTAAAGTGTGGAGCTGGTGGAGTGGAGCTGGTTTTTCTGGAGTGGAGTGCTCCCAAACAGGCCCATAGTCTTTCGCTGCTGTTATTTGCTGACCATTTTTTGCTACAAACGCACGGTTAGCTCATTGGGATGAACCAGATCAATGCTAGAAGAGCGGTTGGATAGCACTGGTACAGAAATATTTTCACCAAACCCTCATCACCATCTGTTTCACCAACCTCTAGATGTATGCCAACAGTAATAATGCAGTACATTACTGTCGGTTTTGGAACCGTCAGTGAAAATGGTCATCAATATGAGCTGAAGTCACGAACTGGAAGTGATAATCTTTTTTAAAAACTACATAAAGATAAAAATGGTGATAAGAAAATATTTCAGACTCAAACACTCGCTTGCCACAAGATTTTTCACGTGAAGTAAGCGGATGTGCATTCTCAATCAAGGTCCCAAGCCTCGCACAACCCATCCTTATTACTACACCACACATTCTTTTTTTTGAAACTGTAGACCCGGCAGAGATTGCCGGGCTTGTATTAATTAATAGAGAAGAGAGTTACAAGGTCTAAGCTAAAAATAAATGAAAGAAAGAGAAAACAAAAAACAAAGAAAGGCTCACCCGGTTGGATTGGGACATCAACACGGGTGACCACTCAACTTAAAGCCACCACACCCGATCCGTTGGACTGTGGCGTCGACGCGGCTTTCCCACTTCACTCTCCACGGCGGCACCCACCAACATACATGCTCATTTATTTGTCGAAACCTTCAGATGTGGTCTTGTATCAACAGGGAACCGATAGAAACTACACCACACATTCCTTACCACAAATGCAAGATGTTGGTTGTTTATTAATTTTTTTGAATCTTACATGTAATATTTGGACATCAAAATATTCTCTGCTACAATGTTGTGCATCTCGTCGATTACTACAACTTTGTTGTTGACCCATTTTCATTCAAGGTTGTTTGATAGGTCTTAGAAATTATATCAAATATTTAGGCATCTAAACAATCTCAAAGAAAAATATCGTCAACTACAAAATTTTAGATTCTGTCACTCTATAATTTTGATTTTGATGTAAAGTTTGTTTTCATCCAACTTCGTACGAAAAAGATTTTTTTTTTGCGCGACCGGGTGGGTTTTCAGTTTTCACCGTCGAGTCTAGCCTCTCCCTTCTCTATGTGCCGCCCCCAACCCCTCCTCCCTGCGACATCTGCGCGCCCTCGCCACCACCGACCCTAACAGGTCGTGGGCGGCCTTCTGAACAGGTTCATTAAGGTTCGTTCTGACATGCTGTGGATCCTGGAGTACGTATATATGCATGGGTGGAGTCGTCGGAGCACCATGAATTCACTTCATCATCAGTTAAAGCTTACTGTTATCCTCACCTCTGTTCGTTTCTGCGGTATCTGATGATGATAGATGCATGGTCCACTGCTTGCAGGGTCACCAATGGCGAACTGTGAAGCTACCGACCGAGACGACGACACCGGTCGTTCTCAACAATGGCAGCTAGCGCTGGTTCGGTCGCTGCGCGCGTCGATCGATAAAGCTAGCTGCTAGCTTCTCTTCTACGATCCTCGGAACGCATGCATGCGCGTGAATCCATGCCCATGCGTGGGGATAGATGCAGGTGCTTGCGGCAGCTTTCAAGTAAAGCTACTACATACGTACTGTGCGCTGCTGACTGCTGCTGTGCGAACGAAGCTTTGCATTTGCTAGCTCCAAAACACACATACAGCTCCAAGCATGCATGCAGATGCAACCCAGCAGGTTTGTCTTCATCGCGCATCCTGATCGATCTCTGAATATATCTCTGATGGGCCTGCGCCCCCACGGGAGCAACAGCATCCATCATTACAGCGCTACAGTAGCAGTAGTGCATGGCGCGCGCCACTTGTTCTTCCTCTTCCTTCTACATTGACTGATGTATATCTCATGCACCTTTCTTGCTTCAGATGTGTATATGTATATATGATGAGGAATTCTTTCTTCAGATGAGACAGATGATGAAGGAAAAGACATGGCCACCATGCATGCAGGAGCTAGCATCGATCAGGTCTTGGGTCGCTACATACACTGGCAGTTCCCTGGACAAAAGACATGGGTCGCATGCATGCAAAGCAATGCAGTATGCACTATGCAGTGCAGTGCAGGCGAGGCAGCAGAGAGATGCCCATCCATCCATCAGACCATATCAGGCATCAGAGAAAGAGACATGCAAATGCAACGCAGTATCATCCATCTAATCACTTTCCAGCAGCGTATCTCAGTCTTCATCTTTCTTTGCCACGCCTCCTCTTGCTCATATATGCATTATATATAAATGTTATTATATTCTTTAATTGCTCGCTCAACAAGTACACGTACACATCATTCCACTTGAACAGTTGCACATTTAGCTAGCTGCTTCTCTCAGAAAAAAAAATGGCCTAGCGATCGAGCACATTCCCCTTGGTGACGACCTAGATATAGTATCTATGTAGTAGACATGGAAGACATGCATGATCTATGTGTGTGGATGGATGGATCGAGGTCAATAGGAGTACACAGTCGCTTTATTTGATTATATTTGCTGCAAGCATCATGCATGTGACGACTACTCTTGTTTATTTTCTTTTTCGAAAACTGATGAATTGTCATGCAAAAAAAACATGCATGCATCAACTTTAATCCAAAGGAACTGCTCCATGCGCTCCTGCATATATGTTGTTATCATTTTATTTTGTTTGTTTGTTTGATCTGCTGTAGGATATATGGATCATATCGGCAGTAGTCATTTTCTACAGTGACAGGTCAAGGAATCATGCATTATGGACGACAGTGCAACTGACGGCATCGGTGTAGCTCTCAGGTCAGGGAGCAGACAAATTAAAAACCACCAGTCCCGTACGTGCTCGATCGAGCTGCGAGCCGAATGAAAAATGATCGATCGAGTAGAGTAGTTGACGGGTGAACAGGGGAAAGAAGCATTGGAGTCTAGTGTGACTTACTATTTCAATCAGATCACCACCACCACTGAAGCCGCAAGCACTGTGCTCGTCTCCATGTCTTAGATCTGCTTCTCTTCTCCGTGACTTGTCACGTCGTCGTCCATGGCCGGCATCAGGGTCGTCGCGTATATACCTTTTTACTAGCTAGCTAGCTCCATGATCACTTTCACTTGGCCTGCACTGCAGATATGCATTGCTCGCACGTGTAGCCCAATCGTGACCTGGGTCTACCACAGATATGCATGTCGGTTGGCGGCCAACTCACTGCTTCATCCATCGATCTTGCCCTCAATAAGATATATTTCTGCTCACACAGTTCTCTTTATTAATTTGATGCAGCAGCAAATCGACAAACCACTATGTATATGGGACTACCAGCTGGGGCTTACTAGCTACCATTTCAAAGTACACATTATACAAATTGATCTTTATCCCAATTGAATTCCGTGCTATCATCGGATACCATATTTACAAAATAGTGTGATTGGTCAACAAAAAAGTAATGTAAAGCTCGCATATTAATATTTACGAAAATTGTACGCAACAACCTCGCATATTAATATAAATGTTCAGGGCGGCTTCTTAGTTTCCCTTAAAAAAAAGTAATGTAAAGCTATAGATAATTGAGTATCATATGCACTGTAACTAACAGGCTCAGCAATTACTAATCTTTCTGCATTATTCTCAGTTCACTTTAATTTAGAATAAGTGTTTCAGCGATGTTTTACATCAGCAATAATAAGCGACCGAACAAAATTTTCTGGAGACCATTTAAACTGTTACGTTTCTGTATGAAAATTTGGTAATTAGTAATATGGTAAGTCAGTAAATGTTATTTTGTGGGTTACAGATATATGTTTTCAAATATTTGATTAGAGGAGATTCTAGTCACCAGAAGGTGCATGGTTTACATGCCTGAACTATACGTATTATATTCATTTCTGGAATAAGAAGTCATTAAAAAACTACAGCAATAGTACTTCAGAACCATGCCAGCAAGACTCAGGTTACATCCCAAGAAAAGGCAGTCAGAATATGTGTACATATGTTTGATGTACTTTGAATTGGAACACACAACCACACAGGTGCTAGTAAAGATGATCCATGCTAATTATTAAGGGGGAAATAATGTAGATAATAAAACTATCGTAAACACATATATGTTTTTTAATTTTGTAAATATATCTTAGCTTTGAATTAATCATAAGCACAGAGATATATTATTCTGTCACACCAATTAATTAAGTAAAACATGTGCATACTTAGCTTGTAACCTATTTTTCATCAAACATATGTGCCATATATTATTGTAGCCTTCCTTATACCTTGGGCCTGCTTGATCGATTAGAACTTGTGCCACTCGTAACTCACTCCCCTAGAGTAGATGTTTGCACTTGCAGGATTACTAGGCTCCAATTCCTCCAGCTCCGCGAAAACCTCATCTGCAGTTTGGATGCTATTGCAACTCATCGGCTGATGCATCGCAACATCCTCATCATCATCAAGAGCACCTATGGTATAGGCAACATACCCAGCTGCATTAGCTTCCATCATGTCTGTCGTCTGCTGGCACTCGAGGTTGTTGCCACTGGAGACCGCATTATGCTCGGAGTAATAGTTGGCGTTGTTCTTCGATGGCGGTGATGGCGATGGAGTTATCGGACCAACGTCCCTGTAGCTGTTCTTCTTCTTGCAGTTGGTGGACGTGTGAGTATGAGGGCGGGAGTATCCAGCAAGCACATTTCGTTGCATTGGCCAAGGGTGGTTGTGCTCTGCTGTGTAGGTGATCACGAGCATGTTCGGGTCACTGCGGCTGCGCTCTACTTGCTTCCTCGCCATACATCCCTTGGAGCTGCTGCACCTATAGTAACCTCTGCAGAAATATATAAATAAATAAATGTGAGTATATCACTTAATCGCAGCCATTGGCTAGTGAAAAATACTGTAGATAAGCCTGGTTTTCCATTGACTTATTAATGAATATTGGGAAAATGATTGACTATTTCATTTTTCAAATAATATACATAAATAACTGTATCAAATTCCATAAATTAGCACACCGTATTTCAGATTTGAAAGAATGTATATATATAACTAATCATATAAGATTCCATCCATAAATTAGCACACCACCGTATTTCAGATTTGAAAGAATGTATAGAACTAATCATATAAGATTCCATAAATTAGCACACAATTATTTGCGCTTATGCATTAGAGTCCATGAGACATTAATGGCACGGTATAGATGAAAAGTGTATCTCAACTGGTGGTATAGATGAGCTATATCGATCTGTGGATGTGTGGAAAACTTTTCAAAAAGGCCAGTTTATAGGCCGGCATAATATAATGCAGATATCATGCAAACACCACTAGTCTAGATAATTGGTACACCTACACTACTTTTTAGTGTCGTTAATTGAAGATATTGTAACATTTTCTGTATTTGGATGTCTGTCATACCTCTGCGAAAATGCAGAATAGTATTATAGTGAAGGAAAAATTAAAAGTGTAAGCGCATGCATATTTGACTTCTGAAACAACCACACCAAACTTATGGAATGCCTATGTGCAAATAAATTTATTAGCTAGTGTAAATCCACTTCACTGTAATGATGATCCATTTGAAATTTCAACTAGGTTGAATACTAAAAACAAACACATGGCCTAGCAGGTCTTTGATGAAAAATATTTTTGTCATAAACTAGGTTAAAATAAACTATAACAAACAAGTTTGAATGTATGGATCATCCAACTTTTGACCCGGCCGGAACAGTTTAGCACTTTAACCTTTTATAGGCAGTGTATATAGAAGTAGTAATGGAACAGTTTATCATGTAGTACAAGAAACATTAAGGGAACAATGTACAATCTTCAGAAGAAAATAGAAAATATTGGCAGCTAAAGAAAGAGCTTTCTGGTTATCCTTGATTTCAGCTAAAGAGAATGACCCCTCTAGAAGAAAGAAATTTTTGTCCTTAGTTTTTAGACATTTTGCTATAAACCATTTCTTATAAATTAAATAGGGACAAATTAAGTACATCTGACGCATGCGATCATCTTGTGAAATATTACCATATCCACATGCTTTATACAATTTGACAAATTGGAAGTGAACTAAGGCACCCAAATAGAGACAGAGAATATAATTGTATTGTATTATTATTAGACCTGTGAAGTTATCTTCTCTTCCATGCATATTAATTAGCGAATTGGACATCAGGCCACAAAACTTTGACTGATATTTTTACTTGATTATTAGCACCACAAGTTATATTAATTAGTTCAGTATTGAACTTGCATAATTCTGTCTCAATTTGGTACATGTACTTATGCAATTATTGGATGGATGCAATTGATCAAAAGAACAATGGTAATGAAATCAACAAAGGTTGTAGATTGCTATCTTATTATTTTTAGGATTTTCTCAGTTTTACTTGAAGCCCGTGCAAATATCATGTACATCTGGATTGCCTACTCACTCTTACCATGACAGGTTAATGATCAATCTGCTAACTGAGGATGTTAGTTGATCTGGATATAGACATTAGTGTGAACTATATATATAACCATACTAGATTTTTTATACATATAACCACTTATATTTATATAGATGATAATATCCTTCATAAATATTTTTCCCTTGACATATAAATAGTTCTTCATGATTGGATTTTGTTAGTATATAGTTGTAAAAGTAGTAGCATTAAATAAGGATTAGAGACCATATGTCAATGTTTTTAAATGGCAAGTAAATCAGACCAAGACGGAGCTGTGAATATACTTTTCTGAAGCTATATTTCTAGATAAATGCATATTTTCTGGACCAATTAGAAGTCCTAATATAATCAAGGAATATTGGAGCTGCCAGCTCCTATCTAAGATGACCATGCATGGTTTGTTGTTGCTCTTGCCTTGTGTAGCGCATATACCTGCACATATGAGCAGTGGATGTCAATGAAATGGACCCAACATTATATTAGATTCACATCTTTACACCTGTGCAACATAAAGACCGCAATCCTTTTCGGAGAAAAAGAAGGCTATATGGGATGTAATTAACAGAGCCGAAGAAACAAGTCTGATGGTGATAAGTATTAATTAATTCGATCATTAAGCTCTTTACCCGAAATAAAATTCGAAAAGAGAAATAATGTGGACACCTTGGGTAAGGAGAGCCCTTGATGGGTTTCTGGCCGTATTTTCTCCACGCCCAAAGATCAGAAGGAATCACCTCTCCTCCTCCTGGTCGGCTGCTCGTTGGCGGCAGGGCAGGAATACACACCACCCTCTTCACCTCATTCTTTCTGCTCCATGTACGTGTATATATATATATGTATACATGCAGAATGTTCTGAAATTAGTTCTGGATCATGTAGGAATAATATATGTAGGGACAAAAATGATTGATGCGAAAAATGTATGTACATGTATATCAACTAGATTTCATCTCCAAGATTGTAATGCATATCTGAACCACACGAGAGCCAAAAGGAAACTGACTCTGGTCGTCGATTTGACAAACATGACTTAGAGATGAACACATAACCTGGCTAATTATGGTAAGCTAATTATTATGGTACCTGCTAACTCTCTGGAGCGAGCCTCTCTCTCAGAAAAAAAGGGGGGAAAAGGAAGGAATAAACCTTTTTGCATGCAGAAGAGATAAATAAAACATTTCAACCAGCATGCATATGCATCAAATGACAAAGAATCAATTCAAGTCAACTAGCTAGCTTATTCATACAGAGAAGAATGACTAATAATGCAAATTAATCCCCAATAAGAAACAAGGCTTCATGGAGTTTCTCTCAGAGACTAAATAAAGGCTTTGATGCAGCTGTCCCATTTTATTAAAATGAGCAGTCCAAATTAGTTTTTAGTTACATCCATCCCCAAAGCATTTGGCTGATAGCCACAGCTAACCAAATTAATAAACTGGCCTGTCTCTATCCAACAACTGCAGTTGAAAACCCTCATGAAGTTGATCTCTTTAAGGGTACTGCAACGATGTGCGCAAATCAGAGTGGCCGCGAAAAAAAAAAGACATGAATTAACAAGAAGTAATCGTAGAAACGGCAAGGGGAATGAATAAGGGATTGGGTAAAGGGAGGGGAGGCGAGATCTTAGTCGAAGGATTATATATGCATCGAGGAAGAAGAGGAAGGAAGAAGGCAATTGTTAATCCGTCCCAGCAAAGAAAGGCGGCACAGGAGAAGATATAGCTAGCTAGCTGACCTCTTCATGATTTGATGAGCAGCTGGAGAGATCCTCATGGCCTCGTCTCCGTCGACATCGGTGGCAGCACCAGCCATCGCCACGTCGCGGGCGTAGCAGGCGTGCTGGGAGATCTGGAGCGCCAGCTGATGCTGCGGCGGCAGCCAGTGCCCGCCGCGCGGTGGCGCCGTCGCAGGCGACGACGGCAGGTACGGATCGAACATGACCGCGTCGCTGCAAGCAGGCCGTGGCTCCTCGTCGTAAGAAGGGACCATGATCTGGCCGGCGGCCATTGCAGCAGCAGACGACGACATGTGATCTGCTGCAGCAAGAGATGAGGGAGGGGGTGGCCGCCGGGGGTGACTCGTTGAAGGCGGCGCTGCGGCCATTATTGCACCTGCACGGGCGACGACGTCGGCGAGGTCGCCTTGAGCAGTGCCGGCGACGACGGGCGCCTCCATGTCCATAGTGGCGCGCTCACTCTTTCTACTTTCCACTACCGGCCGGCTAGCCGCTGGCTCTACTAGCTAGCTAGCAAGGTACCCTACAGGCCGGGCGCTGGAGCTAGCAGTGAATGGAGACACACAGTCACACACACTGCTGGATGCTAGAGATTATTTCTCCCATATCATGAGCTAGAAGTGAGCATAAGAATGAAGAAGGCCGGCCGGCCGGGAGAGACGATGATAAATGGACGATGGGATGTTTTTAGATAGATTCTAGTAAGATCTAGTGTGTGCGTGCGTCGTTTCAGCCACAGGCTGAGGTGAGACGACCAAGCGATCTGTATTTATTTGGGCACCGGCTACAGCTCCCGCCGCTGTTCATACCAACTGTGGCCCGCCCAGCTCGGATCGATGTGCAGCAAGGACAACCAAGAAAGAGAGCTAGCCTTAGGGCGTGTTTGGCCGGTAGTCGCAGTTTGCCTAACCTTGGGCGACGCCATGGCTGTGGCGCGCAAATGAACTGTACGTGTAGAGCTGTGGCGCGCCCCATTTAAGTAACCAAGCACCCCCTCGAGCCTTTGCCTTCCAGCCATCCATCTCCCCTGCTAGCTAGCATGATCGAGTACTCCTTTGGTGATGGAAAGAGGCGGAAGAAAACGACAAGGGGACAGGGACATGGTGGCACTTATGAGAGAGAGAGAGAGAAAGCGCAAGCGCGCAGTATTTGTTGGCTTGGCTGCTTCATCAGCTAGCGCAGATCAGCTCGGTCCCTCTCTTCCATCCCCCACCTTTTTCTTTTGGTTGCGTCTATTGCGATAACGTTTTGGCTATAATAGCTTCCACATAAATGCGCAATAATATCGATAGCTAAGTTTAGGGTATACCTGTGCTAGTTCGGACGACTTCAATTCAAAGATCATGGCATGTGGATTAAGATAGGGAATTAAGCCCTTCATGATCGATCCTGGATCAATTAGTACCTACTTAACCTTGTTTACAGTTGAACAATTGACATTCCTTTAATGGGGGTGATCAGGTAATACTACTACTTTAATTTGCTATATATCATCCCATGGTAGGTTAGAAAAAGGTTGAAATGAAAAATGAAAATTTGAAGGGCTTGCAGCAAGGTCGTCTTTCCTTATTTTTGTTCATAAAACGTGATTGGACAAATGTGTGAAAATCTCATGCAAAAAAAGAACAGAAATTGTTTATCTTTGAGCATGCGTATGTCATGAATTTCATATACAACTGAACTAACTAATTTTGTATTATCAATTGTCCTTGCGAACTATTTATGACACAAACTATTGAATTGCAAAAATTAACATTTTTTTTTGACAATGAGGCCGTTCCCATGTCCATTACATCAAAACAGAAAATACGAAGTTCAGGTTCAGAGAACCAAGGTAGGCAACTTCTCTGAATCAAGCTAATAATAGCCTAAGCAACTATCCAAATTAACATGTGCATATGTATATTTAGATTAAGTAACCTACATGACATTACATTTATTTTTTGACAAGAAACACAAAGCACAATTCAAACTATTCCCTCTAAACCTTAAACTTCTATGCTTGGACAGATAAGAGACTTTGGGCTATTTAGGTAGTTAAGTTTTTTTTATCTCAATTAGAAGCCAAAAGATTCCCGATCGATTCATATGTCAAACCATACATAGAAGAGTACTCCTTTAACCACGTTGTGAATCCGCACGAGGATTAATTACTACAAAGATCAATCGTAGCAAAATCACTAATTTCTATTTCAAAGTTGCATATATAGGGAATTGCAATGTATGTATGTATTTAAGTCTTTCATTCTTCTTTATTAATAACGTAGGCCGTCAATTAATTAACCTTTCGACTTTCCTTCAAAAAAAAAATCATAGCCTCTCCTATCCTAGTCTTACCATGCAAATTTTCTTGATCAATCAATGAGAGGTTGGTTGTTGATGCCTTGATGGATTTGAAGACTACTAACGAACTCATCTTGTTGTCCGGTACGGTATATAAGCAGATCCATCAAGGATTCAATTATGATGTGCCTCTAATAAGTCCATTGTAATAAGTCCATTGTACTAGTACTCTCTCTCTCAATAGAGGGGGTGTTTGGATACCACCCGCTAAAGTTTAGCACCTGTCACATCGGATGTTTGATACTAATTAGGTTTATTAAATATAGACTAATTACAAAATTAATTGCACAGATAGAGTCTAATTCGCGAGATGAATCTATTAAGCCTAATTAGTCCATGATTTGACAATGTGGTGTTACAGTAACCATTTGCTAATGATAGATTGATTAGGCTTAATAGATTCGTCTCGCGAATTAGCCTAGAGGTTCTGCAATTAGTTTTATAATTCTCATATTTAATCCTCCTAATTAGCATCCGAACATTCGATGTGACACTGCTAAAGTTTAGCACCCAGTATCCAAACACCCCCTCAACCGAATGTTACTGTATCCATGTATTTAAGAGAGAAGAGTATGTAGCTAGTGTGATAAAAAAATACTTTTGATTAACTTTATTATTTGTCTTCCTTAAATACTTTTTTTGAAACTATCTTCCGTAAATACTAGTCAACAAAGATCGTATCAGTATCAAAGTGACTATAGCTAGTGTGGTAAAAAAGAAGAAGAAGAGGTGATTGTGATTCTCTCCATCTCGGATGGGCAAGCCACGATGAAAAGCAGTCAGTGGTCCGATGTGACCGATCAAGCGACAAAGGAACTGGCACGGTAAGAGAGCGTACATTACAGCCAATCACCAATGCTTGCGCCAGTGCTCTCTCTCTCTCTCATGCAGTAGTCATGCACTCATGCGCATCTCTTTCTCTCTCTGCAGCTCTGCTACTCTGCTGCATGCCTGCATTTCTTTCTCTCTCAATCTCTGTGGGTTTTGCAGGAGCATCAGTCAAGCAAAGCATGCAGCCTTTTGACGGATTTGCCGTGAAAACAAACAAAATCCCACTGCATATGTCTACGGACGAATCCAATATGGCCCTCTCCGGTGAACGAAGTGGCAGTTCGCTCGATCGTTTACGGTTTCTCCGAGCCGTGCTAATTTTATTTTTTTTATTTTTTTGACGTGTATGGCATGTTGGTTGCTAGCCATACTTGGCAAGTTATAAAAAATATGGTTAAGAAATTTGAAGGCACACTTTGACATGCCAAACAAAATCTGCTACATTTTTTTATCCCTATGATACGTGTAGCCCAATGAATTTGCCAAATGTTAATTGCCCAACCAAACACTTGCCAACTTGGTGAAGTGTGACTAGGAACCAAATTTAGCTTTCCAGATGAAAGAATATGTGAAGTAATAGATTGGATTGATTGAGAGATAGTAGTATACAATATATAGGGGTGAGGAGATCGTAGGCTTATAGAAATATAGCTGGATACGATCTCCTCATATTTCTAAGCAATCCTAATCAGGGTCGGCTGGGCTCTAAGCCCAAGGCGCAGGGCCCTATACACATACACCAAAAATACATTCTAACATGCCCCCGTAGTTGTATCGTCGTATGAACGAACGTTAAGACTGGACTGAAACTTCGAGAAGACCAAAGAAGGTAGCCCCTTAGTGAAGACGTTGGCGAATTGGGATGTCGTCGGGACACGGAGAACACACAAACGTCGCCAAGAGCAACGCGCTCCCTGACAAAGTGAAGATCAATCTCCACGTGCTTGGTGCGCTGATGCTGAACTGGGTTGGAGGACATGTAGACTGTACTAATGTTGTCACAATACACCAAAGTAGCCTGCCGCAGAGGAGCGCGCAGCTCGCCCAAAAGTTGTCGCAGCGAAGTCGCCTTAGCAACAGCATTAGCAATAGTACGATACTCAACCTCAGCACTGGAATGGGAGATGGTGCTCTGACGCTTCGAAGACCAGGAGATAAGGTTGTCACCAAGGAACACAACATAGCCCGATGTAGACTTGCGTGTAGCAGGGCAACCAGCCCAATCAACATCAGAATAAACCACTAGATCCAACTGAGAAGAGGGGCATAGAAGCAGATCAAGATGTAATGTGCCACGAATATACCGAAGAATGTGTTTCAGGGCAGCAAGATGTGATTTTCTGGGATCATGCATGTGAAGGCAGACCTGTTGAATGGCGTAACCAATGTCGGGTCGAGTGAAAGTGAGGTACTGGAGTGCTCCTACCAGGTTGTGGAAATTCGTAGAATTGTTGAGAGGCGCGTCATCGGAGGAGAGTTTTGGATTCACATCCAATAGAGTGCTGAAAGGCTTACAATCAGCCATCCCCGCACGATCATATACTGCCACTGTGAGAGAAGGAGACCATCACCAACACGCGAAACGTGCATTTCCAGAAATATCTAGAGCGTCATCGTGCTGAAGTTGGAGTCAAAATATCTGAAGCGCCAGATATTTGCTTTCCTTTACATCTTTTCTTTCATCAACTCTATCTCTCCCCATCCCTCTCTCCCATGTAGCGTTCAGCCTCTCCTACCCTGACCTCCAATGCCTCTTGTCGTGGCGTCCCACCACTAGATCCGCGCGCTACTATCTGGGCATGCTAACATGGCACTATATCATGGTGACGTGGGCACAACCAATCCGCGCGAGAGAGAGAGAGATTATTGCATTTAGAATTCATCAGATATAAGGTAAAGACTGTCGATCCACATGTTCGATGTAGATGCAAGCAAAGGCAATCATATGCGTTGGAGCGATGGGAGGAGTGATGAGCAAGGAGCGTGGCCGTACGTACGTGGCGACGGGGGCGCCGCAGCCTTCCTGCAGGTGGACTGTCGGCTGGCCGATCTTCGATGGAGATGGCAGCGGCCGGATAGCCCGTCGTCGGAGAAGACCATGGCCACGGCGCGGCGGCGATCCTTCTGCACAAAAGAGAGGCTGTCCTTGTGGGCCTGATGGCCCTGTTGTCCCTTGCTGCTGCTGTCTGGGTAGGTGGGCCGACAGACATCAGTCAGTGTGGTGGATTCTGTGGATGCGGTCCGGCCCAACAGACGGATTCCTTTCTTTGCTTTCTTTTTTTTGGAAAGAAGAGAGAGAAGGAAACAAAGAAAAAAAAAAGTAAGCCGCTGCAACAAGAAAGGGAAAGGAAGGCGAGGACAGGAGAGGAGACCCACCACGTCAGCGATGGAGACCTTCCGGGAAGCGGTCGGTGCGCCAAGTCCACGCCCCCCTCCCCAAGAAACCAAAACCAAACCAAGGACCTCACCCGGAATGCCCTCGCGCACCCCGTTCCCACCTCCGGACCCATCTTCGCCGTCCGATCTCGCCCACAGGATGGAACCGACGGCCCGATCACCGCCCGCCCCTGTCGGCCAGCGCTACATGTACCCGCTCCCGCACCCCGGAGGATGCCGCCTCGCTCTCCCCTCTCCTCTCGCCCACCGGAAAGGGAAAGCCGGAGCCCGACCCACAGGAAGGAAGCCCGAGGAGGAGTTGGAGGAGGACGACGCCGCGGCAGCAGCAGCAGCAGCAGCGTGCGCCCGCCCCTCGATTCACTGATTGATTAAAAGCCTCGGGCTTTATCTTATCTATCCATCCATCATAGCCTGCGCTCTGCTTGCCTGTCCTTCCTTCTCCCGATCTACTTAATTTGCCCGGCCCGACTGAAGAATTGTTGCAATCCATATCATACATAGCTAAGCTACCCACTGTTGCTTCACTAGAAGTCTCTACCCAATCTGCCGCCGTGGGGGCGATGAACTACCACTGGTACTGTTGCTTCTACACTCCTACTACTCCTCCCGGATTACAATTCCTGCTTGCTTTCCGATCCCCTTTAATTCTGTGCCTGTATGTGCTCCGATTTAGCTTCATCTGCAGTTTATCATGTGCTCTGATCAATTCCCTTTTGGAATTCGGGGTTGGATTTAGTGTTTAATCTAGTCACAGACAGAAATGATGTTTAATTCATTCATCATAGAAGCGACGGTGTTTTAATTTCGTGTTCACATGTACTACTTGTATACCTTCTACAGTTTGTGCTGCTAGTACTGTAGTGCCTTTCCCTGCCATGCGTCTGCTGTCTCTTAGGTAGGATGATGAATAGAATCCTAGAGCAATTTCTTTTGGTTTAGTGACACAATACGAAAGCAATCCCTGCCCCCAGTGCTTCCATCATGATTGTGCGTGTTATTCCTTTGTCATCCTAGGCACAGCTCTAGCAGTTGCCACAAGTGATTTTACCACAATACCATATTGTTCATACTGTTAAGTGCACAAGTGATTTTACCATAACTACTAGTGTCAATCAACCGTGGGAGGGAGTCTGCTCAGTGCGTGGGAGGGAGTCATGTCTCGCGTAATCAGCAAAGTAATGTCGTACAAATGCTAGACAAGTATCGGAAAGTCAATTTGTTTGATGTTGCAGTTTTTGCATAATGAGCATAACGAGCTTTGCACATCAGGGCCTCAGGGGTCATCATGTATCTATATATTTGAGGTTCGTGCGGGGACATGGCAATGGAACTTGTTCTTGGGGTGCTGCTGCGGCTGCAATTTCTTTGTCCCAGGCAATGGCCACAGAGAAGAGCAAAAGATAAGGTGGCTGTTTTAAACACGGACATGCTGATAATGCTTGCTGCGGCAGCCTCGGTTTCTCTCTGTTATTATCTGCTGCTGCCTCGTTGTGGCTGCAAACCTGCACCGGCTACCAGCCATACCTGGAGCAGCAGTGTCCAGAGAGATGGTTTCAAGTACACACAACACAATTCTACTCTGCGAGGGGTAAAGAATCACTCTGGCAGAGTTGTTTACTAATTGCGTTCAATTTGCAACCAAGAAAACTCCCTGGATTGAATTAATCATTGACAACTTTAAATATTAAATAATATGGGAATTGGAAAGGGCCTTTAACTTGGGAAGGAATAAAATAGTAGCAATGTGTCAACAGGGAAATTTTTGAAGTTAACTCATGCATTTTATGTCCTGTTATCATAAATGAATATGTTTACCATAATAGTTTCATTTTTTTTCCTCCACTTGTGCTCTACATTTGTCTATTTCATTCATTTTAATTCCTTTCTTTCTCTTTTTCCATTTTGGTCTCAGGTCCATTTCACTTTCCGTTTTGGATAGTGTGGCTCGTTTTGGAGTTGATTTTATGCTAACAGAGTCTAGGTGTCAATAGTTAGAATTTACTAACTGGTTTGACTTGGTAGTGTACATCTGTAAAGAAAATTACCTGGTTTGGGTTGAGTCAGTGTAAAAGAAATGGAACAGAGGAACGTACTGGCATTGGGTAAACATGTGCTCAAAGCTACTGATCGCAAGCGAAAGCGTGAAACTGCTCAGGAGCACGCTGAGGGCAATGATGCGATGGTGTTGTCTCAGCATGATCCAAGGAAACACCTTGTGAGATCTGATGACAGAGCTCAATTTAAGAAGTCTAAAGTGGCTTCCTGTGGGATTGGAGGTATATTGGAGTCGTATTGGAACTTTAAGAGAAGTGGGCTGCCTGTGCGTGTGCTTTTCTACCAACACGGTGACTGGAGTGATTTTCCAGAGGATGTTGTCAATCTAGCACAACGTGAATTCCAATTGAAGAGGCCAATTACTACTGCAGTGTTCCAGAACAAGCACATCCTGTTGGATTTCATTCATATGATTTGCGTAGATTATGAGATGACCATAAACAAACCACTAGCATGGGTTGATGATCATGGCAAAGACTTCTTTCCAGATTTATCTTCTGGATTGTACATGTCTAAACCATCTCAGCATGAGAAAGGTGAAGCTGTTGAGCGTGCTGGGATGTCTACAAGTGTAGCTGAAAGCTCAAGTTCAGTATCCATTGGTGAAGTAGTATCTCATGGTAAGAGGATCAACAATATTGCGGAGGACAACCTGGAAGCACATAATAAACTTGATGAAGCTATTGGTGAAAACAAATCAGGTCCTTCAGTCCATTTGAATGAACATTCTAGTGGAATCATACAAACTGCTACAGGCAAGCGAAGCAATGGTCCGCGTGTTGATTCAGCTGTGCGGAATTTGTTACTTCAAGGATTAGGCCACCCTTTTAAAGAAAAAGATATTATTGGTATCTACAGAACACCACTGCTAGATCAGCATGGGCAAGTTCGTTCTGGTCTTTTCCAGGAGGAGGTAGAAGTGGCCAAAAGTCGTCGTGGGAACGCAAATGTGCGTTATGCTTGGCTTCCTTGCTCGAGAGGTACTATGGAGGAGATGATGATGCGAGGTGCTCTGGAAATTGCTAAACCGCAGCATGGCCACACGCATGGTGTTGGAACTTGTCTTGCTCCAGCAAACTGCTCAAATTCATGGTAATTTTTTTTCTGTTCAGGATTAGTATGTGCTCTTAGTCCTATATGCCACACTAACCTCTTTTGTTGTCTTTGCATCTTCAGTTCTCCCTTTCATATATTTCTTCATTGCAACTACTAGTTTAGAACTTTACCTTTGTTCAATTCTCTTACTTTGAGGAAATAATGCTTCTCGTAGTCTTACTTGAAGTTTATTTACAGTGCCCGCTATTCAGATTTTCATGAAGATGGCGTCATCAGAATGATGTTGTGCCGTGTAATAATGGGTAATGTTGAGGTTGTTTTGCCTGGATCAAAGCAATTCCAGCCAAGCAATGAAAATTTTGATAGTGGCGTGGATGATCTTCAAAATCCTAAGCATTATATCATATGGGATGCTAATGTGCATAAACAGATATATGCTGAATATGCTGTTATTGTCAAAGTACCTCCCACGATCAATGGTACTACTTTGTGGATCTTTTTTTTTCCTCTCTCTCTACCATTTTCCTTCTGTGTTATTAGTTACCCAAAGACGATTTATTTGGTAACTGCAGAATACTTAGTCTCGAAGGATAGCATGTCCAACATATCTGAGATCACAAGTTCTGGTTCTACAGACAATCTAACAAAGGTATGCTTCTTCAGATTCAGCTTGTGTGATATTGTTTGTAGCTGTATCATCCTGTATATGTACTGACACATGTATGCCTAATATATGTTTGTGTTGCATGCTACCCATTTCGTAGCGAATGCATTGATGTATAACATGATTTAGTGTAAAAGGATGTGAGCCTATCAAATATCATTTGCTATTTTATTGCCAAATAATGACCCAGATTTAAATAGGTTGACATTTATTAACCTTCTTGCAGCTAAATCTTCAACCTAATCATGTAGTTACCATGTCTACTTGTCAAATTCTTTATTTCCGATAGTGCTCTACATAAATGAAAATGAATGCCATAATTTGCTAAAGTTTTATTGCAAGTAAGAAATTTAGGAACATGGAAGGGCACATTTTCTGAGTAGGAAATGGAATGTATGTCGCTCATCTAGTCCTTCAAAAATTGGAATGTGTTATAAACTAAAATTTAATATTTCACAAAAGAAACATGTGCTTGTTCTGTGTTTTCTGGTTTTAATCATATTGTTTGGTTGTAAATGAGAACTGTTGGAATGATTGATGCACTTTTGGCCCAACTCCCCTGTATTACTGTGTTTACTGAAATTAGGAACTGATGTCATCAATTATGTTCTCCACAAAGCTGATATATAGTTGAATAGGTGACCATCTAAGTGTCGAGCTTACCTGAAATGTAGTTTTAATTTGGCAATTCCCTTGTAACTTCCAGCTTTGTCATTTTCATCCTTGTTTGCTTGGATCAGGGGGGACCTAGGTTGCCAGTCATGGCGCCTTCACCTGTTGAACAAGAAGCACCTAAGTTGGGACATGCTCCAAGGGCTCCCTCCTCACCATGGATGCCCTTTTCGATGCTTTTTGCTGCCATTTCCACAAAAGTGCCTCGTTCCGACATGGATTTGGTCATCAGATACTATGAAGAATTTAAGGTTGTAAATTTTCGTTTTCTCCATTTTGAGGTTTCTGGTTGCATTCAAAATATGCGTAGCGTCATACTAACCGTGGCGTGCCTTGTATAATTTGCAAAACAGAGGAAAAAGATAAGCAGGAGCGACTTGGTGATACGGATGAGGCAAATAGTTGGTGACCAGATACTGGTTTCTACAGTAATGAGGCTTCAGCAGAAGGTATATTTCTTTCCTTTGGTTCTGGTGATGTTTGGCATGATATGTATACTGTTTCAAATATTTTTCATCTTGAATGAAGCTTGTTATGCACGTGCAATCAAGTTTCGAGAAAGTAACAAAAAATTATATATTAGTGTCACGGTGTCAGTGTTCCCCAAGGACCCCTAGTATAATCTAATAATGGTTACAGCCTTGATTGATTGATGCATGTTGAATTGTTAGTAGAAGGATGCTGACTAGGGCAATTGTGGCTTTTGCAGTTTCCACCGATGGCAGCAGCTGGGCTACCAAGAGCACTCGGAAGGAGGGAGTGAGATTACAGTTGTTTAAGCCTTATATCTGGAGGAATAACGTACACAGATGCTTTGTCGACATCACAACGCATGGAGTCGAAAGGAGGGCGGGTACTGTTGTAGTAGTAGTAGTAATATCAGACTAAAGTTATTTAGGCCTTGACAAATTAAAACTCAAATAATTTTTATAGTAGCCTATTTCGGTTGCCTCTGTGGAATCCAGCCCGCAATCTGCCCTAGTTCTGTACTCTCCCTTTTATACATTCTTTCATGATCTGCTTGATCTGCTTTTACTTTTTTTTTTTAAAAAAAAATCTCTCTTAGCAGCTGTTGCCTGGTGTTGTAGTGCCTGGAGGCAACACTCATCATCTTATGTAATCTGTAAATGCACAGCTTTATGTGCCCCGTTCCCATCCGGCCATCCCATGTATGTATAGCACAAGAAATCAAATGTGAGCAGTTTCGGCTGGTGTGATTGAATAAAGAGGAAGCAAAGCTTTACCATCTGATTCTCATTGCGCAATCAAATGTGCGGGTCGACATCAAATGTCAGTTTCAGGCGTGGCTGACTACTGGCTGTGAGGCTGTGGTAGTGTACCCAATTTGCGTGTTGACGCGGTTGATGGATGGATTTTTCCTTGCTTTTCTTAGCATGGTTAAGCCATATTCTTCGATTGACATCAACCAACATTCAGTTGTTTTCTGATATATATACTCTCTGTGCATGGTTTTGTCTGTTGTTTCAACTAGAAGGTCAGCATGCTACGGTTGAATAATTTGGGTCACCTGAATTGTAGGTAGCAGCCCTTGAATGGCTGGCAATGGCAATCATCAATCAACAAGACCCTGTGCCACAACTGACAGCCAATCACAAGTACTCGCTAATTCATTCATACTATTATTATGCATGCTAGCTACTGCACAGCTGACCTGACCTGAGCTTCCCTACGGACTGATATGCCAGTGCTCCGCATTGCACACTAGCTCGTCATCCTAATTACTATCTAAACATTCGATGTGACAGGAATTAAATTTTAATCCCATGAACCAAACAGGTCCTGAACTCGCATCATGCACTAGCTAGTAATAATCTAGGTATGTAACAGATCATGTTAATTAGCCTAGTTGTTAGTTTCATCTCTCTCCTCACAACAAATATATGGTATTCATCTCTCTCCTCACAACAGATATATGGTATCCTTACCAAAGTATTGCAGCCGCACATGCAGTATAGTCTAATCATAGGCTACATGCATGATATAATTTGTATCGCAACATGCATTTTCTACATTCCTTTTCTTTTCTCGTTTTCCCCCAGGCCATGCTGAAGCTCTCGTTCCTCCACCTGTTGCTGAGCGTGGGTGGCCAGCGGAGGTGGCATGCGGTGGCGCGGTTGGCCGTCGTCCCTGCCGTTGGAGGCCCTTGGCCGGCGGCCCGCGTGGTGGAGCCGGCGGACGCGTCGGTGCGGCCATGACGGAGGAGGCCGCGCTCGGGCCATGCCACTGCGGCGGGAGTGCGGCGGCGGCTGCTCGGACCGGCGGATCCGGTGCCCTGGTGGTTGAATCCGGCCTTTCCGGGCACTGATCTGCGCAGAACATCGGCGGCCAGCGGGTGTGTCGCGAAGGAGAGGTGGCGTCGGCGACCGGCCACGGGCGGCATGAACAAGGCGCGACGGCGCGCCGTCCCGGCAGGGGCGCGGCGACCCGGCGGCAAGGGCGGGGTGGCCGTGAGGCTGGGGCCGCACGCGGTCTCGGCGGCGGCCGCGGCATGTAGGCCACACGTGGGCGCGGTGCCTACGGCGTGGCGAAGCTGGGGTCGGCAGCGCGTCTGGGCGGCGAGCGCAGGGCGTGGACGTGCAGTGGCGGCGGATGAGGAGGCACGGCGGCGGCAGCGCCTGCGGGAGGACTTCCATGGCTGTGGTCCTGAAAGTGCCGAGCTGTGTACGGGCAGCGGCTAGGGATGGGATGCTCCAGGTGAAAACTTTGCCGACGATCTTGCTGGTGGCGATGGCGGCGGCGTTCTAGGGCGTCGTTCTTCCTGTTGGGGGCGTCATGTTAGAGGTTTATATCCGCTGCATGGGTTTCTCTGGTGAAAAACCTGTTCAGATTCTGTACGAGCGACGGCAGTGCCATTAGCGTCGTACCCTCCTTGATGGCATCGTTTCTAAAGATCCAACTCAACATGTGGCACTACTGGTGATACCGTTGGTCATGGGAGGCTGCAACCGATGGCGGCAGTCCTGCCGCGACAGGCTTGCGGCATGGCAAGGTGGCATGATGTAGGATGGCAAGCTTGACGGGGGTTGCTGAGCTCACATGGTAGCGATCGTAGTTGTGGTGGCGGCTAGGGGTTGCTCCACATTTGTCGGGTTGGCTGCTTGTAGCAGATTGCGGCGGCTGGTGTTTCTTAGCAGTTGTTAGTGCGGCGTGGGATTGTGTCGGAGGATGGCGCTTGCAGCAACGGCATCGTGAGACGACTAGGCTTGTAGACTGCGGCGGGTTGCTCAACTTTGCTGGACTACTCCGGTGCGGTACATCTTCGGAAGATGGCGCAAACGAATTTTTTAGCTTGCGAGCACGACGGCGGAGGCTATGTGCACGGGTTGAGCAACAAGACGAAGTCGACCTGCGACGGCAGCTTAGCTATTCGATGGAGACCTTACGAAGCGGGGCAATATTGCTCACCATTTCGACAGTGATAAAAGAAATGGATCCGTGATATGGAATACTATGGCGGACGTGGCAAGGCCCATGTGCGCACGGGTGTTTCTTCGAGACGACGAGAGCAAGGTGGAGTCCAACGGCGGATGTGGTGAGGCCCCGTGCGTTGTGCTGTCGTGGTGGCGACTGCGAGGCAGCTTGCGAGAGGTCCGGATCTGGTGGTATCACTCTGTCGAGTGGAGTGTGGTGTTACCACTATAGCAAAGGTTATGGTATGGCGGCGGTCTTCTCGGTACTGTGTGGTCTGTTTCTTTCAGTTCCCTATTGACGCGGAGTCGCGCCTAAAGATTCGGCGACTACATGAGCGTGAGACTGTCGAGGGTGTCGCGATAAAGGCTTCGGCTTTACATTGTCGCAAGTCGAGTAGTGTAGTGTGCTCTGCTGCCGCTATTTGAGTAGAGTGGTGCGACTGTGTTGATGTCACAATCCAACCGGTAAGGTTTGGTGATTTTTGAGTTGAGTGTTTACCCGCGTTGACATCCCAATCCAACTAGGCGAGTCTAGCTATTTTGTTTTGTTTTCTTTTCTTTTTCCTACCTATGACCTCCCAAGTGGTTGTCTTTTATTTTGTTCTGCTATATTAATATAAACTTGCACTACGTTGCGGTTCGTTAAAAAAATTTATATGTTCCCAACCTACGCATTACAATACATATAAAGGTAGCAGCTAGCTGGTTCATTCGTGCTTAATTTTGAGGGCTTTGCATGCATTGGTCAACCATCAGTGTTCATCACCAAGGAAGCTAGCTCAGCAAACTGCAAGTTCTCAAAATAACACAAATGTGAGCGAGCTAGGAATACTCATAATCGATAGGTCAGTCTGAGATGAGAACATGCATGTTGGGGCTGTTTGGTTATAACCTTGGAGTGAATTTGCCTAGATGGAGAGCTGCCTGTAACTTCTCTGGTACCTGTTTGGATGCAGCCCTAGCCAACTGCCTGGTCCAGGCAACGAACTCAGACCCAAACAGTCGAAAACGAGTGCTTGGCTGGGAACGACTTTGCGTGGCTTCTAATCGAGTGCTAAGCATTCAGACAAAGGTGGTAATTATAAAAAAGACAGCTGGATCCTATAATATTATGGCACGTTTGTTTCACTACTTTTACTTCTCAACATATTGCAAATAGTGGAAGCTTCATTTAATAAAATAATTGTAACGGTTTTAAAAAAAACTTCATTTAATCATGTTTACATACCCAAATTCTTTTATTAATTTTTTTATTCTTCTATAATGTAGGTAAATGAGAAAGTGAGCTAAATAATATATGTACGTGAATAAAAAAAAATATATTTATGCATATCACAAAACACATTTATGTTGTATATTATTTTTCTCATTAGCATCTCAGGCTCAGGCACCAACCAGACATACTTTCTCCATACTTGCCTGATCAGGTAAAAACCATCGACTTTTCAGGCTACTCTCAGGCAGCATTTTTTCTCAGGCAAACAAGCCCGTTACGTGGAAGCAGAATGTGGTGCCTATGACTACGATGTTGACCAGCCTGGCCACGCCACACTGGGATCTCGGTAGGGCCGGCTGCCATGGATGGATAAGAGGGACCAATGCAAGCAAGGCCAGCAGACACAACCTGCTTTGCTTTTGCACGCTCTAGTACTAGTCATACTCATACATGGTCTCATGGTCGTCGTCAGACTGTGTCAAGAGTCTCCAGATAGACATGCATCGTCATTGCCGCATATGTAGAGAACGAATGAGAATCTACTATCCACCCACCCAGACAGACAGACAGACATGCGGCCTTGCAACTGCAGAGACGCGAGCAGGGGAGCATCCCATGTTACAATGCACGAACTCCCCTCTTGTGACGTTGGTGCATGTGACGTGGCTCAATCTTATTGAGTTGCTGTAGTCAGTGACCAGCCCAAATTATTAGTGGGTTGCTGTTTTTTAATTCATACATTTTACTACACATCCGGACATAATATTATCTAAATGCGTAACAAAATTTATGAATCTGGAAAAATCAAAAGCGACGTTAACACTGAAACATCGGCTTAATTATTAAATTTGTTTATCAAGGCATCATGTCCGTGTGTTTATATATATTAAGTTATTAACCTGACTAGATTATTATGAACTCAAGTGCAGTACAGAGGCAGTCAGGCAGTAGATGTTTGAGAAAAATTAATTCGTATAGCAATGAAAAAGCAGAGAAGCTTTCCCTCTCCTAGTTGTATATCTGAGAAAATTCAGTGAGGTCCGTCGCGATTATCTTCTCTTTTGTTTCTTTTTTTTCCCTTTCAATTTTGTGGTGCATGCTGCATACGCTAGCTATCTAAATAGTACGTACATGTATGCGCTACAGCTGTATGGTACGTGGCGTGAGTAGTAGTTTTCAACTTAGCTTGCTGGTGACCTGTTGTGAGTCGTATCCTGCTGTTCATGCTGTAGCGTACGTGAAGAATGGGACCTGGACTTGATCCATGCGAAAACTGACGGTAGGTTTGCTATCTCTGTCAAAATAATCGTCCATGACCGGCCAGTCAAGTTAAGCAGGTTCGATCGTGACCAAATTCATGGGAGTACGTACGGTTGATGGATTGGGGCACTATCCTATCTAGATGCACAAGTACTTCCCCTGAATTTGCCGAGCAACAAGATTAAAAGTAAGCACTATCCTATCTTGCACCGAATTATTCGATCGTCCATCTGCTCTATCAATGAAATAGGCACAATCTCATACCCGTTCGTTCAAAAAAAATTATTCGATCGTCTACGTGCCGCGCCGATCATGATGAATTGATATCACCTTTTCCAAATTCCAATATGAAAATATATATACTATATATATATGTAGTCAATCATACGCTTTGCTTGCATTCAGTTTTATCCTATATATATAGATAGGAGTATAAATTCTCTGCAACAACTGTTGGGTTGTTGCCATGGTTGGTGCGCCGCCATCCAGGTAGGCCGCCGCTCTCTGTCAGATCATGAGCCAGCAGCAGCCTAGTAGCTCCTATGGTATCAGCTGGCAATCAGTCATCAGCTAATAATAACCTAACTAACCGATTCCTTGAGCCCATTGGATTGGATTGACCTCTCCTCCTTCCTTCTCTTCTTCGCTTTCCTGCCCTACTAAAGCAGCCTCTCGGAGAGGGACGCGAGCGCTGCGGTGGTGCCTATCGCAATCAGCTTCTTTTCTTACGCTGCTATACCTCTCCTACTCTCCTGCCAGATACTCGATCGTCGTCTTCTTCTTTGCTTCCTGCTCCCCCAGACCAGTCGTCATCTTCTTGGCGGCGGCTGCGATGGCGGCCTGCTGGCACCACTACCAGGTGCCGGTGGCCCTGCTCGTGGCGGCGCTGACGATGATGATCATGGCGCGGCCGGCGGCCGGTTCCGACGTGCCGACCATCGCCTTCGACGAGGGATTCACGCCGCTGTTCGGGGAGGCCAACATGGAGCGCTCTCCCGACGACCGCACCGTCCGCCTCACGCTCAACCGCTACTCGGGTTCCGGCTTCATCTCCTCCCACTACTACCACCATGGATTCTTCAGCGCCGCCATCAGGTTGCCCAAGGACCACACGGCCGGCGTCGTCGTCGCTTTCTACGTGAGTTGCCTTCTTCCCAACTCCATTACTACTGCAACTGCAATCAATCAATCTGATCGCCTTCCAATTTTTCTTCGCCGCGGGCCGATTTCTTTCTTGGTTTGGAATCAATCCATCTTGACTAATACTAACCAAGTTAGAGGAAACAGAGCAAGTACGTTCCTTTTCTTTCCAAAAAACCAAAAAAAGATTGCTCCTTGTTCTTGAAAACCAAACCAAATTGATCATATCTATCCCATCGAGTACATACTTCCATGAATCTGTCTGCATGCAGTTCGCCTTTCGCCCGTGCAGAGGTTGTTTGTTGCAACGTCCACATGCCTTTGCCTTTGCCTTTGCTCCTCTACCTGCTGCGGTCATGGGTAGTTGCGTTGCACTTGCACCTGATCAAACTGTTGTTCGTCATCATCATGAAACATATATGAGCTCAATTCTTGATCCAAGTGATGATCCATGAATATATACTATGCAGCTGTCCAACGGCGACGTGTTCGAGAAGAACCACGACGAGCTTGACTTCGAGTTCCTGGGCAACCGGCGGCGTCACGAGTGGCGGCTGCAGACCAACGTGTACGGCAACGGCAGCACCGACCGGGGCCGCGAGGAGCGGTACCTGATGCCCTTCGACCCCACCGCGGAGGCGCACCGCTTCTCCATCCTGTGGTCCTCCCGCGTGGTCATCTTCTACGTGGACGGCGTGGCGGTCCGCGAGGTGCCCCGCTCCGGCGCCATGGGCGGCGACTACCCTTCCAAGCCCATGGCGCTGTACGCCACCATCTGGGACGGCTCCACCTGGGCCACCGACAACGGCCGCTACAAGGTGAACTACAAGCGCGGGCCCTTCACCGCCGAGTTCTCCGACCTGGTCCTCCGCGGCTGCCCCGCCGCCGCCGTGATGAGGCACGAGGACACCGCGGCGCTGCAGCTGCAGCTCGGCGCCGCCGCGGAGAACAGGGACCGGTGCGCCGGCGCGGAGTTCGAGCTGATGACGGCGGACTACGCCATCGTGACGCCGCGGAAGCGGATGGAGATGCGGCGGTGGCGGCAGCGCCAGATGCTCTACACGGTGTGCTACGACACCAACCGGTACCCGGCGCCCTTCCCCGAGTGCGACGTCAACATGGCCGAGCGCCTGAAGTTCTGGGAGTGGGGCGAGTCCAAGGTCGTCAGGCCCCGAGTACGCGGCCGCTCCGGCAGGCGCCGCCCGGCCACGCAGCTGGTGTCGCTGCAGCAGGCCGACTAGTAGTATAATTACTAATTGGTTACCACGCAATTGCAAATGCAATGCAACCCATTGTTGCCCTGATGGATCGACTCATTCTTTGACTGGGACGATGTCTGAATCGATCGATCGATGAGGGGGCTGGAGTGGTTATGGTTAGTCACCTGACGCGGTGTCCGTTACTACAGTCGCAACCCTCAAACGAAACACATGCTTAGTACACTAGTTGGTATTGGCCATGCACAACCTACTACTACTGGTAGTGGTAGCAGTCTTAAACTTACCAGAAAATGGTTTCAACCATGCCGCAACCATAAGTACCGTACCAGGTGATGCATGGGATTAATGTTGCTGAAAACCACCCATTTCCTGGACTGTTTCTACCGTGCAGAGCTTCACGACTCCAGTGGACCAAAACTACTACTACTTCAACAGAATTTTGTGCCTCCAAACTGCTACTTCAAGGTCTAGCAGCAATCTTTAACTCAAGTGGTGGCAATGCACAACTCAATCCGCCGTTATGGTATTCAGGTTCAAGGGTTTGGGTTAATGGGTTTATGATGTAGAGGTGGCGGTTCAGAAGGGGCGACAGGTGGGCACAAGAACATCACGAAAGAAAGGTAGCGAAGAACAAACTGGGCAGACACGACAGATCCAACGGCATAGGAGCTGACGGCAAGTGCCGTGCAGATGACCTCTCATACGATAGCTTTAATCGACAAACACAAATATTTCCAGACCTTTGTTTGCCTGAATAGAGTAACCACTTGACATGTAACACCATCCGTTACAGTTTGGTCAAAAAAAGAAAATATCAAACATATCTAGAGCTACCAGAGAGAAGATGTAAAGGGGATGAAATAAGACATAGTGTTCTTCTCCCTTTTTAAAAAACTGAGACAATAGTATGGAGTTGTAAGGGTCTTAGATCAGCTAGCATACTGAGAAAAGAAGAGAGCAATACTGTAACTAGAGTTACTGAGTTTTCAAGGTCTTAATTGTCTGAGAAGAAACAAGAGGAAGAAGCAATATTTCAGTTTTCAAAAGTCTTCAAAGAAAAATCTAAAGTCAAATCAGTTTAATGAAGCTAATGTGGCTGGAAGCAGCCCAAGCCAGAGTTTGTCGCAAGTCAGCACTAGCCTCGGGATAAAAGTACAATACAGTGCCAGTTGCCCCTGCCCGACGTTAGTTGCAACCAGGTAGCAGAGCAACAAAAAAAAACACTATCAGCAACTACATCACAAGTAATCGTGAAGATTTGACAAGTTACCATTGTTCTGTTCTCAAGCCTGCCAAACCTAGATACAAGCAGGTGAATTCCTGGGGCGTACCAAGATGGCAAGAATCATTCATGGGTGGAACATTGAATCCCCCCGCATATAGGTTTGAGTGGTTGATATATCAGCATATCATTTCAGAAAAAGGACAATCTTAAACATTAACAAAAGGGTAGGCGACGCTGTCAAAGCTTATTACCAGAATCCCAGCCTACCGTAGGACAATACATCTTACACCCTGTGATTTGGTGATAGAAGGCCCATCTGTTCTGTAAGGTTAGCCATGTGCTCCAGTTTGTTCCATCCATTCTCCTGTGGTGTCTCCCTTGAATCTAGTACGCCTGAATCAACTTCATCAGTATCGACAGAGAGAGGGCTGCCAACCAGGAACTGCTCCCAGAAGGAATCGACGATGGCTGGCAAATCCTGAGTCTCATCGTTGTACAAAATCTCATCAGTCTCGATGGGGACACTATCATCACCCTCTTCGGGCAGGGGGAACTCAGGGCCAGGCATCCCGAAGGGTCCTCCAGGAATATCAGAGTCTTCAGGTACTATGTCTGCCAGATCTGGGAATTCCGGAATAGTGAGATCACCTGGGGCTGGTGCTATAGGCTTTGAAACAGGAGGCACAACAGTCATGTTGGGAACTTGGTTGGATGAGTTGCTGTCCAACACGGCTGGGCACTGAATTTCAGGAGCCACTGAAGACGAACAGATAGCTGAAAGCCCAGAGCTCGCAGCCACATACGGCAAACCTGAGGTAGCTGGAACCTCTGCAAGGGTGACCCCAGAATTCCTGGTTGATGAAGAGCTGTCAAAACCTTGAGCAGCTGGCATATAATTCTCCAGTAGAAAATTATCTGAATTGCCCACAGATTCAAGTCTATGTGAAGCATCTAGCTTTAGGATCTTCCTTAGCATTGCTTTGGCAGCTTCGTTGATCATAGGCTGATACTTGATAATTTGACCGTCCAATGAGGCAGAAGCACTTTCAGAGTCTAGGCCACCATCTTGCTTGGGTAGCCTCCTCTTCTTGTTCACGGCTACTATTCTCCTCCTGCTGTTCTCGTTTTGCTGTACAAACTGTGCTAGGAAACCAGGACTTTGCATTGCTTTGGCCAGGAAAGACATCATCTGTTGCTGTCGTGACTCCATCCCTTGAAGACGCTTCCCCAGAGTCTGCAGCTGATGGTCAGTTGTTTGTTGTTGCTGTCTCAGCCTGACAAGCTCTTGCATAAGAACATTCTTATCCCTTTTCAACCGTTCTATCTCTTCCTCCAACCCAAATTTACCCACCTCTACACAGGCTGGCAAAGGAGCGTTCTGCAACTGGGGCTGCTGCGGTTGGCTGTTCCCCTGCAATGATGGTTTCCTTCTATTGATAGTCTTCAGTAGATGTTTTTGTCCTCTCAGAAACCCCTCGTTTGCAAATTCCCATCTGTCTGGATCAACCTTTCTAAACCCCTGATCAAAAGGCACCAAAGAGATCATTAGGAGTGCAATTGAGTTGGTGGCTGTGAAAATCTTACTCTTGACTGGTAATAGATTCACTGGATGTAGCGTAAATATCAAATATAATCAACTTATCCTGGTGCGGGGGTAGTTTAACAATCACCTTTTTTTTATCGAACACTAGCTCAGAAAAAACAAGCTAAAGTACAGAGCAAACTGAAAGAACAAATCAGCATATGTTCTTACAGAGCATATTTTTGAATTTTTAACAACTCAATAGGGTAATGAAGTACAGACAGCTTATATTGCAAAATGTCTTATAGTAACATATTGAGTCAGTAATAATGTATTCCGGTGTGATTAAATGCCTCAGGAATTTACAATCTAAATGTAAAATCCTAAAAAAGTTGTGGTTCCATGGCTTATTCAAATAGCAGAAAGCCGAGGAGACTATACAACAGTAAAACATGCACCTGAATGGGGCAAGAAATATTCTTAGCTTACAAAGAACAGATTATGATTTATATTCAAGAAAACTCATGAGATTTCTTTTCAGCGGCATTTATTATCTACTTAATAAGAGATATTCCACTTGTTCTATAGTTAAATCAGAAACCAGAAGCAGCCTGTAACCATGCAACATAAACAATCAACTGTTCCTAGGTCTCTAAACGTTGGCATCTCATAACTGCACAGGCTTGAATTGGTTCTGAAGTATAATGGACACATAGGAATAATATTCTAAGTCATAGTCACAGGGATCAGGGCTGAAGGTGCATTCAACAACCCCAGGACATCGTCCCCATTCGAGAGTCAAGGTCGAACAGGGTTGACATCCCAATGGAGGCAGGGTTCTTGTCCTGTTAGGGATCGTGGTCTGAGGTGTAACTTTGAAAGATAACAAAATTTCAAAATGAGTATATAAAAGACATATGTACCCAAACGTAATATGACTCTAGTGTTATGGATCATATACAGAACTGAATTTATGAATTCTCTTGGTGACTAAGAAATACATGTTGGGTATAGAATGGAATCTGGACATAAAGATGTAGTCAGTTCCATGTGCTTACACTAAAAGGCAACTCTAGTAGGTAAAGTAGTAACCAAACGGAAGCATCCTTGAAGCAAAATATTTTAAGGCAATTCCAGGCCTAAACTTTTGATGCCACCAAACCTAACAGATCTTTGACTTTCTATAGGATGGTGCTCAATTTGACACATGACAAAGTTCAAGAGCCCACTGAGAAAATGGCATGCTAAAGCGTCGTGTTAATCAAGCGATTCAAGTATCTACAGAAGATTCTCCCTCAAGCAAAAAAAAAATGGTAGTTGAAGGTTGTAGCTCTGCAGCCTTATCAAAGCAAGCGCTGTTATGTTCTCTATTGTTCTTGTCTTCTATATTTGCCTTGAAGAAATACATTGGCATGAAACAAATTATTCAGAGCTGATAAACTACGAGCTATGAAATGCAATTTAGGAAGGTAATATTCCAATTTGGCAAAATAGGCATCTTGGTCCCTGAACTTTACACAGAGGATCAACTTCATCCCTCAACTTTCAGATTGGCCAATTTAGTCCCTCAACTTTCGTTTCTGGGTCAAACTCATCCTTGTGCTGATATGTGGCTCCAAATTGGTATGAAACTAATAACAAAGGTCCATTTGAACCTTAGTTATTTTCTCTTTTCAATTTTCACCTTTAGGATTATAATAACGTATGATCCAAAATAAATATGAGGATGCATATGTTTGCCGAGGGAGTACGAATACATACATGGAGCATGTATAATGTACCACGAGTATGTGAGCACATGTTGATTTTAGAACATGCCTACACACATTGAGTTGTATATATACCAAAAGAATATGAGTAAATACTTGTTTGAGTACATATATTTTGCCTATCAAATTCGTATGAGCACATGCATGAATTACTTTAAAGAGTACGGGTAGATACACTTTTTAGAAACCATATTTTGTGTCAGTTTAAAAATATATTATTATGTGTATGTATTAAGGGAGTATGAGCATATACATGTTTGACCTAGATGAGCCAAGGGGAAAATGGACTTTTTGCATTAATTTTATGCTAACATAGAGCACCACATCAACACAAGGACGAGTTTGACCCAAAAATAAAAGTTGAGGGACTAAATTGGCCAATCTGAAAGTTCAGGGACCAAAGTGCCTATTTTGCCTTCCAATTTCTAGATTCTAATCTGATCACAAACAGACAGTGATGCTGATTAACTTAAAAAACCTGGAGAGGGAGGTCTAAGGAAATAAGAACTCAGTTATATTTAAGACAAATCTGGTTGTGAAACAAGAGCTACCAGCTTGTACGAGCTGCCGTCCAGAACTTGATATCAGCTAAAACATGTTACAAGCACGCATGATTCCATTGTCTCGGCACCAAAATCCCCAAAACTGAAGAGCGTAGACTAACAAGAGGCGCACAGTAAGTCTTAACGGGCACTTACGTAGGTGTTGAGTTGCCTAACGAAGGAGGAGAAGTTGCTGTGCTTGAAGTACTTGGGCAGGAGGTCCCTTGCGAACTCGGGCGTGTTCCAGACGATGAAGCTGTTGTTCCCGGGGCCCCAGGACACGACGTCGTCCGTGGCCGGGTCGTCCACCATCTCGTACGTCTTCATGAGGAAGGGCGGCGGCGGCGCGTTGGCCGCCCCCCCGCCGTTGCCGACCGCCGCGTGCGCGGATGCCGCGGGGGCCGGGGCCACCGGAGGCGCCACCGCCGTGGTCACCGTCGCCGCGGCCGCCGCCGCGGCAGCCGCGGCCGCTGCCGCTGCGACACCGCCCTGCATCTCCGGCGCGATCCGTGCGGTGGCCTCTCTCAGCCGCCATGGGGTGGGGCGGGACGGCTAGGGTTAGGAGCTGCGCGCGCGCGCGGGCGGAGGGCGGGGTGGGGATCGCGTGCGATTGGAGCGAGAAGGTTGATGAGGGTTGGGTGCACCGGGATTTGCAGGGGGGGCGAGAGAGAGAGAGAGAGAGGGGAAAGGAAAGGAATGGGGAATTGGAATGGGGCAAGGCGACGCCAGGGGATAGAGCTTGGCCTGCTTGGGCGCCGCATTTTAAATACTTGTTTATTAGCGGGGGGCGTTTGTGTAAAATGGCGCGAGGCCTACTAACCTAAGAGAGGAACGTGACCATCGTCGTCTCTCACTCAATCTCTGTTCCTCCGCCGGGAGTCAGTCCAGTCCAGATCCTACGAACAATTGAACATACACTGATGAATGGTACGGTGCATGCGTTGTGTACCGTCCATGCGGCCATGTCGGATACGTCTTCCGTTTGGAAAGGAGAGGAGGTATTTTTTGATCTTGCTTCTACTATGGAGTATAATTGTGTTTTTATCCATATTATTTCAATTTTGTGATTTTACTCTCAACTATTCACGAGTCAATACAATTTTACCTTTGGTCTTTACATATTTGCACCTGTTTGTACTTGTTTTGGTCGTTGACTAAGGGCATAATCGCATTAAGGGTAAAATCACAAAGTTGAGAAAAATGATGGCAAAATCACAACTACAAATCAAAGTAGGGGTAAGAACACAAATACCCCTTACTTAAATTATCGGGCGCAGGGCATGCGTTTCGCATGATGGCAACTGATAAGGTTTTTATGATTAAACTTGCTCATTATAGGATCTCGATCCGGTTCGGATGCTCGTATGTTTTGAATTTATTTCAGGTTTTAATCATCGCTGTTTTTTATAGTACGCGATGTGCTTGTCAATAGCGAGGCGCCAATGTTATCGTCAATCTCAAGAATCTGCTAGCTCAGTCACTCGGAAGCGCTTACAGGGGTAGGGTTGCATCCATCTATACGATCTTCTACGCTTGTACTATGTTTCGCCAAAAAAATATATTAAATGGATGATACAAGTTAGTCTGCAGCTGTCGTCCTCACTCGTACGGCTCATATTTAAGCTTGTTGTTTAATACTCCCTCTATTTCAAATTATAGGTTGTTTTAACTTTTCTAAATTTATAGGTTTTTGCATGCATCATATCACTTTAGCTTTAGAACACATAAAATCAATAATTTATCAAAAGTGTTACCAGGTGCCTGAAAGCATCTAGGCCCCTAATTTGTATTTTGGTAATTAATGACAACCTTTGTGGCCTAACAATTTCATTGGAGATAGGAGTTTAGGCTAGTCCGGAGTTGAATTGAGCTTCAATGGATGCTATGGTGATAGCTTGGATGAATTCGCTTTGGAAAGCTCAATGCAAAGGCATATGATAGGGCTTTTCTGTTTTGCCGGTCCAGAGGTGCTTAGTGGATGATAGTTGACTCGATTAATAGGCTAGATAGCCGTACTATCAACAGCGGTCAATTTCATTTGCTTGATGATTCTATAGTGCCACTTTGCTCAAACAATTGCATTGTATGCATATAGGTTATCTCGTATGAAAAGTGGATAGAACAATGGTGAAAATGATTTCTGGAAAATTGCTAACGTGCTAGTACGGTGGACAGTCTCAGCAGACCATTCTATGACTTAGTCGTTTTCGAGCCTGTTCTGTTGCGCTGAAAAATGAAAGGGCGGACAGTCTGACAATAGGTTTGGTTTTTAGACAGAACCAGTTCTTGATCTGGTGGGCACGAGGTTATAGAGGCAGATGGTCCGCCTCCGGTTGGCAGATGGTCCGCCACAAGATCAAATATTTGGACAGAACCATTCTTAGTTCCATGTGTGGCTTCGATGCGAACGGCGGACGATCCGGCCCCAGGTGCGGACGGTCCACCAGCTAACTTTGAAAGTTAGACTGAACCATTTTGGTTCTAAGTGCTGGGCGAAGTTGTGAGGCGGATGATCTGTTGTACTAATCTTTGTCCTGGACATGTCTAATAGCTCCCTGCGTGCATATGAATTTGAACTGCGAAGGGTGAACGGTCCACCTGTGCTGCAACGGTCGTTTTTGACACGCGTTTATTGCTGTTATAGCCATTGGGATGAATGGCGGACGGTCAGCGCTCATAGAGGCAGACGGTCTGCCAATCCCCTATTTCTATGCGTTTTGAACATAATGGCTAGTGTGAGGGGTTGGCTCTATAAATAGCTCATGCCCGGGCGTGGGAAATCTCTCTTGGCACTTAGGAAAGCATTCTTGACATACTTGAGCCTTCTTCCTTCTCTCTCTCTCACTCACTTTGGTTAGAGGTTGCATTCTTGTGAGATTGAGAGCATCCTAGTGTATTGCATCAAGAGTTAGAGCTTTGTGGCACTATGGGAGTCTTCAAGCAAGCGTCATTGGCTTGTTACTTTTGGAGGTTACCGCCTTCTAGATGGCTTGGAGATTGTGGAGTCATTGAGCCCTTCAAGAAAATTGTGAAGGAGCCCCGGCTATTCTTGTGAGATGTTTTGTGCTCACCTCGCCGGAGCAGTAAAGAGCAACTCTAGTGGAATCGAGGTTTGGAGAGGTTTTTTGATTCAAGCCGGCTCAAGATCAAGCGAAGTCTTGATAGAGGAGCGGTTGGAACATTGAATCCACCTCAACATGGATTAGAGGTGACCGGCAAGTCATTAACACTACGGGAAAATTCGTCTCTTGTCTTTGGTTATTTATTTGCTCAATTTCATTATTACAATTTACTTTGAGCAATTACATTACTAGAGATTGAATTGTATCTTGTCACCCTAGGTTGCAAACCCTTACCTAGTTATAGTAAGAGTAGAAATAAAAATTTTCTTATGTTACTAATTAAATTTATTTAATGTTATGATTTTAGTTGAAGGTATCCTGGATCCTACAGTGTCTTTCATTGAATAATGTAAATAATATAACAGATAGAGGACTTGTACCCCTATCCAATTTGGACTGTTTGGTCTCATCCAGAGCGACATTCTCCTTCGCAAAATGGCGACAGGCCCGCCATTGCTGTGTGAAGAGCTCCTTGCGGCCTAGCACCAGACACAAGGACTCTCCTCTCTTCGATGTGTAGCATGACTTTTATTTTCATCAATGTAATAGTTACTGTAACCCTACCAGAACTTTCTCTTCTTCTTAAAGAAATCGGCAACGCTCCTGCTAACGTTTTAAAAAAAAATTGGATATTGCTGGGCAATCGGAAATCAGACACTACAAAAAGATCATTCATTTAGCGAGAGGCCCACCGCACAGTATTCTTAAAACGCACATAACACACACCACCACTCACACTGCATGCACACACGCGTGCGCGTCCTACGCACACGCTATGGGAGAGATTGAAGGGTGTGCGCGGGAAATGCACAGTACCAATGAAACTCGTGCGTACCGTGTTTGATACTATGTGCTAAACTTTAGCAGTGTCACATCGGACATTCGGATGCTAATTAGAAGGACTAAAAATGAGCTAATTATAAAACCAATTGCAAAACTCCTATGCTAATTCGCGAGACAAATCTATTAAGCATAATTAATCCATCATTAGCAAATGGTTACTGTAGCACCACATTGTCAAATCATGGACTAATTAGGCTTAATAGATTCGTCTCGCGAATTAGACTCCATCTGTGCAATTAGTTTTGTAATTAGTCTATATTTAATACTCCTAATTAGCATCCAAACATCCGATGTGAGGTGCTAAACTTAGCAATGGGTATCCAAACACCCCCTGACCCAGGCGCTACAGTAGAGTGAGCAGTCCGGCCACTGGTCCCTGGCTGGGCCGGCCAAGCAGGTGATGGGGCAGTTTTCTTCTTCTTTTCTCCACATTCCACGCGATTGACTCGAGTCACCCGAACCCGACCAGAGACCGGGTCGTTCAGATTCCGCACCCCCACCACGCCGACTCGCCATTGGCCACCACCACGTCCTCCGCAGCCGACGCCAACTTTCCCCACTTCACCGAGAGGACGCAAGCAGCAATGGCGACTCCACCGTCACCGATCCTCCTGTGTCTCCTCCTCCTCGTCGCCTCCCCCTTTCTCCCACGTGCCGCAGCCGCGGCGGGTCCCGCGCCGCTGTCCTCCTCCTCTTTCGACGCCGGGCTGGCGAAGCTCCAGGCGCGGATCGGCTACGCCTTCCGCGCGCCGGACCTCCTCCGCCGCGCCATGACGCACGCCTCCTACTCCCGCGAGAACGGCCGCGCGCTCGCCGTCCTGGGCCTCGCCGCCGCCCAGTCCGCCGCGGTGCTCGGCGCCCTCGCCGCCGACAACGATGCCGCGGCCTCCGTCGTGTCGCGCCGCGCCACCGAGGCGGCCTCCGAGGCCGCGTGCGCCGCCGCGGGGACGCACGTCGGGATCCCGGCCATCGTGCGCGTCGCCAGCCGGACCAGCGCGTCCGCGGCACCCGTCGTCTGCGGCGCGCTTCGGGCCCTCATCGGCGCGGTCGCCGTCGACGCCAATAGCACGGACGCCGCCGGGGACGTGTTCTGGAGGCTGCACGTGCTCGCTGCTGCATCTGCTGCCACCGCCGCTATCTGAGGCCTCCAGGCCGGGGTAGTTGCTGCTCAACTCTTCTGATGTTCACCTGCCACTTTACTACTAGGCTCTCCTGGCAGCATGCTATGCTCCATCCAGGAATGTCCATTTGGATTTCTGGCAGTGGCAGCAATAAAATCTGATGGATCATGGAACATGAATTTTCGTTTGAGACAGTTGGCACATCATTGCTCTAAATATGGCGTGCAAACGTATACATACATAGACGAGAAAGGTGTATCTAACATTCCAATTCATTGACAAAAATATCGCCGCCACAGTTTATGGACAATGACTTAATTCCAATATCTGTGCAAGATATCCTGATCGGTAGGGAGTAGTCTGGTACTGCATTGAATTGGAATAAGTTTCATATGGTGTGCACCGAATTGCTACATAGGAGTACCAGGCTTACAATTGCAACATCACTCTCGTATTGCCCTAAACTCACATGAGGTTGCACATTTCCTCCACAGTAACACAATCACTGACCAGGAACCCAGTCTGACAAAATTTGATGAGTGAGACTCTGTTACAATGTGAATCAACTCAATGCATAACTTACTTCCTTGCTTTTTTGCTCTTGTGCGTATTCTCAGGAGTTGAAGCATCCAACTTGCGTTTCTTTGCTAGTTCCTTCACCTTTCTTGCAGCCACAGCAGGTCGCTTCCCTTTGCGAGCACTAGCTCCAGCTTCATTAGTTTTGCTCTGCTTCACTGGGTTGCTGGGACGCTGGTTCACTTTCACCTTCTTCACAACACCAGATTTGCTTGATCTCAGTCCTTGATAGGACAAAGCTGATGCCTTACGTTTCGCTTTGTCACTGCCTTCATTAGATTTGCTGCCTGGTGTTGAAACCTCCTTGTGTTTTGGCACACGTTCCTTTTTCCGGGCTTCCATTGTCTTCTTTGGTGTTGTGTCAACCGGTTTTGCATGGGTCAGCCTCAAAGAGCGATCTTTAATCTTCAGATCCTTTTTCCTTACAATAGCATTAGCAGCTTCCTGCACAGCATATATCAGCAGGTCAAAGGTTCTTTCAACAGAAAGATATTTTGCAGATAATCCACCACGAAAGGGTTATCGGAAATATACTTCTTATCAGAACAGTTAAAGAGTTATATGCGGAGAGAGAGTGCATACTGATCATGTGAACAAAAATGAAGTCATTTTGCTAGTAGATACAGTATGGGAAGAAATTATTAACAAGTGAATTTTCCCTTTTAAGTGTAGAAAAGCCATTGCCATTATTGCAAGCTGCAGCATGGATGATACAAGAAAAACTAGTTTCTATAGAAGCCGGGAATTGAGTCAAAGAGTGGTCTCAATATTTAAGATCCATGCTTTCAATTGAGATTTTTGCGCTAATATATAGTTCAGAAAGAATTCCTTCCTATTGTACTTTCTTCTTTGCAAATACCACTTGCATTTAATTTCAAGAAGCGATCATCAGGGGATGACATAACTAACGCTACAGCCTTCCATAAGTGATTTGCATGTTTGCATAGCATAAAAGAAATACAGTAATCTACAGTTCATGTACATTACATAGACTAGTTGGCTGATGGAATGGGCCACGGTGCTGAAGCAAAAGAGGAATGGTAAGAAGTTTACCCTTGTTTTGAATAAAACATATGCGATACCCTTCCCTAGGCTTGAATTTGGATCTCTGATAACACGTATAGCTTCAACATCACCTTCTGATCCGCTGGAACCGCAGAACAGCTGGTAGAGTTCTTCATCCTAATATGTCAGAAAGTAAATCTTGGTTAATAAAGAGAGGAAAAAAATGAAATGATGCATTGTTTTTCTATTTTTTTAGAAGCTAGAGAGGTACAAGATTGAACACATTGCTTACCTTTACATCAAATGGAAGGTTCCCAACAAACACAGTTCTCTTTCTGTCATAAAGAGGCCCTTCTCCTCGAAGCTTTTTACGAGGGGGGCATGCCATATCAACACGGATGTGATTGCCACCAAACTAAAAAGTTTAAAACATTTAGAAAGAAAAAAGACTCATCAATCACAACATATTTTTTTAAACTATCAGTTATAAACTAATTTTATGTTTTCATCAGCTGTATAACAGCCAACCTTACCTGTGCCATATTATGAGACAAAGCAGCTCGTGCAGACTGCTCATCTTTGAAGACAATGTAGGCATGCACGCTGCAAAGAATATAAGCAAATATGAATATGAAAAACAAAACACTTGCATCATGCAGTAATTTTTGCATATTCTAACAAGCTGTTAAATGCCATGCACTTCTAATCACTGTTCTGCTGCATATAGGCTATGCAAAATCGGGCAAAACAAAGAAGGATAGAAGCATCAATAACAGCAGTGGTTCACAGGCAAACGAGCACTCACTTGTCGACCAATTCATTGACCTTCCCCTGTATGACGGCCCCTTTCCTTGTAAGCTTGGTCTGCAGGAAGCACAATCACAAGCATTGAAACCTTTCCACCTCAAATCAAGCAAATAAGAATAAAAGGGATTGCAATGGCATTGTACTGACGTCGACCAGTGGCACGGAGCGGATCCTGACGGACTCGATCTCTCCGAACGCGGCGAACTCCTTGGTGAGCACCTTGCGCTTGGTCCGCAGCGGCAGGTTCCCCACGAACACCGTCCTGAGCAGCTTGGTCTCGTCGTCGAACGCCTCCTCATCGTCCTCCCCCGCCCCCGCCGCCGCAACCGCGGCATCGTCGGGGGCCTTCCTCTTCCCCCCAACGCCGGGCTGCTTCTCCTTGCCCGCGCCACTCCGCCGCCCGGGGCCTGCCTCGACCTCGTCCCGCTTCCGCTTGCGCTGTGGCCCCTCCTCCTTCCGCTTCTTCTTCTTCGAGGACGGCTCGGTAGCCTCAGCGCCAGGGTTGGGGTGCTTGCGGAGGGGCGTCGCGGGCGGCGGAGGAGCAGGGGGCTCCTCCGTAGAGGGCTTCCGGCGGAACGGGTTGTCCGCGGAGAAGAGGGAGCGGATGGCTGCGGCCGGGGAGGCGTCGCCCGCCGCCTCGGGGGCTGGGTCCTTGTGCTTCTTCGCCATCTGCGGCGGCGGCGGCGGCGGCGGGTCGATGCGGTTGCGGTTTTGCGGCGCGGCGCGGGGCCTTGTGAAGAGAAGAGGGCAAAAAAACTTGTCCCCTTGCCTCGCTGGGGCGTCTCGGAATAGACGTGGGGTGGGAGAGGCCTCAGGCAATATCAGCCGTCCGTTGGAGGGTTAACGGCTAGGATTAGTCCGTGTGCTGGACAGAGGCCGCGGCGGCTTCGAAATTTCTCAGTCGCGACAGGGGAGGAGGGGGTTAGGGTTTTTGCGCTCTGATCTCTCCCTGCGCGCCGCCGCCATTGCCCACCGGAGAATAGGGGAGGAGAGGATGGAAGGAACTAGCCGCGCGGACGGGCGGAACCCGAACCAGCTCCGGCCGTTCAAGTGCACCGGCAACCCGCTCAACCGCGCCCACGGCTCCGCGCGCTGGGCGCAGGGGGACACCGTTGTGCTCGCCGCCGTGTACGGGCCCAAGCCGGGGACCAGGAAGGGGGAGAACCCCGAGAAGGCCTCCATAGAGGTCGTGTGGAAGCCCAAGACCGGCCAAATCGGTACCCGCTCTTCCTCTTCCTCTTCCCCTCGAGTTCACTTCACCTGCTGCTGTCGCGCCTTGCCTTGCGTGGGCGTTGGCGATCAAGAGGGTGCTTACATTGTCGCCTGGCTCCCCAAGTAACCGTGTCACTGAGATGGCAAGTTGTTTACAGGAAGGCAAGAGAAGGAGTATGAGATGACGCTCAAGAGGACATTGCAGAGCATCTGCGTGCTCACCGTTCATCCAAACACCACCACCTCTGTCGTGCTTCAGGTAATGTTGCCCGGCTTTCATGCTACTCCAAGTTGCTTTTATTCTTATGTATACAATTTTGTTGGTTGTGTTGGATACGCAATTTAGTGCGTCATATCATACAACATTTTCGGGGTGCTGTTGAAAAAATTGTAGTACTGAATTAATCAGGCTACAAATGCCATAAACAAAGTATTGATGCACTTATAGTCCGGCCTGCAGAAAGGCACAAATTAATACTAGGATGTCCACTTTCATCGAGGTTTCAGCATAAACACAATTTGTTGGGCCTACGATGGTATAAACATGTTCCTTGTAGCAACAGTTTCTTACTCTGTTGTCAACCTTTTTGTAGTGCATCACAGCAGTCTGCCTTATGTTGACTAGCATTGTTTATGCTCATGGCACTAAATGTCACTAACCTATGGCTAATCATACTTTGGCAGGTCGTGGGTGATGATGGCTCTGTATCTTTCCACATGCTGTAGCATGTTTACTGTATTTTCTTGCTTGCATTTGCATTAGAAACTTAAATTGCTGGGAAAGAGACTTTGTTAGGTTGATGTTTTAGATTGAAATTCCAACTTATTGTGAATACTATTTGCGTACGTCAACAACTAGGTGTGGAAATAGAGGGAGTTGATTCTTTGTCTGGTATCTATATCCTTGCTTTAAAAATAAAAATGTAGTTTTTTGTCAAAATATATGTGCATTCGTGTATCTTTAAACTAAAAAAAAATGTCAGTACCTTCCTGATTTCAATTGAAGCTAGTCCTTGTCTCCTTGACTGTGCTTAGCTTTTGCCATGTGCAATTAACGCTTCCTGCACTGCCCTCTCATTTGCTGGCTTCCCTTTGAAACATCTTGCAGGTAAGTTGCGTAGATTTATTTCGTTTGTTGTGCCTCCATACTTTGTAGCTAACAAAGTCACAACCTTCTGTTTGCTGCAGTCGCAATTGGCTGTGGGGTGATGGAGAATGGTGCGGTTATTTTAGACATGAACACGGCAGAAGAGCAGGTAGAAATCGTTCCCTTTTCTGAACTCCAGGGGAGGAAAATAAAAAAAACATACAATGGCCCCATTTCCTCCTGTATGCATTTTTCGACTGCTGCTTGGTCACTGTGCTATTGAAAAACTCGTGAACACCAAGTATATACTACTTTCTTTATTATTTCGTGGGCGACATAAAGGATTTTCTAAGTTGTAGGGACTGCATGGTTGGTTTCCTCACAGTTTGCTCTGATATGTTGTTCTAAACCCTCAGAACATACTTCTTCAGTCCCTCGGCTCTTTATCATAGATTTTTTTCCCCAATAGAATATTTTCAGTACCCTGTACGATGGGAGTGTAATAAACCGTGTCTTGTCACAACCTGCAGCAACTGAAGTCCTATGTTCACCTGGTGTTTCCCAATTCACGCAAGTTGGTTGATTCAAAGGAATCAAAACAGAAAGACGAGGAGTTTGAGCGAGGATTGATAACTTCCATCACCCATGGAGTGATGTCTGGTACGGCTGTATATCTTGTGTGTTCTGGAGTGGGCGTTGCTGGGGCAAAGCATGATTTGTTATCCCTGATTGTTGTTACCTCTTTTTTGTTTCGTGGTCAGAGGATGATTACTTCAACTGCATTGAGAGGGGCCTTGCGGCATCCTCGCGGGTCTCGGATTTTATGAGGAAGACTCTGAAGAAGGCGGTGCCATCTATTGTAGATGCTTGAATGGCATCACGACCGATAGGTGGTGCTGAGCCTGACATTGGGATGTAGCAGCTTTTTCAGTGGTTGTGCGATTTTGGTGGCAGCTCATGTTGCTGTGGAGGAGGCAATCGGTGCGCACCATGGATGAACATGGCAAGGGTGCTGAATCATTGGAGAGGCAATTGGTAAGGATATGGTGGTCTCAAACTGACTAGAATGGGAGTTTGATGAAGTTGGTACGGGATCAGGTTGTACTACTACTACTCTACTAGTGCGGTAGTGCCCTTTGACGAGTTTGTGGACAATACTATCTGTGGAGTTAAAATTTACTCCAAGCTTTTTTTATGACTGAACGTTGTGAGCATTCGGTACATTGTGGACGAGTGGAAATGTATTTGCTGCATGTGTTTAAATTATCACTGGTGCGTGCATGTCGGGTACATGGATGCACAGCACAGCAGTGAATTTTTGGTACCTGACCTGATGGTGTTGTAATCAGCAAGGTTGGGCTCTTTAGAAGGCAAATGGTGGGTGGTGGTAGAGAGGCCGGCCATGCATGTGTTTGTGAGTCGTAAACCTAACCCGATGCCTTGGTGGCTTGGTGCTGGACGGGCTGGGCTCGGCGGGTGTGGCCACCTGGCTGGCTGGCTGGCTGGCTTTGACGCCAACCGGAGGCGCACGCAAACACCGTGCTCGCCTGCTCTGTTCGGCACAAAAGTTATCGCAGCCCGGCGTCGGTGGCTGGCCAGCAAAACCAGGCGGTGAACTTGTGCAAGTTGTTATTAAAAAAAATTAGCATAAACACACCCCGATAAGTTTGACATTGTGCCAGTATAAGTTATTTTATTACAAATATCCACCCGGCTACTTAATTGTATTTTGTAAATACCAACCTAGTATGTGCAAACTTAACCAAACCAACATGCTTTGAAAAAAATAGCAAGGCACGTTCTTTTATGGAATTTGAAACTTCTAGAGTATAATCTAATTTTTTTTTAGAATTCCAAAAAAGATGCTAACGAGAGACGTACCAAGTTTCAATATCTGTAAAAAAAAAAATAATGCAAAATGGTAAATGAACCTAGCACTTTGGCAAGTTTTGACTATACTACCTTGACATGTAGCGACAGAATCTCGGCAAAACGTGTTGATTCGATTAATTTTGCGTGCATTGGGTGGGTATTTGAAAAAAAGATAAGTGAGTGGGTGGTTATTCCCCGTAAAATATAACTTATGGGGCAATGTCAAACTCGAAATGATTTATTGAGATGTTTATGTAATTTTTTTTGTTAAAAACCAAGCAAGTGGTCGGTAACTGAAGCCGGCTGAGAATAGGAGGAAGCTTCCGGCGCCCTGAAGTTACCGTGTCGGCTGTGATCCGGACTGCAAGGGGGAGGGAGTCTCTCCACGGTCGGGTCGACTCGTCTCCGCCAGCTCTTGGTTCGCTGCCTACCTTTCTTCTCCCTGTTGGTGGTTGCTGTGCTATATACTCGGCTGGCTCGGGTCCTCCCACCTTCCTCCTACCGTCGTCTGCTTTCTTCCTCTGCCCTCCTCCCGCCCCCCAGATCTCCGGCGCAGCACGCGCCGATCCCAACTCAAGCGACCGACCCACCGAATTCAATCGGATCCACTCGCCGCGCCGGCGGCGAACAGCAGCCATGGCGTTCGATTCCTTCACCGACAAGAACGCCGTCTTCCGCCGCCTCAAGGCCAAGCCGGAGAACAAGGTAACTGATGCTCTTCGAGATCTACTAGGCCGCGCCGGCGCTGCTCCTCCATCATCAGATCTCCCTGACGCCACCGCCTCCCCTCACCCCCATGCCAGATGTGCTTCGACTGCAACGCCAAGAACCCAACCTGGGCCTCCGTCACCTACGGCATCTTCCTCTGCCTCGACTGCTCCGCCGTCCACCGCAGCCTCGGAGTCCACATCACCTTCGTCAGGTATCTATGCTACCCTACCTACCGCTGCTAACTGCCTTCTCCCAATCCGCTAGATCTCGCTAGCCCCGATCCAGATCTCGTCCCGCGCCGCGCTTGCTCATCGATTCTCTATATATCTCTATAATGCCGCGATGCTATCATGGCCGCAATGACGCGGCGCTTGGATTAAGAGCAAGCTCACATGCTTTCGATTTGACTACCTAGTAATAAGCATCAGGGGGTTGGGTCCAACAGGTTGTCGCTGGATCTGAGCCTCTCGCACAGCTCTCACCACTTGGGCAGTTAAGCCCTCTTGCTCCTTTTATGAGCTCCGTGCCTGAATTACAGCGTCTTTGCAATGACAAGTGCCACCCCATTTTTAGAGCCTCAGAACCCAACTCCTGTCATCTAGGGGGAAAAAACACCTGCTAAATGTGCCACATATACACACCTTGCTATTTTTGTACCTCTGTGCCACACAGATTACATGATAATAATCTCAATGGGCCACGGTATGATAATTGCAAATGCTGAAAGGATTACTGTTTTCGGAATGCATGCTGCTGGGTCTACATCCCCCCTTCTGTTATCCCGTACTGTTCTTACCAGATAACTTACCATAGTCCGAATACATACTGAAATATCGAAAAACATTTTGTCACTGCCAATGCTGTTTTGCCATTTTTAACCTGTTCTGCCTATTTTAGGTCAACGAACCTTGACTCATGGACTCCGGATCAGCTGAAGATGATGGCTTTCGGTGGCAACAACCGGGCACATGCTTTCTTCAAACAGCACGGATGGACAGATGGTGGCAAGGTTGAGGCAAAGTACACATCGAGAGCTGCTGAGTTATACAGGCAGATACTTTCAAAGGAGGTTGCTAAGAGTGCCACAAATGATAATGCCTTACCGTCATCACCTGTCTCGTCTGAGCCACCCAAGCCATCCGATGACTTCCCTGAATTCAAGCTCTCAGATGCACCCGCAGAGAATTTGAATGGGAAGCAGGAGCCCAAGTCGCCAAAAGCACCTCCCCGTTCACCAAAAGCCCCTACCTATCCCACATTTGCCAGTTCCGTAAAGAAGCCCATTGGTGCAAAGAAGGTTGGAGGCAAGACCGGAGGGCTTGGTGTCCGAAAGCTTACTACAAAGGTGATGCCGTAATGCCTTTGATCAAAGTAACTATTTTGTGGTCCCAGGTTCTTAACAGTACGATACGATCTTGATTTCGCAGAACTAACCCTTTGTCATTTTTCGTTTTGTCCTGCAGCCAAATGAAAGCCTGTATGAGCAGAAACCTGAAGAGCCAAAACCTGTTGTGCCTGCCTTGACGACTACTTCAACTACAAAAAGTGGTCCATCCTTGCATTCACGTTTTGAATACATGGAGAATGAGCCATCAGCTGATTCAAAATCCGGGGGATCTCATGTGACTGGTCATGTAGCACCACCAAAAACATCAGACTTCTTTCAGGAGTATGGGATGGGTAATGGGTTCCAAAAGAAATCAAGCAATGCTTCAAAAACTCAGGTAAAAACCAATTGTCACCCAACTTTTCAGAGATACATGAAATCATGTTCTCTTCTGCTGACATCAGGAAACTTTACCTCTACGCAGACATTTGCGACCATGGTTTTGTATGACTTATACTGATGCATTTACCATATTATTTTGTTCACATGCTCTATTGTGTTTAATAGCTTAGCTTGCTTGTCATGCTTCCTATTTGCTCCCCGGCACCTAGACATTTTATGTCCATTGACCTGCTACTCATTCATATTGCAAGGTTGCATACACTGTGCATGCTTATAATTTAGGCTAGGGCCTGAAAAATATCTTAAGTTGCTTGCGTCATGTCTAGTTGTTAACTCAAGCTGGTTTGATTAGCTACCTTTATTTAGTCCTAAGCTGCGCAGTTTTCTTCTGGCTGGATTCTATGACATGAAATGAGCATCCTGCCGTCGTCAAAATTAGTACATTTGTAATTTGACATTATTTCTTGACTCCAGCAAGGCAAATATTGCACAGTGCTCTTATTTGCTGTATAATTTTCATCAGCCCTTTTTTCCTTGGTTACTCTGTTATGCGCTCTGACTCCAGACGCATTTCTTTCCAGATTCAGGAAACTGATGAAGCAAGGAAGAAATTCTCTAATGCGAAGGCGATTTCATCATCTCAATTTTTTGGCACTCAAAACAGAGAAGAGAAAGAGGCTCAACTATCCCTTCAAAAGTTTGCGGTGCGTTTACTTTTGCATCACCTTTTCTTTTGCATCACCTTTTCGTCAACATTTAGTCTTGGTTCAAACTGAATTACTTGTTGGAAGAATCCTTCCACAGTTTTTTCGGAAGTGGTAGTCTAGGCCCTAGGGGCATGTATTTATGAGCATTAGACTTCTCTTGAACCTTGTTTTGATGTTGCTTTCTGCAGTTCTGCTTAAAGTTAATCTGTTGTGATGCAGGGTTCTTCATCCATTTCGAGCGCTGATCTTTTTGGTCGTGATATGAACAATTCTGATCTGGACTTAAGCGCTTCAGATCTCATCAACAGAATATCTTTCCAGGTAGCTTTTGTAAATCTTTATCTGTTGTCGATTGGATCTTGGATACGTAGCTTCTAGCAGCAGCCTAGTTTGCTGTTTTAACCAACCATTGAAGTTGACAGTTGTAATATTAACTAATGCAAATGCACCAAGAGAACAAATATTGTGCAGAGATGTTAGGTGAAAGCTGGACATAGCAAAGCCTCATTTGCTGCCATGGTTTTGTAGGCTTCCCAGGATCTGTCTTCACTCAAGGACATAGCTGGAGAGACTGGAAAGAAGCTGACATCCTTGGCCTCCAATTTCATCAGCGACCTCGACAGAATGCTTTAAGCATTCTATTGAACCAAGACTTGTAGCATTTTCATATCTGCATCAGAATACCGCTTCAAGTTTTGATTGCGGTGCATCTCCGACAATTCAAAGCAATTCTTGCACAGCCCTGTAGAGGATAGTAGAGGATTCTTATTACGCGTTTGTATTTGACCATATTTCTGGACCTGCTTACATGAAGATATTTTCATTCGTTCCTTCACAAGAGTGAAGCATACGCTTATATACATTGAGGTTGCTTGTCGTATGTTGCAAGAAAATTTTCATACTGTCCAGTGCCTGTGGTCAATGAAACCGAACCGGATGTTTGTACTGTGATGGTTACCTGATCAAGGTTGATCTAGAAATGGTCACAAACTGTATCTGGCATATGCCCCCCTGTGAGTTGAACATCTTTTTGGTTGTTTCGTACCGGGTTGTTGATCATCCAGCCAACAGTATGAGAAAGCTGACTAAAGACTTTGGAATTGGTTGTGTTTCTCGTCAGCCGCTGAAATTCAGCAAAAGTTATTCAAGATTCTGGCCGTTTGCCCGGCAAGTTGCAAGAAGCATGGCGTATGCCTGGAAGAAACTCACGGGCGTCGCGACGCCAGATTCATCATTAAACATTTGTGTTGTTTACGCTGTTGCTTTCGTTGTGAATTGTATATATCTGCATTATTTGCCGTCTGGGTGATCGGGCATTGGGCAATGGAAAGGTCGACAGCAACAGATTCTATGTAGCTCTTGGACAAGAATCTTGCACAAAGGCAAATTCCCCTCTTCCTTGTTACGTTGTTAGTTTAAGCTTGAGTGACGGACGCATCTAGGCCTCAGTCGTCCTAGTTTAATTTCTTTGTAAACCTTGCATGATTCGGTAATGACATTAGCAATATCATTGCATCGAGTCAGCTATTGCGGGCGTTGCCAAAGATCCAATGCAATTTCGAAGAGCAACGATCGGAGAAGTCGAAGGGGAAGTCAACCATTGCATCGGAAAAAGAGAAGGATGTTTCCATGCAAGCCTCGGCGAGGAAAGATGCTCAACAACCAGAGCTCAAAATCCTCCTCCCAAGCAGGAGATGGGATCGGGATGGTAAAGCAAGAAACCAGCCAAGATCACAGCAGGTGAGGTGAGCTTATCTTATCAGCAAGGGACGGAGAAAGATGATGATACGTATTGCTCACACCAAGTTGGAATTTCCGTACAGCTCACACAGCATCTCGCACACGAACACTAGCTATCAGACGAAACGATGGGGCGGCGATCTGCTACAGCAGATCGCAGGTTCGCAACAACCCCAGCCGTACGGCATTCTGATCCATCATCCCTCACATGCGCACAAGCAGAGAGACTAGGATTGGGAGGAGACGAAGATGCGGATCTGCTCGAGGAAGGTCTGCCCCTGCGGCCGGTCCTTGCGGCGGACGTACCCGTGCGCCACGGCGTGCGAGTACTCCGGGTACCCCTTCTCCCCGCTGCGCCGCCACAGCTCGGCGGCGTAGTCCCGGTGCGCGTAGTAGGCGACGGCGTCCACCCTTGCGCACCCGCCCTCGGCCAGGTCCACCGCGATGGGGAGCCGCTCGTAGTGCCCGCGGGAGACGCCCTCCAGCTCGTCCAGCCGCGCCAGGCCGCGCGGGGTCACGGCGTAGAGCTCCCCGGCCACGCGGTGGCCCCCCTCCCCCGGGAGGTTGATGAGGAACGGCACGCGGTAGGGCCCGCACACCAGCGGGAGGCGCGGCGCCGTCACGGCGGCGCCCACGAAGGAGGCGTCCCCGCCCTGCGATAGCTCCTGCAGCAGCGGGTGGTTCGAGAACCCGCGCTTCAGCGTGCCGTACGTGAACACCAGCGTACGCTTCGCCGGCTGCTGCTGCTGGGGGTTGGGGTTCTGCTGCTGCTGATCCTCCGCCGCCGCTGCCCCCGCCGGCGCGTCGCTGGCCGTGCCCATGGCCGATGGATGGAGAGAGATATGATTTTGATTTTGGGGGAGGGGAGGTGGAAGGTGGTTGGTGCCGTGCGCCTGGGAGGCTGGGATGGCAAAATGGGCTCTCGGGTGCAGGTGCATTTATACATGGGCTCGCTCCGACTTGGTTGGTGGGCCCACGCAACGGATGGCCTCGCGTCGCCTGCCATCGGCGACCGTCCTTTTCGCCTCCCTGCCCGCTGGTGGTGGCGGCCTTTCCCTTGCGGCGCTTGCATCACAATTCACTGCACCCATCACGGCCTCTGACTTACCGATCCTTGTCATTTTAGTTTTTCTTTATGCATCTAGATATAAATATATTTAAGTATGTAGTAAAATCTATAAATAAAAAAACAAAACGGCCTGTACTTGGGACGGAGGGAGGATCGTGTAACTTGTGTCGGTCAAATTAAATTTTACGGTACGAAAAACCTGACGAGTTCACGTGTCCCAAAAGTTGCAGTGTGTTCGTCAATCTCATACGCATGTTGTAGTTTTTTCCCCCTTTTTTTGCGAATTATCAACCGGGCCAGCAGCACACGAACCACACCAGGCCCACCCACTCGTGCTTCACAGCCATTCGTCGA